>NC_136483.1:48371631-48446631 GCF_053919585.1 Euprymna scolopes
CGTAAATAAATAAAAATAACATTTATATCGTCACCCCTACCAACACTAAAAACAAAAACAAAACTAAAAAAGAAATCCTTGCAAAAAAAATTAAAATATCCCATAATACTGCACTGCGCTGCACTGCGTTGTCATACGCGCTGCAGAGATGCATCTAATCTTTTACTTGATTAGATTTTTTTCAATTGCTTACAAGAACTCTTCACACGGCTGAGGTGAGTTTTGTACCCTTATTTAATTACAATAGATTGCATGCTGACGCGATGTCAAGGTTATTGTTACGGTGATTCAAAATAACACTGCAACTCAGAAAATAAGAAGGAGGGTTAATATTTAAGTAAACTGTGGTAAAATAAAATTAAAAATATCTATGTTTCTGATTTTTTTTAGATAAAGATTATTCGTATTCTTTAGATTCTTCGGACTATTGTAAACATCGTGAAGGTTATTTCCACAACGTTTTGGTTAATGTTGGACCCACAAAGTGAACAAAGGATAATATCAACGAGATTAAAGGATAAGGTAATAATTGAGAGGATGATATTAGGATGGACGAAACCCTCCCACCACCACCACCAAAAAAATTCTAAGCAATAATTTTTTTTATTTTCACCTTATTATTCAGATTGCTATTTTGGCGTAAGGGACTACAATGTGGGATTGCGTTTATCACGACACTGAGGGTAATTGAGCAGCGAGATGTTTTTTTTACGTTACATTTAAACTTCTGTAGATAAATACAGTTATGGAAGCAGTAAACTAGGAGGGCAGAAACTATTCCGGCATCTATGGACCTCAACAGCAAACTGATAGGATTTTGATAGTTGTCATCTTAGACAGGGGCACAAATGCTATGTGTCCACCAGAGCATATTCCATTAAAGTACTTATAAAGCAGGCACAGGGATACGACATGGAAGGTGCCAGAAGCTGACCAGATTAGATTTGAGATTATATTTTAGACCCTATCTAAGAGTGAAAGACTAGTAGCGGCTTTGTAAATATATAGGATACTGACTGAGGCTTGGTTATTCGTATTATTTAGATTCATCGGACTACAGTTCTCATCTTGAGTGTGATTTTCACAACGTTTCAGTCGATATAACCTCAGCCATGACTGGATAGAGGTGCTAAGTAATTCGTAATTGTATTTTTGGTCGCTAAGACTGAGGATTGAATCTTCAACCTATAGGGGATTTTGCAATTGATTGTTCCAAACACTCTAACTATGCGGACAAGTCTACATCGGGTTTTATGAGCCTTAACTCTATTTTTATTTCTAGTTGTAAATATCACTA
Organism: Euprymna scolopes; assembly: GCF_053919585.1. Lineage (NCBI taxonomy): Eukaryota > Metazoa > Mollusca > Cephalopoda > Sepiida > Sepiolidae > Euprymna > Euprymna scolopes. The sequence continues at coordinate 48,372,929 of NC_136483.1, forward strand.
TTTATTTCTAATTATTACAATATATTAGCGTATATCTATACATATTGCATAATCACGTTGACATATTATATGTGTTCAGAGATGATGGTTAAAATATCTGTAATAGAACGAACTTGCCTACATCTATACTGTTGGTCAAAAAGGAGCTTAGCATTTACAACATGGCAGATTGGTGCTTGATTAAAGGTAAAGGTCCTGATGAAGAGGCACAGGAGATTGCTTACTCAATAATTGGGCAGTTCTTTCGCCAGAATTTTTGAATACTGGTACAATGGAGGCAATTGTCCAACTCTCAAGGAAGCAAGACTCAGCTATCTTAGTCGAGCATTTGTTAACTAGTATGGCAGCAATAGGATCAGGCTCACAAGCTTTAAAAGTGTCGGACATGAGAAAGGGTGATTTCAAGATCTAATTGTGGCTTCTGTCTGCAAATGGAAATTTAGAAAGGAGTCGCTTGAAGAATCTAAGGTGGAGTTGAAGGTAAACTGCCAGGCAAGCAGGTCAACTTTCTCACTTGCCATGCAAGCGATCACATTGTTGTTAATTAGTGAGGGAATTGTTGATTGTCCATTATTTATCATACTATTGTAAATTTTCCAGAAATCACGAGTTTCTATTGGCTGCAACTTGATGTTTCCTAGTTGCTTCATATGTTTTTTTACGCTGCTGCGATTACACTTTTACAGTTATTATTTTTTTTTAATTAGCATTTCACCCTAAACAAAGCACAATGCCACTTTGATGTAGGGTCCTACCATAAGGAACATAAGTTGCAGGGATACTATGTAGGGAGTTGAGCAGCAAGATATCTGTTCACATAATACTTGAACTTCTGCATGTAAGTATAGTTAGACAAGTAGGAACCCGGAAGAGAATTAAAGAGTCTAGCAGTCCTGGGGAAGACACTATTGGAGTAGAAGGCTTTCTTACATCTAGGGATCTCTACTGTGTAGAGGTGGAACTTTGCTGCTTGTTGGGTTTGTCAGGGGTATTTACACCAAGAGGGTACAAGGGCTTGTAGTTCATCAGAGCATTCACTATTAAAATACTTGTAGAACAAGCAAAGGGATACAACATTTCATCGGTGGGACAGAGGTTGAGATGACAGTTCAAGACCTATCAGATTGGCGACTCTCTTTTGAACCCTCTCCAGGAGCAAGAGACTAATAGCAGATGCACCAGCACAAATGTGACAACAATACTCCAACTATGGACGAATGGTGGCCTTGTAGAGATACAGGATACTTTCAGGCATAAGTAGCTTTCTAGCACGGTAGAGAGAGCCGACTTTCTTCACAGCAGCCTTGGCAATGCTCTTAATGTATCTGTTCCAATTCATGTTCCTTTGAACGTTAAGCCGAGGAGTTTGAAAAACATTATTTCAGATAATGTATCTTTAGCCATAGCTATTGGGGCTTTGTAATTATTGAACTAAACACGATCAGTCTTGGCAGTATTGAATGTGACCATCCATTTTTGTCCCCATTTAACTGCAGATTAGAAGTCTTCCTTTAGTGTTTCTGCCATTGCCTTAGATATATGTTCATTCGTTTTCTCCTCATGCCTATTATAGCGTGTGGTGTCATTGGCAAATATATCCATCTCACAGACAATTTTATAAGGGAGGTCATTTATGAATATTAGGAAAATAAAAGCCAAAGGACCGATCCTGACGTACATCCGTATTTATATCAAAATGTGTAGATGTACTACAATCGAGGCCAATCTGCATTCTTCGATTATTAAAGAAGGATTTAATTAAGTATTTGTCCATTGACACTGTATGATCTGATTTTCCTGAGAAGACCATCGGGCCATACCCTGACAAAAACTTTAGATATATCTAGATACATATGTTCGGGGATTACAGTTAGGATATCTGCTGTAGAACGTGCTTGCCTAAATCTATATTGTTGGTTGGTCAGAAGTTCAGCAACTGTGATGTGATGGACTAGAGCTTGATTAATTATAGACTCAATATTTTGGCGAAAAACTGGCGGAGGCTAATGGGGCGATAATTTAATCGGTTAGTTCTTTCGCCAGAATGCTTGTAAACTGGTACCACAGAAGCAGTTTCCCAGCAATCAGGAAAGCACAATTTGTAAAAGTATTTCTTGTAAAGTTTGGAGAGGACACAACTTCAGCGCAGCATTTTTTAATAATACAGCCGGGGTAAGATCGGATCCACATGCTTTTGAGGTGTCTAGGTTTTTTATGATATTCTGCACCTGAGAAAGGGTGATTTTCAAATGGTCTAGTGTGGTTTAAGTCCACAAAGGAAAATCAGGCAGGGAGTGGTTTGCTGGGTCCAATGTAGCGGTTGAAGCAATCCAACTGGTACAGATGTTAGCCTTCTAATTAACCATGCAAACAACCTCATGGACAGTGGGGTCGCAATGATATCTGTACAAATAGAAGTAAAATTTAAGGGAGAGTGGGTTTTGCTATAGAACTTCCACGTGGGAACATGAGCTTTAATTGCTGCTTTGAACCATTCAGTGGTCTCATTTGCACACTCTTCTGCAGGAAGAGAACATATATTTCCCCATGAGGCATCTCTGATGAGATCCTTGATGGCTTTCCAGTCAGCTTTCTTATAATACTTTGTTGTTTTGAATAATGGCTCTTCAGTTTTGGGTTGAGAATTCAGGGCGATTTCAGTCATTATCACAACGTGATCAGTATTCCCGAGTAGGATATAGGCATTCATTACACAATCATTAGGGACTTTGGTCATAAATCGATATGGAAGTAAGGCCTGTTCGTCTGGGAAATGTCTCGGAAATGTAACTGTCTGTGATCGGGAATGAGATATAGAGAAGCTAAGTGTTATGCTACAAGCTGCGTCTGTGTAAGTAGAGAAACCAAGTCAATTACTGTGGTGGACATTAAAGTCACCAAAAACACGTACTTGCGCACTAGTATCATGAGAGAGTGCTGTATCTATGATGTTAGAGACTTTATTAATTAGGGTACAGTCCTGGGTCGAGGAAGAGCGGTAAAGAAAATATAAGTAGCTAATGCTGTGTTGCAGTTTAAGTCTGATTCTAGTTTTGATTTTTTAGTCAAGGTAAGAGTGTTTCGAATATAGACTCCAAGTCTGTGCATATGTTTGTCTGAGTCCTTACTGCAACGTGGGAAATAACCATGCATGTTAAATAGGTTAGAGCGGTTGGAGGAGTGTAGGTTAATTTCATTTAGAGCCAAGATATCCGGGGTGTTTGCTAGGAAAAACATCATCTAAATTAGTTCTATCCGCGAATATTCGTGGATTTATGCCTCAAAAGAGAAAGCAAATTGGTTTTCTTCGAGTTTACGCCTGGTTTGATTGTAATATCGATATTTGTAGCTTTGTTGGGCAATGTTTGCATAAGAAAAACTACATGCGAACAATTTTGTTCAAGTTTTTTCATTTAAACTCGTGTTTATGCAATGTAATTTCTATTTTTGTTCAAATCTAGAGCGCACTTTTTTAAGGAGCTGGATTTTCTCTACATTAAAAACTAAACTGCGGGAAGGCAATTAGTTAGAAACAGACTCTATACAACACTGTCTATCAGTAATAAGATGATACAATGAAGGAGGACGTAATCTCTGAGAAGATTTCCTCAACACTTTCTATAAAAACGGAGGAGCTAATGCCTGGAAGGATTCTTATGACAAGGGAGCCGATACTATACTGTCCTACCTCCATTAAAAGATATACCGATTAAATCGTGTTTTATTTAAAAATGCCTAGTCAGGAAAAAAAATTATGGTTTCCTGGCCGTTTTTCTAAGATAAAAATGTAGTATTTATTCTCCATGTCTCAGTAACCATTAACGTTTTACTAATCTCAGAAGTTTTATGTAAATTATCGATCTTGAAAATAAAATGCTGAAAGGGTTTTTAAAATGCTATCATTTTATTATAAAATCTCTTCATTAAAGTTTATTAAATTACTATGGATAAAACGATTGCATATATAGAAGAAAATTTATCAATATAAATAAGAAATGTACATTGCAAAATATTCATTTATTAGAAACTTTAAGAAATAAATAAGCAATGAGCAAATGGAATGTGCTCTGATGAACTCATAGCACTTGTATCCCCCTTGATGAACATACTACCGATTAGGCCAGCAAGCAGGAAAATCCAATCCATTCAGTGCTCAAGTCCTTATATACTGGAAAGTCTTCTACTCAGAGTTTCTTCCTCAGACTGCTAGACTTCGGAATTCCCTCCGTTTCTTGCTTAATTGACTGTGCTAACTTGCAGAAATGTAATGTGAACAACTCTCCATAGTGCCCTGCGAGACATGATTCCAAACTGTAGCCACTTACGGTCAATGTTGCAATATGCTTTGTTTTTTGTAGACAAAAGAAAAACAAAAAAACTCGCTCATATATATATATATATATATATATATATATATATATATATATATATATATATATATATATATATATACATATGTATGTGTAGGATGATCTCTCATGTTAATGAATGGATCATAAAGAATGTTTTGGGTATATATTATAGGCAACTCGGTGGGTAATAGGGTCGTTCTATTTTTGAGTAAAATTTAACATTTAAAGGAGGTGCATAGTTATCTCCCTTTGCTGAAGCTTGCTAGTCGCAAAGAATTTGACGTCGCAGTCACAAGTTTTCTCGTTTCATGTTCATTTTATTCCACTACGACCACCATTAACAACAGCAACCCCGGTGTTATGAAAGAATAGTTTTTCAACCAGTCAACAAAAAAGTAAAAATAAAAAATAAGAAAAATGAAGACAAAGAAAAGGAGAACATGCACTACATGACCTATTCAGTTTGAGCAGATTTATTATTTAATTCTTGAGAAATTTTGTCGGAGTTTGCATCAACATAAAAAAACGCCTTATCAAACAACTCATCTGGTCTTATTTCTTCCGCTTTTGAAGCCCCACTAAGAACAAATGTAATATAATGTACATTTAATTTATTCGATACATAAAGGAATTTCGAATCATGTCGTAATTAGGTTAATTACTTTCTAAACACACGGATATTTGATTTAATCTTTACAGGTGAAAGAATAAAAAATATTTTAAATTAATAAACAACGAAAAAAGGAAAATATCCTTTTCGCTATTTTACACATTATAATGGAATTTTAATCTTAGAATTGAAAAATATTTTCTTTTGTTTTTTTTCCAATTTTATGGACCAAAACACAAAAGTTTAGAAACTTATATTAATAGATGTTTTCTAGTGTTTTTGCATTTGAAAAGTTGTTGCAAATTCAAAACTGGGCAGATTCAGCCGAAAACTATTTCATAATGGTCCATTATAAATGAGCTATGGTATTATTGTGAATTAGGACCCTATGTTAGGTCATCAAAAAAGGAAAATTAGATTCTACTTTTGGGGAGTGAGTACGTGTAACTGTCTTTAAAATTAAAAAACACACATATATATATATGTTGTCATCCACATACAGTACTCTTTCGCTGTTTCACAGCTCATCAGTGCGGCTTGACAGGCAACTGCCTCAAGCCAGGACCGAAACCCGATCGGCCAAATGACAGGTAAGGCTTCTCACCATTACGCTATACGACTGCTGTTGTGTGGTTAATGATTAAAAGATGTTTTGACATCGTCCATATATATACTTATGTACTTATAAAATTGAGTTTTTCTCGATGTGGTATTGATATTAAAAGCCTACTTTCTCTATTCAAAAACTCTTAAAACAAACTTAATATACTCAACCATGGATATGCGAGCCACTTAATGAAAGGTTAACTAATTTGCATATTCTTTTGATAAACGAGTGTTAATTACTTGTTCAATTTGTATGGTTTCTCATTCTATAGATGCATGGTTTTTATATTCTGCATAATTGCATAGAATTTGAGATAAAAACGTTCTAGCACATGGAAATATATATATTATGTTACCTTTTCTGTGTATTTGCGAAAGTCTCTATGAAACTCCTATCTGAATATTTGGTCTACAGAGTTGAAATTTGATATATAGGGTATTTGGACTTGTAGCACACTTTCGATTGGGTTTTAGCCGGCACAAAAATTGCTGCCAAGACTCAAAATTGAAAATAGAATAGTTGATCTTGGCAGGGCAAGTTTAATACAACATTACCCCTGCTGCTACGTTTGCACATTCGCAAAATTATACATTCATAGCTTAATATTTAATCTTTAGTATCCATCCATCAGTAGCTCTGACAGTAACAATGCTAGAGAGATAAAGAACATTTAAGGCTGGAGCGCTAAACGTCATATTTTTTAGAAATTTTGAAATTATTACTATTTATTGGACAATACACAATACACAAAAGGTTCTATAATAAATAAGAAAGCTGTATCAATTAAAATATAATATTTATGAATATTTTCGACTATGCCATGCCAGGCAGCCTACTAGTATATATATATATATATATATATATATATATATATATATATATATATATATATATATATATATATATATATAATGCATGTGTGTGTTAGACTTTAAAGTGAGGGATCAGTTTAGCATATAAATTTTACATAAAATGGTCACCACGTTTCCAACCAGGAAGTGTTTGAATATGTAAGCAGTTTCTGGTTTTTGTTAAATGTTTGTGATTTTTAGGAGGGATCTGATTCTGTTCGGCCTTAAGGTTTGTAATAGGATTTAAGTAGTGAAGTAACAATTTTTATGCTAAATTTTTCAGACTATTAAAAGTTGTGGCCTGTTGCATTCATTAAAAATGGGTCATGTGTATGTGCTAAAGATTTCTATTTCATTGCATATGTGTTCAATCTTTATTAGTCGAATGCCCTTAAAAACGCTATTTGGCTAGAAATTCTGGTTCTAGAATCGGTGATCATTTTACATTAAATTTGTATGCGAAACAGATCCTCACGCAAAATTCTAAATTGATTGTTTTTTATTATTGTTTACGGTTTTTCATTATATTTACATGTAATTGCCTAAAATAGTAGACTCTCTTTTTTGTGGTAGGGGTGAAGAGGTAACTAAGGCTCCCATGTATAAATTCATCAAAACCATATATTTTGCGATTTTAGGGTTTCATAATATTAAATAATATCATTATATTATAAACTAATTGAAGCACGTGTTCCTCTTTCTATACAACAACTCTTCAAAAAAATACTTTAAATTCTAATAAGACAAATTCAATATTACTCAGTTGTTTTTTTTTTTCAGTAAACGTTTTATTAAAATAAAACAATTATGAATAATTTATTATTACTAAATAAATAAGATCTTTTGATAATTGCCAACATTTAAGATTTTCGTTAGTGATATATTTTAGGAGAAAATTTGATTTTTACTATTCATTTGAAAGTTAGGTTATTAATGAAATGAAAAATATATTCATCAAGGAATATGGATTTTACTAGTAAACTGTAAAGTTCGACATTTGTAACAACACACACACACACACACACACACACATATATATATATATATATATATATATATATATATACACACACACACACATATATATGCATGTATGTATGTATGTATGTCATCTACATACTGGTTCGCTCTATCACAACTCCTTTAGTGGCTAGACAAGCAAGTGATTTCTTTATACATTAGCTGTCTATAATCACTGGGCTATAACACTTTATCTAAATACTGGTGTCACTGAAGAGTGTTCGATCTGTATAGAGAGTATTGCCTCATCACAAATAGTAGTTGGAGAAATCACTTACTCAGTGCTCAAACCACAAGAAAGTATGGGCATATATAGAATAATAGTTGCTTATATTTATCTTATTTTAGCAAGAGTTTATAAAGATATATGAACACAAAAGATATATGAGGTATGGTAGTTGCTATCTGAGTAGTGGGTTTAGCAACATTCTCAACATGCTCGCATTTTGCAAAATAGGTTCTGCTAACCCTGCTTCTAGTTAATCTGGAATTATCTATCACCATTTATAATGTGACATTTTTACGATAATCTATTCTATCTAGATATAGTTTTAGCATCATCGAGTTTTGTGGTCTGCATATTATGCAATGATGTGTTATGAATACTATTCACCAATTTTAATATTTGCACGATACTACATTTCAGCCTATCTACTTCCTTAGCATTTTGCATATTCAAGATTGTTGGAAAAATGCCTAGATTATTCTACCCCCTCCCCCAGAAAGTACCTCACTGCTAATGCAACCCTATATATCTATATAAGCGTCAGATATGCCACCAGAATTGGTAATAGGAGTTACAAAAAACAACGGTTTACAATTAGGTCTGCATAAACAGGTCACATAATTTAATTGCAATAAATTAATAATCAAATGCCAAAAATGTTTCCTTGTAATTCAACACTGTCGACCAATTGATATAAAAACTAACATCGTTGTTAACTGAAAGCTTTTATATCAGTTAACACTAGTGTCAACACGACAGAATCCTAAACAAAGCAGTGAGATTTCAAATGACATACAAACATAACTCAAGAATGATGAAAATGACATAAAGGATGTACATGTACACACGTTGAACTTAAACATAGCAATAAACATTAAAATCAATATTTATGTTGTTTGCTTCTATTTCTTTTGAAATACATTCTATCGTCGTTTCTTTTAGTTGCCTCTCCACGAGAACAAAGGTAGGCACAAAGTTGGATTTTAATGTGCAGAAATTCCAACTTTCCAAAAAGGAGTCACTTTGGATTGGGGCAAAAATTAAAAATTTTCATACCGCAGAAAGATTTCTCCTTCACTGACTGATGACAGAATAATGACATGGCGTATCACAACAGACATTTTGTTGCTAATCAAAGGTCAAGTACATACCATTGTTGATATTTTGACCAGTTCACAGGTTTTTGATGGTCCGTTTAATGCATTTTCTTGGGTGATTTTTCTAGTTTTCTATGAGTTTTTCCAAAGTCTGAATTGTATCTAAAGGACTACTGAAGCTCCATTGGAAAATGTGATACATGCTCAATTAGGCATATTTGTTTCGGTGCTAATTGGGTGGAATTTGGTTTAGAGACTGAAAGACTAGCAACCTATTGAATCAATAGGTATTTAGATGCACAGAAAATGGAACAAAAAAAACTGTGATTAAGGAGTCATAATTGTGAATAAAGTTCTCTTCATTCTCTATTTTATTATGTTTTTAAAGAAAGAAGAGGGTATAATTTTCTCAATTATTTAGCTAGACATAATGAGAATCCATGTAAGTGGTTGAATCGTTACAGTTGTTCACATATATGTGTGTATCTATGCACATAATATATATGAATGTATATATGTTTTATAGTTAACATTTACCTCTATCTATCTATCTCTTTCTATCTCTTTCTTACTCTCTCTCTCTCTCTCTCTATATATATATATATATGTATATATACGTATGCATGAAAATTAATGCTACACACATACACACACACACACACACACACACATATATATATATGTATGTGTATATATATATATATATATATATATATACACATATATTATTTTCATAACAGGTAGGTAGATGCACTTTTAACGACCCTATTTAAGAGTAATCAAATCAGCTTGATATGTATATCCTTTTATGGAAGACAATATTTAAATGCTATTTCAAACTGAATGCTGATTAACCATTGACAGACAAAGCCTATGCAATACAAGATCGCGTGTAAGAACAAAACAGCAAATACACACAACACTCACACACACACACACACACACACACATATATAAGCCTATGTTAAAATATACAATTGAAAAACGAAATGTTTGAATATATATCATTGTAATCGATAGAAACTAATCAAGTTAGTCAAAACATATAAATAATACACTACTGGGTTAGTATTTGCTAGATAATGAATATGCTATCTAATCGATTATGTGGAACAGAGATTATTGAGAACATATATATTGATTTTCAAAGATGTTCCCCCTTTTTCAGACTAAAAGACTTTCCTCATTTACATTCAGCTGAAATTAATCCCTTTTATATAAACTGTTTTTCCACAAATTTTATCAACATGTTTCTGGTTGTTTGACTGAATTTTAACGCAAATCTCAAACGCTAAACCTAAGTAGTGAACAAAAGAATGGCTGACACTCTAGTTCTGCTATCTAGACGATATGTAATTCGTGTTGGTAGTTTCATTCTTGCTTTTCTTGATATGACTCTTGTGTCGAAACATGTCGAGAAAAATGTTTCTTTTTAGTCATTAAAATATAAGTAAACTATTGCAGTAGATATATATATCCATGCATCTTTTCTTTGATTTGGGGTTCTCGTCTAAATGTATATATATATATATATATATATATATATATATATATATATATATATATATATATATATATATATATATATATATATGTATATATATATATAGAGAGAGAGAGAGAGAGAGCGACATCTCCACTAATCTTTGAGTCACAGTTATTCTGACTATATATTCTACTTTGATTTCATTCGGAAATTTAGACAGCTTAACATCTGCTAACGCATTTTTCTTGCATAACCAAAAATAATTCTATTTAATTATTTCATATCCTTATAGATATTGTTGGCACAAAAAGATTTATTATGTTGCCATCCAATTTATACGTGTTTCTAGTGTGTGTAGACACTAGATGGAGGATTATTTTTTCACATGCTCAAAGAAACATTAAGAAATTTTAGAGAGTGGTTGATTGTATTCAATGAGAGGAGGAAAATTTAATACATAGACAGCTGAGTGGAAGACGGGTAAATTTTTCCAGTTAATTACGACTAATTAGAACAATTAAAACGGAATTTTCTTTGTCTAACTCAATCCCAGAACTAAAGAATATTTTTGCATGTATTTTATGTGAATTAAAGTATGTAGGAAAAAATCGAATTCATTGTAGAAGTTTTAGTATGATAAAAGATGTCTTCCGGTTTTAGCATGATAAAAAGATGTCTTCCGGTTTTAGCATGATAAAAAGATGTATGCAAGTTTTAGATAATAATCGGTGTGTAGGAATGATCAGTAGACAATTTCATCTATCTTGAAAAGGTACCATTTTTTTCAATCTATGCAACCACCAAATGCCATAGTTTATATTACCCTTCCAGACAATTTAACCTTCAAACTGTTCGGCCTAACATTCACAGGTAATATGTATTTAAACAAATACATAGAACACACTGCCAAGCATGCAACAAAGAAAGAAGACTCTCTATCGCTCTAGTGCACTAGAATTGTTCTCACACCTGCTAGCATCTTATCTCCTATATAATATATTGGTTGCAGAAATTTCCATCTGGGCCAAAGTACCGTAGGTTTCCAAGAACAAATGCCACATACAAATTTATTATGTCTAGACTATTAGCAACTATCTTCTGTAATTTAAAAAGCCATTATAGATAAATTTAGACATATTAAAATCCTACGTTACATCCTAGAAGCAACATCATCACAATTGCAACCATCTTTATAGGAAGTAGTTCCTATTTTCCCTGTAAATAACGAGTACTCCTACCGCTCCTAATCATCACCGGGAACTATTCTGCATTTGGGACACATATGGGGTTTCACCCTTCGTAACTGGGTCATAAACTTATTGATATAACATGTTCGTTCCCTTTTTCATTACAAAACATAATAAAGTCTTCCCAGTAAAAGTCTGCTTCTTCTGATTGGAAGATCTCTGACCATTCCTATATTCCAGAATGCTGGTATTAACATGCTAAACGAAGGCTAATGTATCATTCAAACGTGATGTTGCAATTATACCTAGTTGTGCCCTTTGAGTAAATTGCTCGCTCGATTTGTACCTTTGTTTCGGTAACTAATTATACTTTTTACAAACATAGTTACGTTTACATTTTTTGTAAGTAATTCATTTATATATACTTTAGTTATACTTGTTCGATCTAGAAGTTAGAAATAATTTAGATCATCATTATATTGTAAGAATCCAAAGACTCTATTATTGGAATCGGTTTCCCCGATATTTAGCCAGGCAAAAAAGATTTTAAAACGATATTGGGGATCACAAGAGGAACTGCATGAAAGTTGCCAGCATACTAAGTGAAAGTAATTTTTGCGGAACGTACTGGATTTGAACTTAAGACGTCTATTATGCCATTAACCACTGGACCTCCAAATAAATTAGATGAAAAAATAGTCCCCACTTTCTATAGATTCATCTTCGGCTATATGCAAAGGGAAACAGTTTGCTTTTCACGATTTCACAATCCAAAATCTTTACTAATTAGTATTATTGTATGGTGAAGATTATATTTTAAAAAAAAAACATTGGAATTAACATTCTCTGCATTGACGGAATTTCAATCTTAAAAAACGGAACCACAATTAACAAGATTAAGGATAATAATTATATATTTTAAACTCTACATAAGAAATAAAAATTTCTCTTGATACTTGATATTTTCATAATAGAATTTATACATATTCTGATTCGTACATGAAGACACTATGCTAATTTACTTCACCCCACTTCAAAAGAATATAAGCATAAAAAAACTTGGCGGTAAAAAGAAAGAAAACAATTATTTTAGAATTTTGAGTGGGGAATTAGTTCTTTCATATAAATTTAATGTAAAATAACCTTCAATTTCTGGACTAGAAGTCTCTAACCAGATAGCATTTTAAGGGCATATAGCCATATAGATTTAATGGAATATTGAATGCCTGTGCAATACATTCAACATCCCTAATCCAATATATAAAAGGCTATATGTCTGTCTCCATATTTTCAAACTCTATCTCCTCCGAAACTAAAAGTCACAGAGCGGCGCCAGGGGCCTCAAATGATTGGATTTTTTTACAGACAGTTTTTTATGAGTCTTTAGTCGGTTAAAATAGTTTTAAGGAGTCAAAAATCGATCAAAATTGAAACAAATCGTCATACATTTTGTACATTTATCTTAGTTTATCGTTAATTTTTTTTATTTTTAATCAGTTCATATACGTGTCATGTTGGTACAGTGGTAACGTCACCAGCCTCGAATGTTACAGTTTCGGTTTCGCTGATAGCACCCAAATACGTTTTTTTTTTACTTTTGAAATCACGACTATAATAATATATACAAAATCTGGATAAATTAAAATATATTTAAGCGTATTTTGCGTGCGGGTAAAGCTGGGCGCCTGTGCCACTAGTACATACTAATTTCTAATAAATGGTTTGAGATTTCATCATAGACTCTATTTTTGTTTTATTTCTTCTCTCATTCTGCTCCAAACTCTCTTCTATTTTCTCGCACTCTACTTTTTCTCATTGGAATCTAATAATACATTTTCTTTTTCTTCCCCCTCTCGCTTTCCTCTTTCTTTTCTGTTCCATCTCTCATTGTGATGACAAAATTCCCCTTTTTCTCTATCTTATCTCTATCTCATTTTCATTTTATAACAGATTCTCTCTTTCTCTTTTTTCCCTTACTTTATCCTCTCTCTCCTTTCTTCCTTGTTGCCATAGTAAGCCCCCCACTCTCTCTCTTTCCTCTATTTCTAAGGTCAAAATAGACTCTTTCATTTTCTTTTCCCTTGTCTTGGCCTCTTTCTCCTCTGTCTCATGTCTTCGCAATAGACCTCTATTTCTTTGGTTTATGTGTTTCTCTCATTTTGATTTCTGCTACTTAACTTTTCCTCTTCCTCCACCTCTCTCTCTCTCTCTCTCCTCTTTTTAATTTTGGTATATCATAATAGATCGTCTCTATATACTCTACCTCTGATCTCATAATAGGGTCTTTCTTTCCCCTCTTCTTTTCTTCGCCTCTCTCATCTCTCTCCTTTTTCTTATGATATCATAAACGTGTATCGCTTTCTTCCGTTGCTCCCTCTGTTTCTTTATTTTTGCTCTCCTATTGTAATATCATAACAGATCATCTCTTACTCTTTTCCCTTATATTCTCTCTATTCTTTTCATTCTCTCTCTCTCTCTCTCTCTCTCTCTCTCTCTCTCGTCTTTCTTTCTCTTTTATTTCCATCGTTTACTTTCTCTCGTCGTTTCAGACGAAATATGAACGATGACAAGTCGAATAACAACATCGTCAGAGTTTTACTCTTATATATAGATTTTAAATTAAGGTAACCACTGACTTGCTTTTAATTAAGAAAGAGTGAAGAATGTCAGATAATCATGCAGCAAGACGTACAGACTTTAATGATGCCGCAATTTAAATGAACGACGTCGTCTTAACAATGCTAGTTATTGCGATTGAGAAAATCTAAATAAAAAAGCAATCAATGAAGATTGAGCTAATGTACGTGGGTGACTGCTCTTGTCACGAACGATAAAAAGAACGAAAACAGCTTTGACAGTTAACTCACTACAAATTCAAATCATTGATGCATCTCTAAGTAAATAAACAGTGATGACGACAACACCAATCCACCAAAGTTCATATTCTGTTTGTTTTTTTTTTATTTTTGTTTTCTTTGCTGCTCTTACTATATGTTTTAGTTTGGTTGTTTTATGGCATATCAACCTATTTAGGGGGTCACTTAATGTCGAAACTCAATATCTATTATAAGTGATTTATTGTAGCTGGTGAATTGATTTGGTTTGCTTTTTTTTTTTTTTTTTTTTTTTTTTTTTTTTTTTTTTTTTTGATTGCTTTTTTTGCTTTGATTGTTTGGTTTTTCAGTATATCAACACCTTTTGGCTGAATCGAGTCATTTTGGTAAAAGATTTTAGGCTTTAAGTTCTTTATTGCCTCAAATATTTATTCATCGTATTTGGATTGATTATTTTGTAGTGGGAAAGTTGGGTTTTACAGAACGTCATTGAGTTTTACAATGAAAAGGAATGAAAACAATATCAATGTTTGGTGCATTTTAGGTCAGGAAACAATAGAGCTTAATTGATGAAAAGTTGTTAATTTACACATAGCTGACAGGAATTACAGGTTAATATCACTCTCGGCCCTATTAGTGCAAAGATAACCGCAATGGGTTCGGATCAAGTTGTAAGATCTGTCTAAATAACAAACTTCATCTGTTCTGCTCTAGCTCAGTGAATTAGAGGATTTTAAAAAATTTTGTATAAACCAAAATGTTTCTTTCTAATGTTGAATTTTTCCCATATAAACCCCGATCAAGTGTCTAACTTTACCTTTGCGTAAATATAATTAAAGAAGAACCATAAGGAATCCAACAGAGTTTAAACTTAGCATGTCCACTTTTATAGATGAACTTGGTGCGTATTAGGTCAATATTTTGCATCCCAAATTGCTTATAATCTACATCAGTCCAATGCAAGTTCTTTATGGGCTCTTCCCATCACCCCTCGACCCATTCCCTACACTTTATAATTCTAACGAAAGAGTTTGTGCTCTAATTTTATTTTTTATTTATTTATTTATTTATTTTTGCTCTTTTGGTCCCCTATTTTTCAAGCTTTTCCATGTGAAAATATATATTCCTACAGGTGTGGAGAAAATCGCCGGTGAGAAAATTTGTATTCAGCCAGTCATGCATTTCAACCTGTTCTACAAATACTTTAACGGTGAATGGTCCGTCGAACAGCAAGCACTTGTACCCCCCTCTACGTAAATACACCAAACAAACACGACAAGCAGTAAACTCCTATCCATTCACAGTTGAGATCCCTAGATGTAAGAGAGCCTTCTACTCCAGTAGTTTCTTCTCCAGAACCGCTAGACTTTGGAATTCCCTTCCGGGTTTCTGCTTCCCCAACTGTACTGACATGCAAAAGTTCAAGTGTGACGTGAACCGACGTCTTGCTGCACAACTCCCCACATAGTACCCCTTATGTAGTAGCTTATGTCCCTACTAGTAGCCCCCTACATCAAAGTGGCAATGTGTCTTGTTTGGGGTTAATATGTAATTAAAAAAAAAAAAAAAAACATACACTATATTCAAAGGTGTGAAATATATGTTGTTCTAGTATAGGTTATATCAGTCAACTTATTATGAATTCAATATGGTGGGGCACATTGAAAGAATGGATAACACTTACTGGGATAGTAGATATAGAACAATTAAGATGGAATAGTTAATTAGCAAGTATACAACAAGGAATACTTGGTAGAAAGTACTGAAGGTGGATTAAAATAAATAAATAAATAAAGATGTGGCAGAGATAGGTTAGTTTAGAAGTCAATTTATTAAAAACATGCTACCATGTAAAATGGGCGTTACACCTGATGATAATGATTTTTTTTTTACATGGAAGTCACCACTTATCAAGGCCCAGAGGCCACTCGGAGATAAGGGTTATTGCGTGTATAGTAATCAATGGGATAATATCGTAGCAATCGTTAGTAATGGAGATCTGATAAAGTATCTTACTTAAGGGGGCGGTTTATCAGGAACTTGTTTATGTTGGTTGGTTGGTTGGTTGGTTGTTTTTGTTTTACGGCATATCAACCCTTTTCGCGTTATTTAATGCCGAATCCAAAGATTTTGAAGAAAAAACTTTTTTAATAGAATATATTTGTTGTTTTCACGTCGGTTTCTATTTAACCCATAGTTGGGACCCTAGCAGATACTACCACTCCGGGTCAGAGTGGACCTGAGAGCAATGGTAATTAAAGGGTTGCTCCAGACTCCCCAAAGCCCACAAGCTGGGGCCTCACCACTAGATATGGTTTAAGGTCATATCCAGGACCCCCATTGAGGGACTTTTACCCTCTGCAGGGGGGGGGGGGGCAGTCGGCGTATTCTAATGCCCTACCGGCAGGGCCTGTTTATGTTGGACTTGAAGACATCCAAGTTGTAGTCAGGTGGGAAACAGGCAAACGGAAGAGAGTTCTACAGGCGTACACTTCTAAGAAAGGAGCTTTGTTCATGGAATCTACGTTTTGATTTAGGCACAGATAAAGAGTGGGGAGAATTACTGACAGTGGTTTCAGCTAGACGGGTGTGTTACGTGAAAGATTGGCGAAGGAGGACCAGAGATTGGAGCTCAGACTATCACCTCTCATGTAAATAACGATAAAACAAAGACAAATACAAATTCAATATGCTCATCGCATATTAAGAAACAACACGAAAGAATATATAAAGATCTAATCGTTTTATAGAAAATAACATCAATGCAACGCTTCGTGTAATTGCATTCACTACACCACTCACATCAATTTTGAAATGATAGTCGAAAATTGATATTCGGTTTACATTCGGCAGCCTCGTAACTCTCGCTCTAACTTATTTTGCCCTTTAGTCCTCACATTTCAAGGGCGATGTTTCTCATAAAGGAAAAAGAATAGTCTGACTTGCCTTAACTCGCACACCCACAGATCGACGACTTGCAATGATGAAATCTCAATTGGTTAGTCATCTTACACCACTTTTCTCAAGACCACCGTGCATGGACCGTAATGGTTTTGAATATACTACAGACCTGAATGAACATCGTTGTAACAACATACAGACACATATTTTACTTTCATGTTTCGATAAACTTGTATCCATTTGTTTATACTTATACCTTCACATAAAATGATACTAATCACCTTTTTTATTGGAATAGATTTACAACGATGGTTCTTTCTCTGGTGGGGCCTCTCGATGCCATACTAGTGGGTAATTGTTACGGCTTTACCTTTTCGTGTGCTACAAATAAAAACATTTTTCCTGTCTTTTTCTCTCTTACTTTCCCTCTCTGTACTGCTCTAACCAAGTATGCCGACCTATTCCACAAATCCCCAAACCTCAACATGAAATATCTCCAGAATAAAAACTCGATTAAACCTAGAACCCCATCTTCCAGCGTAGACCCCTACTACCAGGTCTCCTTCTCCAATATCAGGGGTCTACGTTCCAACCTTCCAGAGGTTGAAACCCAATTACAGGAGACGAAACCGGACATATTATTTCTATGTGAAACTGGAATAGGGCCGACCACTTCCCTAGATGAGTTCATAATTAATGGATACTCCAATTTAACAGCTAAATCTGACTCCCAAGATCGCCATGGGCATGGAATATGTGCCTACATTAAGGATGGCTTCCCATGTGGCAGGGATATCTCTAGAGAAGATCCTAATTTACCCTATATGTGCTTCAGGGTTGCACTTGCTAACACCACTGCATTTATACTTGCCCTCTATAGGCCCCACAACAGTGGAGTTACTATCTTTAAGAGCATATCTGAGAAAATAGACCACATACTGTCTTCAAATCCCTCGGCTAACATCCACATCTGTGGTGACTTCAACGTCCATAACGTGGAATGGCTGACCCATTCAAATAAGACAGATGATGAGGGGAGGTTTTGTCATGATTTTGCCATTGCTTATGACCTCACTCAGATTGTTCGCGAACCCACCCGTGTGCCCGATACACCCAATCAATATGCAAGCCTCTTAGACCTTTTTCTCTCAACGTCCCCTGAGCTATGTTCATGTACCGTTCATTCTCCTCTAGGATCCTCCGACCACTCCGTCGTATCAGTTAAGATAAAAACGAAATGTAAGAAGCCCCCAGACGTACCCCTCCACCGTACTGTATACCGATACTCTATGGCTGACTGGGATAGCTTCCGTACATTCATATCTGATTTACCTCTGCACTCCATGTTTAAAAAGGAAGTGTCCTCTATAGTATCAGATCTGACCGAATGGTTAATTGTAGGCATAGACCAATTCATACCATCTAAAAAATTCCAACAAAAACCTAACAGCCAGCCATGGTTCTGCCCAGAATGTGCTGCTGTTATTGCGCACAGAAACGACTTTTTCCATAGCTACCAACGTAATAGATGCACTGAGACTAAAGCTGCTTTCAGGACTGCCAGCAACCAATGTAAAAGAGTAATAAAAAATGCAAGAGAGCTATATGCCCAGTCTGTTAAATCCAAGGTAGCTGATCAGCGGCTTGGTTCCCACCAGTTTTGGCAAATAACAAATAGGATCCTGAACAGAAGTGTGCGTTCTATCCCAACCATTATCAATGGACCAGAGATCATCTCGTCAGCGTCAGACAAGGCCAAACTATTTGCAAAGAACGTTGCAGCTAATTCTACCCTATGCGACGAAGGCCATCAACTCCCCATATTTCCTCCTATAACACAGAACAAGCTAGGTAACATACAAATATCCGTGCATGAGGTCGCCAAGCTAATAAAAAACCTAGATTCCAGTAAAGCAACTGGCCCTGATGGCATCCCAATTATAGTGTTAAAAAAGCTTCAACCAGAACTTGCTCCCATACTTACGAAACTATTTAAGCGCTGCCTTAAGGAGAAATGCTTTCCGACCCCCTGGAAGACCTCATCAGTTTGCCCTGTATTTAAGAATTCAGGTGATAAGTCATCTCCCTCTCAGTACAGACCAATAAGTCTTCTCTGTGTTATGAGTAAGTTGCTGGAATCCATATTAAATAGAGAAATAGTCAACTACCTCAGCAGGAATAACCTTCTTAGTGACACACAATATGGTTTCCGCTCTGCAAGATCTACCGCAGATGTGCTGACGGTTATATCCCACAGGATTAGTGAATCTCTTGACAAAGGCTTCCTTTCTAGGGCAATTGCTCTTGACAAAGTATGGCATAAGGGTCTACTTCACAAGATTTCCAGCTACAGTATAACTGGAAATGTTTTCTCAATCATTAAATCATTTCTCTCCGATAGGCTCATAAGAGTAGTGGCAGAAGGACAAAAATCGGAGGCCTGCAATATAAATGCTGGAGTCCCTCAGGGGTCAATCCTGGGCCCAACTCTCTTCCTGATCTACATCAATGACCTCCCTAAACACATACTTAAATCATTCGATGACATCTATGCTGATGACACGACCATCTATGGCAACACATCAAAGGCTGTAAATGACGAAGTTCTCTCTGATTCTCTCTCCTCTGATCTCGAGCACGTGGTTCAGTGGGGGAAGATGTGGCTAGTTACCTTTAATGCATCCAAAACCAAACTCCTATCCTTACATCATCAATGCTCTGATCCCCAGCTGGCATCAATTGTGATGGATGGCTCTCGTCTGGGTGAGGCCCCGTGTTTTGACAAGCTTCTGGGTTTGACCTTTACTCCTGATCTGAAATGGAACACATACATCAGGTCTGTTGCCAAGGTCGGTGGAAAGATGGTGGGATCCTTCTACCGCTCCAGAAGATATCTCACTACTGATGCAATTCTCTATCTATATAAAAGCCAAGTACGACCAAGGATGGAATACTGTTGCCATATCTGGGCAGGAGCTGCCAAAAACAGCCTATCATGCCTTGACAGAGTACAAAATAGACTTCGTGGTTTACTGGGGCATGCCCTTTTCTCTACCCTGCAACCCCTCTCCCACAGAAGAGACGTTGCAAGCCTATCCTTGTTTTATCGTTATTTTCATGGCAGGTGCTCGTCTGAACTCCAATCCCTGGTCCCCCCTCGCCAATCTTTCACGAAAAACACCCGTCTAGCTGAATCCACTGTGAAAAATTTCCCCCACTCTTTATCTGTGCCTAAATCAAAACGCGGATTTCATGAACAAAGCTTCTTTCTTAGAACTGCACGCCTGTGGAACTCTGTTCCGTCTGCCTGCTTCCCTCCGGACTACAACTTGGATGTCTTCAAGTCTAATGTTAACAAATTCCTAATGAACCGCCCCCTTAAGTAAACACTTCATCAAATCTCCTCACTAACGTAATGTACTTGCAATAACCCTTATCTCTGAGTGACTTCCGGGCCTTGATAAGTGGTGATCTCTGTGTAAAAAAAAAAAAAAGAAAAGGATGTTTAGAATGTGTTTCAGATTTTGTGTTATTTATTTATATTTTGTTGTTCCCCGACAAAAGGATAGTGGACCTGTAAATTCACGCTTGTCCGTTCATCTGTCCACACGTTCTCAGTAACTACGTCTTCGAATTTTTTTTTTAATTTTGCACAAACATTAAACATGATATGAGTAAAAAAGTAACAGAAAACCGGAAAACTCCGGTTGCCCCCCCCCCCCCCTAGGAGCACTTTCCAGGTTAAAATGGCTACAATTGACACTTTTGTGCTTATTAAAAAAAATTAATGCTTTGGATTTTTATAAAACTTACTGAAAAGTTGTAACTAACTGATTTCTATATAATTTTGTTTGTCTATACTTCGCGATAACTCTTGGATGTACCTCAGGGGCTCTTTTAGGGCTAATAAAAACACTCCATTTTTGGGACTATTTTACCATATTTGTCCAAATTTTTCTGTGTATATCTATTTAGCAGTTTTGCATGGTATTGAACTCAAATTTAAATATGTTAAGGTCTTGGAGACTTTTGGGGCTAAATTGGGGTGGGGTGGGGGGCAATAATTTCCATGGAGACAATCCCAAAGATATTCCTTCATATAAAGAAGTCATTTTCGAAGATTATTTTTCACTCAATGTTTGTTGGCGTTCCTGTCGTTATAACTTCACATATACTGATCAGTTGTTTTATGATTATATTCTTGTTTTTTTTTTCTAGATATCACAACACAACATTTCATATGAATCAGCATGGTACAACTTTTTCTTAGGTACTTTTGTAGTTTACAGACTGCTCTATTTTTAGATAGGATCTTGAAGTTAAATTTAATTTTTACGATATATTTTATTTATTCAGTTTTAAGCTGAAAGTACAGAATAATTAAATAAACCCCCTTCCCACATTAAGGATGGTTTTCTAAATAATGCTGTTATTTCAGCACGGTCCATAAACTAGAAGTACCCTTTTTTGACTAGCTAGATTTTGTCATTCGCATTAATTTCTCTAGTTTCTTTTAGAATCAGATACTGAAAGGAAGAACCCCATGAATGTTACAGACATCTCTAAGTGGAAGTGGTGCTAGAGAAGCAATTCGATTCAAACAGACCGTCAGTCTACGTCATCAACTTCACTATTGCCACCTCCCTTATTGAAATAAAGTCATTATGTTTTAGAAATGTATCATGTGATTATTGTAACGTGCAGTTTACAGATAACTCTGGAATAATATTGTTATTATTTAGAAACATGGGGAGTACGGACTTTATTAATAATTCTGTACTTTCACATAAGAATTTAATAAACAAAAGATACCACTAAATTGCATTAAGCTGAAGAAAATCTATCTACAATTAGCACGGTTTATAAACTGTAGAAGTACTGATTTCTTTGTTGACGTGTCAAACTGTTCTTACTAATTGCTCATATAACTCAAATATTTATTTATTGAAATTCCTAATAAATTTTCTCTTTCACTGACTGAGGATAAAAAAATTTATCATACTCTATAACGAATATTAGGGTCAACAGAGAAATAATAAGGAACAACACCAACAAGTATGAGCAATAGAAAAGAAAGTTTACTAAACAAAAAATATGCTAGGTGACCAGAGTAATTTAGTAATCGCTAGAGTAAACTAGTAAGTTTAAGAAATTTATTTAACTTCAAACTAATCTTATCATATTTTAACTGCTGGAAATCAAGTAACACTCAAAGGGATGATACTCCGGGAGGACCTGTTGATATTTTGCGGTGAGGATATTTCAAGCAATCGATAATAACACCCCTATCCTAAAAATTAAGATTATAAGAAGTATCATTGCCTCTACCTTTGGAGACGCATAACATCTTAAGATTCAACAGGTGACATTCACTCTCACACTAAATCCAGTCAAAAGACGAGGCTGTGAGCAACTGGATGAACTAGTAAATCTTTTTAGTTCTAGTTTTATTATTATATGAAAAAATACGATTCTATTTCCCTTATTTAAGTACTATGTAGGAGATACCAATTCACATCATATGATTGGGTAAGCCGAATTCAAATCAAAATATTTCGTTAAATCAAGCTCAAACACTGTTTGCAAAAGACAAAATATCACATTCTCTTTACCTTATTTTACAGTTTTATTTATTTTACTTGGCCTTTCCATGTTTGTCGATTCATCCATTTGTCCTTAGTGTTACACATGATAGCTGATCACATTTTCGTGAACATTTCCCCAGAGATGGTTCTTGAGATAAAAAAAAGTCCCAATTGAATTTCAGGTTATTTTTGTGTGTTTTTGTATGTTTTTTTCTTTGTTTGTTTATTCATCTGTTCACAATGCCCCAGGTGATAAAAGATAAGATTTTCATGGCCTTTTCCCTAAAGATTTTTCAGATCTTTTAAAGACTAATAGAAAAATGAATTTTGCAAAAAGAAATGCTTCGCCAGTCATGCAGACGTTAGCACATATCCTTGATCTATTTGATCTGCCTGGACAAGAATAAAGTTAGGGTTAAACTGAAGTATTATATTTTTTACATATGGGAATCGTTCCAGACAAGGCATGAAGATACTTGATATAAGGAGCTTACAACAACGAGGGATGATTACCGCAAAGACAGAAGATGTCTGTTGAACTTAGGCTTGAAAAAGTCAAGGTTAAAAAAAGTAGAGAGAAAACAATCAGTAAAAGGCGAGTTCCACAAGCAGCTTTTAAACAGAAGCTACTAGAATAAGAAGTTGTATTACAATGAGGTATCAAGACAGCCGATTGATGAATTCCACGAGAGCAACAAGTGTGACGACCTGTAATAAAGCTAGCAAGGAAGAGATCAGACAATTCTGAAGGCTATAAGCCATAATAGTAATTATAAAAAAAGACTGAAACTAGCAAAGTGTGTGAGAGAACATATATATTAGTATGATATGTAGTGTATTTAACAATGAGATCACTCACAGCCGCCCGTCTGTTGCAAGCTCAAACGAGAAGTAAAACAATATAAGTTTGATCTGTAAAACAAGATAGGAACATAAAAATCACAAGATACGTGAATGGAATTACGTACAGGTTTAAAGTTCCAGTTACAACAGTACAAAAAGAAAAAAACCTTAGAGTCGGACGGCCAGTATTCAGTAATTTGATGATTATTATATCTTGCTTAATAGGAGTTATCACACGAGTCATTATCAGTGAATACTACTTACTGGCAACAGTAAGTAGTATTCACTAGAGAATACATATATATATATGTATATAATATATATATATATATATGAATAAAAAAGAATACGAAAAGTATAAAAGCTTATAACTTTTCTTTATTCGTTTTCAATTGGTGACGTGCAGGAATATAAAATAATATTATGAAAAAAAATTAAAACACTTTTTTTATAAGTACATAGTTTTCGACCGATCTTTCAGTCTCCATCGGTGTAGTGAAAGTATGAGCATGCACGGGGAAAAGGGGAATGGAAAAGGAAGGAAGGTAGAGGAGGAGGTGGAGGAGGAGGAGAAGGAGGAGGAGAAGGAGGTATAGCCAATGAGAAGGTACCTCGTCAGTCTTAAATATATACACATATAAGTACGCACATACACACATGCACACAGTACATATACATATACAAACGAAAAATTAAAAATTAAGCAGTAAATAAAAATGAGAAACGCGTCTTTAACTGTCCAATCCTTTGAATTCTAACGATATTATTTATTCTAAGAGAGAATAAGAATTCAAAGGATATAAGACGTTATGAGGAGAAACGCCATGATGCTCATTTGTAATTTAACGGCTATTTCTTGTTCGATAAAGAACGAAAACGTCGTTTCTAAATTCAACCGTTTTAAGACAAAAACGAAACGCTACTTTTTATTAATTTGTATATTAATATGTACATATACATACGTATACAAACAAATACTCACATGTACAAATATATATATATATATATATATATATATATATATATATATATATATATATATATATATATATATATATATATGTATGTATGTATATTCAATTAGCATGTCTTGTTCACATCAAATGTGGGCTGCATGTTGGCCATGAATTTATGAAATAAATGTCTTCACAAAATTTAAAAAAAAACTTATAAAACGAGAAGAGTCTCGTTTTATAATTTTTTTTTATTTTGTTAATGGAAATCGACTTATTTTATCGCTCCCTCTACAATATTCTACCAGTCACTTTTTGATTCAACAATCCCAACCGTTCCATGGCTTCAGCCACCAACTTTTTCCTATTTCTTTGCATGATCCCCTCTTTTCGATTGACTAGCATTAATTTCAACCTTCGTCACTTCTTGTTTGACGATGGACGCAACAGCAAAGATGTCACTTTTTTTTCTTTCGCAGCATGGATTCGAGCCTGCCTGCCTACTACACGTTTTTTGGGGGGTGGGGGTTGTGCTCGTAATTTTCCTTTTCTTTTTTTTTTTTTTGCTCAACCAACACCCTTACATACACCTCCACTTTCTTTTCTGCCTTAGTGCCATTGGTTCGAGGCTGCCTACCTACTACAATTCTTTTTATTTAATCTTTTGCTCAACACATACCTCCAAACACCCGGGTAACGCCGAGCACCCAGA
This sequence comes from Euprymna scolopes, assembly GCF_053919585.1. Lineage (NCBI taxonomy): Eukaryota > Metazoa > Mollusca > Cephalopoda > Sepiida > Sepiolidae > Euprymna > Euprymna scolopes. The sequence goes on from NC_136483.1 coordinate 48,398,193, forward strand.
TTAGTTCATAATAAATAATGATATTTACAACTTGAAATAAAATAGGTTTAAGGATCCTTATATTCGTACTAGAATTGTCTGCAAGGACACATGGTGCAGTGGTTAGAGTACCTGGAAAAATCAATTGTAAAATTCTATTAGGTTGAAGGTTCAATCCTCAGTGTGGGCAACTGATAGAAAAAGAGCATGCTGAAGTAAACATAGGCTTCCGCTCGAAATTCCATGTAAATTCCCGAGTTCGAAAGAAACATTCCCAATTTCGACAAGATACACCTGAAGAGGGGGGGGGTTACATTGACTGAAAAGTTGTGAAAATAACACCCAAGATGAGAACAGTAGTCCGATGAATCCAAATAATACAAATAACCAATCTGCATCTTGAAAATGCACTAACACTGAGCTTTATTTTTAAATTTTTATTGAAAAAAAAATCAATTCAGGAAACTTGATTATGTAGTAGAGCTGACCTAGCCGCCTTTACCCTAAATAACCGCCTCTATTCAACTCTGCAACTGGGAGCATGCCTTTTCAACAAGCGCCGGCAGGAGCTCGGCAAATATTCGGCAGATGGCGGTGATCAGGTTGGCTTTGGTGTTTTGTGAGGTCATGTTGGTAATCTTTCTGATGTATGACCAAACGAACTAGTCCAGCGAGTTCAGGTCAGAAAGATGCTAGTGAGAGAAGAGTACAAAGTCGTAGCACTCCTTCTGAAGCCAAGACTGTATCTCTTTGGACTTGTGGGCCGGCACCAGGTTCTGCTGCCACACCCAGGGTCTGCCAGCGGCCACATGATTGCATCAGGTGATCATCACACACTTTAGCACATCTAGGTACACTCTGGTGTTGACATTCAAGCCGACATTGAAAATGTGAGGTGGCATGATGTGGTTCTCACTTAATCCACACAAAAGACCATAACCATAGCCGGAAACATAGTTTTCATCACCCCGGATATGCCCCTGTAATTCGTGGCAATCCAGCGATGCATTGTGGGAGTGCAGGTAATGGTCCTGTTGTCATAACTTGGATCAATAGAGAGCATGAGTTGTACAGCAAGGCATCTCTGATCTTACTCGTTAACATTGTGTCACTTTCAGATATGATAGAAGGCTTCTATCGCTCTTGGGATTTGTACATAACTGACCAACTAGATGATGGTCTACAACAGAAAAAGAAAACAAATTTTAATCAAATCATGTCGTCTTTTCTAGAGCGACAATTTTATCGTTCCACACTGTATTCAAGAATCCTTGGCCAAATTTTAGTTCCATACATCATTACACTGCCGATTCAACCGACATAAGTCCAGCTCAAATAAACAGAAGTTTATAGAAGCTAGAAATAATTGTAAGAGAGTGATAGACACAGCTAAGTCAGATTACTCTGAAACCACCAGAAAGCGCATCGAAGCACAGAAATTAGGAACCCGGGATTTTTGGAAAATCTACAACAGCGTAGTTAATAATGGACAGTCAATTATTCCCCCACTAACAAACAATCATGAGGTTGCTTGCACGGCAACTGACAAGGCTAATCTGCTTGCCAGTCGGTTTGCCTCAAACTCCACACCACTCACTCCCTGATTTTCCTCTGCGAACAGACGCCACACTTGACGACTTGAAAATCACCCCTTCTCAGGTACATGCTATTATAAAAAACCTAGACACCTCTAAAGCATGTGGACCAGATCTCATCCCGGCTGTGCTATTAAAAAAATGCTCTGCCGAGGTTGCTCCAGTTCTGTCCAAACTTTACAATAAATGCCTTAACGAATCTTGTTTTCCCGACTGCTGGAAAACCGCCTCTGTGGTACCAGTCTTCAAGAATTCTGGTGAAAGAACTGACCCACTAAATTATCGCCCCATTAGCCTCCTCCCGCTTTTCGCCAAAATATTTGAGTCCTTAGTTAATAAAGCCCTAGTCCAGCACCTAACAGCTGCTAAACTCTTGACTGACAAACAATATGGATTCAGGCAAGCCCGTTCAACAGCAGATATCTTAACTGTAGTTTCTGAACGTATATACCGTTCATTGGATAAAACAGGGGAGGGTAGAGCGGTGGCCCTTGATATATCTAAGGCTTTTGACAGGGTATGGCACGATGGTCTTCTAAGGAAAATTAGATCATATGGAATCACTGGAAGAATTCATAACGTAATTAAATCCTTCTTAAGTAATAGAAAAATCAAAGTTGTCCTCGACGGACGTACATCCAAACAATATGACATAAATGCGGGAGTGCCTCAGGGGTCTATCCTTGGACCTCTATTGTTCCTGATATTCATAAACGACCTCCCTGATAATATTGTTTCGGAGATGGGTATATTTGCCGATGACACCACTCTCTATAACAGATATGAGGGGAAAACAAATGAACACATATCCAAGAAAATGGCAGAAACACTAGAGGATGACCTCCAATCCGTAGTGGAATGGGGACAAAAATGGTTGGTCTCATTCAATGCTGCTAAGACTAAGCTTGTTTCCTTCAATAACTACAAGAAACCTTCTCTACCACCAATAGCAATGGCCAAGAACACATTGCCTGAAAGTACTTCTTTTAAACTCCTCGGCCTAACGTTTACAGGGAATATGAACTGGAATAGATACATTGAGAGCATTGCCAAGGCTGCTGCAAGGAAGGTTGGCTCCCTCTACCGTGCTAGAAAACTACTTACGCCTGCCAGTATCCTATACCTCTATAAGGCAACCATTCGCCCATGTATGGAGTACTGTTGTCACATCTGGGCTGGTGCATCTGCTGCTTGTCTCTCGCTCCTGGACAGGGTTCAAAAAAGAGTCGCAAACCTGATAGGTCCTGAACTGTCATCTGGGCTTCAACCTCTGTCCCATCGACGAGATGTTGCATCCCTCTGCCTGTTCTACAAATACTTTAATGGTGAATGCTCTGACGAACTGCAAACACTTGTACCTCCCCGACGTAACTACCCCCGACAAACCCGACAAGCTACTAAGTCTCATCCCTTTACAGTGGAGATCCCTAGGTGCAAGAAAGCCTTTTACTCCAATAGCTTCTTCCCCAGAACTGCGGGTCTTTGGAACTCCCTTCCGGGATTCTGCTTTCCCAACTGCAATGATATGCAGTAGTTCAAGTGTAATGTTAACAAACATCTTTCTACTCTTCTCCCTTCATAATGACCCCGCTAATTAATTCCCTAATAGTAGCCCCCTGCTTCAAAGTGGCACTGTGCCTTGTTTGGGGTGAAAATTGAATAAAAAAAAAAAAAAAAAAAAAAAAAAAACATGCCTGACACATTCATTCCTTAGTCAAAAATGCTATTGCTTTGATGGTTACTAAAGAAATACGTTCTCTTTACTTACTCTATTCACTTATAATGCTTAAAATCGCATTTGCACCCACTCCATTTTGTGTGCCAATAGCAGCACCAAGCTAACCAAACTTCTGTCAATAGTTAGACATGCAGATATATTTTATCCACATCTGAGTTTTCATTTATTTTTGTTGTCTTAAACTTCTTACACACAAAGTAGTTATCATCTCTTAACCAGTAATTCCACTGAACTTTTGTATACGCAATGCTTACCACAAAAAATTGAGTCACATCCAATTTCCTTTTTAGCTGAATAACTGCCCTCTTTTTAGATGCTTTTTAACACTACAACCACTGATCATCACTTTAGGCGGGTTAACTTTAACTCTTAGACCTATATTTTATATAACATTGATCCAAGTCTTTAACTTAACAAGTCTTCCATTGCTTCATAGGCTAGTATGAAATCATCAGCATAAAGCGCTTCTTCTGTGGTACAACTTGGACAATGCTTCTAAAACACAAATGCAAAGCAACAGACTCATTGCAGACCCCTGGTGCACTATGTTAATATAAAAGCTATCAATACATGTCTAGCATTTATAAACATTTATTTTCTCTCTGCGAAGTGGTTGGATTAGGTGACAATTAATCAGTTTCCAGAGCTCATTAAGTTTAACCAACCCTTGAAGGACTCCCTGGAATTTGCACAACAACTCAAGAGAATTTTCTGGCATAAAAGAAGGGCATATACTTCCCTCACTGCTGCTTTTAATTACTGGATGCCAAAACAGCTGTTATTGTCACTTGAAGATAAATGCTTGTAGACTTTTGCCAGCCAACTATCTCACTGTATTATTCCTTCCTTCACCCGTACACTGTCTTAACTTTCAATAGCCTACACCAGTGTTACTAACACCTTTCATTTTTTGTTAACAATAGTGTATTTTTCTCTTTCGTCTGACGTCCATATTTTCACAATTATATAGGACCTTATATCACTATCAATAAATAATAAATATAAATAACTCTTATAAATATACGATTAATTCTACCTTTGTGCATTCAGTATTATTTGCTATAGCTTTTTTCCATGTCTCGAGCTTAACAGATGCTCTTTGTGCACCAATTTTATTAGTAATATAAGAAGCCGAGTTTAATTAATCATACAGAATGAACCGTTTGTGATGGGTATTGTTTTGGCATTAAATCAACCCAAAAGAGTTGATTTGTTGTAAAGCAGACAAACTAAGCTCCCATGGAGCTTCTCTGCGGAGAAACCCGCTGTCCATTAAAGAAAATTAAACAATCTGTTTATCATTCGTCTACTTATTCTAAAAAAATCATCTTTTCGTTTATTTGTTTTCATATTTTATTTGATCTCGTTTGAGTTATTTTTGTCTTTGAATCTTAGTAAAGTGACAAACTGCATCACTCCAAACGACTAACATCGCTGCCAATTTTCTATATTCCCAGACCAGTTTTTGTTTTCTGTTTGCTTTTTTATTCTTTATATATATATATATATATATATATATATATATATATATATATATATATATATATATATATATATATATATGATCTGCCTGCGGAGATAACATCGGTGAATTAGTTTATTTCTTGCCTGCCAACATCAACCTCTTAGAGAAGAATATTAAGGTGAAATTATCTGTCAGGGAAACCAAAAAGACGGTGCTTGATTTATTGCCAACGCCACAGGGTCTGCCAGTCAACGATGGCAACGATGATATTTCTTTTAAAGATGCAAGAACCAGGGAAGACACCTGGGATTATTTTGGAACTCAGGCCAGAAAAAAATGGTTATTCTAATGTCGGAGTTACTTATAAAACAAAAAGCAGATTGTTTGAACTCTTATAACACAATTAATAAGTAAAGAGAATTCGGTGAGGATATAATTCACTGGCACTGGAGAGAGGGCATATTTCCACCAACGCTCGATGATAAACATTACTAACTCGATGAAAATAAGACAAGGTTATAAATAAAAAAAATATTTATTTTTATAACGGTTGCATATTTCTTTTGGGATCAATTGAGAAGCTTCATTATTGATCTCCACGTATGTTATGTTGTTCAACTTTATCTTTATAGCTAGTTCCAAAGTCTGTCAAGATACACCTTAAGAAGGTTGGCGGTAACATCTGTTGAAATGTTGTGAAAATAAGATTGAAGATGGGAGCAGTAGTCCGAAAATCCAAATAATATGGACGAGAATTTTTTGTTTGGTTTTTCATGTTAAGGCACAGTATACATTTTCCACGATTCATTAATAGTGTTGGTTTGTTTGCTTTGTGACATAAACATATTTGAACCATTAAATGCTGAAAAACACTTCATTAAATGATTTGGTATTTCTGTATTATGACATATCAGTCTTTTTCAGTTATCTTACGTATATAAAACTCAGTGCCTGTGTGTATATTTTATACGATGATTGTAACCCATAAACAGAAGGTGTATGTAGACAGCATCTAAATAAAATCTAAGTGGATCATTATATCAAATTTAACGAGAAAGACTATCAAAATGTTTCTCCAATTTTAAATGTATTCCGAAGTCGAAACAATAAGTGTAAAACTCTCTTAAACTTTAAATATATTGTATCTTCATCAAATTTACATCATATTTATAAACTTTGCTGGGAAGATAATGGAAGTGGTTCTGAATTTCTAAGCGCCATCCTAACATAAAGCCAATATGGGGTTCGAACTTCTTTTAAAACTTCAATCGTATCCTATGTTAATGGAATTTATACTATATCTATAATATTCCCTGAGTAAAGACAATAAAAGTGGTTTTTAATCTCTATGTTATGACAAATATCTATGTGTCCCCCCACCTCTAAGTGATCCATGGGTAGAAAACACCTCTTAAAATTTTAAATACGTATATCTGATTTAAATATAATTTCAACCATATGTGTAATCCTCATTCAGGAAGTTTTCCAACATTTCCGAACATATTAGGGGGTGGGGAGCGGTCAAAACAAACAAATTAATATGGTAATATAAGCGTAGTGAAAAAGCATATAATAGAGATATTCATTCAATACAAAACAATATTGGTAGTTTAGTCTATATCAATCCTTAAACGATTCCCTTATTAGTTTAGTTTATCTGTTTTACATCATTAGCCGAAATTCAATGCTGCTTTCTACATCAATCAATATAATTTACTCTTAATGATAACATTTTTCAAATAATGGATGTGTGTCCGGGTAATAATGTAAAAGAAATTACTCTTTTTCTGTAAAAAGTAATCGCCCTTTTCAGTTAAATAAATGAACCAGACATCTATGTATTTGTTTGTAGTGACTTAATTCTTTTTAAAACAACATTGTCTTTTTACTGTAAACATGTCAGCTAAATATTCGTCAATAAAACGAATATCACTTTTGAAATCTAATTTTTGAAAGTCTATTGTTTAAGCAATTTGGATGATAGAATTTATTTTGAAATCATTCATTTCAAAAGGGGTAATGTTGGGATTGTTTACGTTAGCGACATCATTATAATTGCCAATCACAACTTTTTGCTAATAAGCTGATCTCATTTTAACTGTGTGTAAAGGTTGATCACGAACGTATGAATATAAAATGCCTTAGTGCATTATTCTTGTGCGAATATAGACGCCAACTTCAATTTCATGAAAAGCGTATAGTAGCAGAAGTGAGAAAATATGCCCAAAAGAATTGGGATGAAAACAGAGCCCTTTTTCACACCAAAAGTGATTTATTGAATTTGATGGAGCGCTTCATGTCTTCATGAGAAGAGGTTATCATTCTCAGGAGTTTGGGGGGACATCTTATTTTTTGTAGTAGCAAACCAGGTCAAATGCCATTGTGAGGTCAATAAAAGCGAGGTACAGGTGTTTCCTCTGCTCTCGGCACTTGTAGTTGTTGTAAGGAGAATACCAAGTCAACAGTTGACCTTTCTGCTCTAAAACCACATTGCCCCTCTGGGCAAACTCTCTCTCTGCAAGTGACTGGAGTCTTTTCAATACAATATGAGTGAAGGCCTTTCTGACAACACTGAGCAAAGAGATGCCACAGTAATTATTACAATCACCGTGACCACCTTTATTTTTGTAAAGTGTTGGGGTCGCACATGTCTTGTGGAACCAACCCCTCCTCTCAGCACTGGAGCAAAAGTTGATAGAACTGATCAAGGAGAATTGTATTTTTGCTGGCCTTGATGATTTCAGGCAGAATGCCATCACACCTGCACTGGCTAGAGTACATCGTTAGCACGCAGGATGGCTGAATCCGCAAAGACATCCTGTATGGCAAGCTCTCAGCTGGCAGCAGACCAACCGGTAGACCACTCCTCAGATTTAAGAATGTGTGCAAAAGGGACTTAAAATCCGGTAACATCAACCTAGTTGACCTCGAATCCTATGCTTCAGACTGTGACACCTGGAGGGTCAAAGTCAAGAAGTGTGTCTGGCTGAGCGAGGAAAGAAGAAATGAAGAATGGGGGAAGAAGAGAAGCAGGCGCAAAAAAAAAACAGCATCAGCAGCAGCAATGGCAGAGCATGACAGAGGATATCTCTGCGAGAAATGCAACAGAATCTGCTGCTCCCACATCGGTCTGCTCAGTCACAGCAGACGTTGTCACCACTCAAGACAACCTTCAGGCGTGATTCTCCATCGTCTATTTAGACGGAAGGATGCCAACAACAACAACAGTGCATTGTCATATAGATGTCAATCTACTATTAAATAATTTAGTTTAACAGAATATTAACCCTCTTTGTTGCGATTTAATTTAATGAATAAAGTTTGCTATTTTAATAAGAGTTTGTGATTTTTTTTTTACACAGGCATCACCATATTATCAAGGCACAGAGGCCACTCGAGGATAAGAGTTAAAGAGTGTACAGTAGAAATTGGACAATATAGCAAGCATTAGTAATGGAAATTCGGTAAATTTGTTAACTTATATGGAACGGCTCATCAAGAACTTGTTTACGTTAGACTTGAAGACAATCATATTGTTGTGAGTCAGAAAGCAGGAAAACGGAAGACAATTCCACAGGCGTGTAGTTCTAAGAAAGAAGCTTTGTTCATGGAATCTACGTTTAGGTTTAGGCACAGATAAAGAGTGGGGGGAATTATTGATAGTGTTTTCAGCTAGACGAGTGTTTCTTGTGAAAATTTGGCGAGGGGGGACCATAGACTGAAGCTCAGTCGAACACTTTCCATGAAAATAACGATACATCAGAGACAAACTCGCAACATCTCTTCTGTGAGATAGAGGTTGCAGGGAAGAGAAAAGGACATCTCCTACAAGACTACGAAGTCTATTTTGAACTAGATCAGGCCTTCTAGCAGCTCCTGCCCAGATGTGGCAACAATATTCCATCCTTGAACGTACCTGGCTCTTATATACATAGAGAATTGCATCAGCAGTGAGATATCTACTGGATCGATAGAAAGATCCCACCATTTTTCCAGCAGCCTTGACAACAGATTTGATGTACGTGTTCCATTTAAGATCAGGAGTAAAGGTCAAGCCCAGAAGCTTGTCAAAACTTGAGGCCTCCTGAAGACAAGAGCCATTCATTTCAATTGATGCCAGATGTGGATCATAATCTTGATGATGTAAAGAGAGAAGCTTGGTTTTAGATGCATTAAAAGTAACCAGCCACTCTTTTCCCCATTGTACCACGTACTCAAGATCAGAGGAGAGAGAATCAGAGAGAATTTGGTCGTTTACTGTCTTAGATGTGCTACCATAAATGGTAGTGTCATCAGCATAAATGTCTACAAATGATGTAAGGATGTGATTTGGAAGATCATTAATATAGATCAGGAAAAGAGTTGGGCCCAGGATGGATCCCTGAGGGACTCCAGCATTAATACTGTGAGCTTCTGATTTTTGCCCATCAACCACTACTCTTATGAACCTATCAGAAAGAAATGATTTAATAATTGAGAAGACATTTCTAGCTATACCATAGCTAGAGATCTTGTGAAGTAAACCTTTATGCCATACCCTATCAAAGGTCTTTGATATGTCAAGAGCAATTTCCTTAGAAAGGTTGCCTCTGTCGAGAGATTTGCTAATCCTATGAGATATAACTGTAAGCACATCTGCTGTAGATCTAGCAGAACAGAAACCATATTGAGTGTCACTAAGAAGGTTATTTTTGCTGAGATGGTTGATTACTTCTTTATTTAACACAGATTCCAGCAACTTACTCATAACGCACAGGAGATTTATTGGTCTGTACTGAGAGGGGGATGAGCAATCACCTGAATTCTTAAATACAGGGCATACTGATGAGATTTTCCAGGGTGATGAGAAGATATTAACAACATATAAACAGTTTTGTAAGTATGGGCGCTAGTTCTGGTTGAAGTTTTTTGAGTACTATAATTGGAATACCGTCAGGGCCGGTTGCTTTACTGGAATCAAGGTTTTTGATTAGCTTGGCAACATCATATACAGATATACGTATATCACATAGCGTGTTTTCTGATACACAAGGAAATATGGGGGGTTGGCGGCCTTGGTCACAAAGGGTAGAATTAGCTGCAAAGTTCTTGGCAATGAGTTGGTTTTGTCTGATGCTGACGAGATTACCTCAAGTCCATTGATGATAGTTGGGATAGAGTTCAGGATTCCGTTTTCTATTTTCCAAAACTGGTGGAAAACAAGCCGCTTCTCAGCTACTTTGGACTTGATGGAGTGAGCATCCAACTCTCTTGCGTTCTTTATTACTTTCTTACAATGGTTGCTGGCAGTCCTGAAAGCGGCTTTAGTTTCCATACATCTATTACGTTGGAAGCAGTGGAAAAAGTGATTTTCTGTGCACAATGGCAGGAGCATATTCTGGAGAAAACCATGGCCGGCTGTTAGGTTTTTGCTGGAACTTTTTCGAGGGTATGAAACGGTCTATACCTACAATTAACCATTCTGTCAGGTCTGATACTATAGAGGACACATCCTTTTTAAACATAGATCAGATATAAATATAAATGTACGGAAGCTATCCCAGTCAGCCTTAGTGTATCAATATACTGTACGATGGAGAGGTATGTCTGGGGACTTATCACATTTCATTTTTATCTTAATTGATACAACAGAGTGGTCGGAAGATCCAAGAGGAGACAGAACGGAAACTGAACATAGTTCAGATCAAGTTGTGATAAAAAGGTCTAGTAGACTCGCATACTGGCCGTCATTGTCGGGCACACAGGTGGGTTCGTGAACAATCTGAGTGAGGTAATAAGCAATAGAGAAATCATGACAGAACCTCCCCTCATCATCGGTATTGTTTGAGTGGGTGAACCATTCCACGTTGTGAACATTGAAGTCTCCATATACGTGAATGTTAGCTGAAAGATAAGCAGATAGGACTTGGTCAATTTTCTCAGATATGCTTTTAAAGATAGTAACTCCGCTTTTGGGGGGGGGGGTGATAGAGAGTAAATATAAATGCAGTAGTGTGAGCTAATGCAACCCGGAAGCACATATAGGGTAAGTTAGGATCTTCTCTGTAGATGTCCCTACAACATGGAAAGCCATCTTTAATATAAGCACATATTCCATGCCCATGGCGATCTTGGGGGTCAGATTTAGAAGTTAAGTTAGAGTATCCTTTAATTGCGAACTCTTTTAGGGAAATAGCCTGTCCCATGCCAGTTTCGCTTAAAAATAAAAGGTTTGGTTTAGTCTCCTGTAATTGGGCTTCAACCTCTGGAAGGTTAGAACGTAGACCCCTGATGTTGGAGAAGGAGACATGGTAGTAGGGATCTATGTTGGAAGTTGGAGAACCGGGTTTAATCGTGTATTTTTTCTTGAAACTTGTCATGATGGAATTTTGGAATTTGTGGACTAGGTCGTCAGATTTGCTTAGAGCAAGACAGAGAGGGGAAACTAAGAGAAAAAAAAAGCGAAGAATTTTTTTTTTATAGAACATGATAAGGTAAAGCCGTCACAATTACCCACTAATATGGCATCGATAGGTCCCACCAGAAGCTACTGCATGGTCCAGAATCGATTCACCAAATAGCAATACAGCAGCCCAGTACTTTGCACCTGCTGATAGGGCAGCCTCCGTAGTGGTTAATCGAAAGTTCGGGTCCCTGACTATCAGCCGGATAACGTCAGCCTAGATAAAACGTTTACCTCCAGCACCCTTACTAGTGACATGGCTACAAGGATAGATATAGAAACAAAAAATTTCCGCCATCTCTGCCAACTGTTCGCGCAAAATACTGCCAACCTATAAAACAGCTTTTTCTTCTCCCTTTGTCAGAAAAATCACTCATTGAAAATATGAGGACTGAGGGACAAATAAGGAGAAGCGAGAGTAACGGGAGCTGCCGTTTTCTACTCTCCATTAAAAAAACATTATTAAGTATTATACTTAATAAAAGTCCAACGGACATGTTTAAGGGAAAGTATGGTGATAGATTCCCCTTTCACCAACTAAAAATGAATACAATTACCTAATCTATTTTTGAAATCAACTTGGTAGATTAACAATTTGTGACTTTATGTATTTTTCAGATTGTACTGGTGCTTTATAGTTACCAAACTATTTTGTTTGGATTTGAAACATATGATGCGTTTTGCCATCTCCCACATCGTACCTAAATAATGAAAATAGAATCGTCTTTTTTCATATAATAAAAAAGAACAACATTTCACAAATCTCCTCCAATTTTCCCAGGCAGTATCTCTTTTTCCAAAGGTAAATTTACCTTGCTAGCCCATCCAGTTGTTCACAGTCCAATCTTCCGGCTAGTTTTAGAGTAGTTGTTAGCTATTTAGTCTTATGAGGCGATCCTTCTAAAATGTACCTCCTCCTCTTCTAAAGGTCTCATTTTTATTTTCGAATTCAATGATTACTTGAGAATCCCTTACCAGGGAATGTCAATATCTGTACAGAGTTTCCTTCTCCAACATGGAGCTTGATTTCCTGCTTTAATCCGACCTTGTGTCGTATTTTGATTGGTGAAAGGTATATTCGAGACTTGTTAGCTCAAATTAACGATTACTGATTACTCTATTTACCTTTTACTTTCGGTTTAGTAAACTTTCGTTTCTATTGCTAATACTTGTTGGGATGTTACATTATTATTCATCTGTTAACACTAATAGCCATCCTTTTGGTAAGGAACAACGTTTAGTATCTGTTCTGACATCACACTTCATTTTCACTGTCCTCAGTCAATATGGGATAAATCTTTCTACACTGATGCATTTTTATTCTTTGTCTTAATCCAAATTTCCTCATTTAGGGGAGCTGTATTCATACTAAAAAAAACAACCTTGTGCCTAATCCTGTCCTTTTTCCTGTGTTAAAATAGTACCCAAGCCTGTATTCGTGCACACATACACACATCAATGCATATAGATATAGATATGCAACGATGCAAACGATAGACTTATATGAACAGTATTTCTCTGCACTGTTTAACAGATTTAGCAGCAAAAAACACTAGCATTTGCCTGTTGTTGTCGGCAAACTACAAAAACATAATAAAACAAAAATGCTTTTTTGTTTTTTTTGTATAATGAGGCACACTGATGACCTCATCATTTGATGGATGGTATGTTTACCTTCTAACCATTTGTTTTCTTGTCTGTCAATCTGTCTGTCTTTGCTAAAAAAATAATTTTTTTTTATATAATTTATCTACGATTCCACACACTTTCACAACATCTGGCATTGTCTGCCAGAAGACATCAATTACAGTTCTGATTGACTGGAGCTAAGTAAATTACGTTGTTTGTTTGTTTCCTGCATTAAGTTATTCAATATACTTTTCAGAAAAGTATCGCATCTTTCTCGAAAGCGTTTTAATCTATATCTATCAATTTCAGTCCATTTATATTTGTCGATTTATCTACGTATCCATCCATACGTATATTGTTTAAATTTATATCAATCAATTTTCCTATGTTCATAAAGTGTTAGCCTCTTTTTAGTCTTAATGGATATCTTTCCGTAAAGTGTCTGAAGCAAATGTTGCACAATCCCAAACACTATTACCTGAACTGGTAGTATTTTGAGTCAAATGGTAGAGGATTGCAATACGTCTGAACTAAAAATACCAGGATTATCAGAGAAATACTGTTGTTATCTCAGAGTTCTTGTAATCTTTTGTTCTAATTATTAGAATTTATTATCGAAAATGGGTTTAACACCTACTGGATGTCTATCCCCTCAATTTAGCAGTTAAAATTTTACTAGAATGTTCCAGAAAATTAAAGATTTATTTTATGATTTCTTTTTTGGAAGAATTAAAGATATTACTTCATTCATTTTGTGTTTCTCGTCCTTTAGACATTGATAATACTGTGGAAAGTAAAATAATTAATCAAGATTTGTTTTGAGTTATATGCATTTTCAGAAATTTATTTCATGATTACTTATAGTTATTCTCATGTGTTTTGTTGTAAACTTTTTAGTTACGAAATATAAGTTTTCTCATTGGATACTTGTTTAATGGTTTAAAAAAACCTTATGGTTTGATTAAATATATGTTCTACAAGAAGTAATGTTTCATTAATTTAACTATATTTTCAATACACAATAACATGTTTGTAATTTGTTCTCAACTTTTGAGTGACACCAATATATATCTTGAATGTTAAGTGCAGTCTGTAGCTATGGAGGTTTTTATAACATACTGTAGAACAAATTGAGAGAAATGAACTATAAAGTATACAAAGGAAATATTATTTTCAATTAATGTTTAAATGGAATCTTTTTATATTTATATTTTCACTCCTAACAAGGCACATTGCCACTTTGATGGAGAGGACTACTATTAGGGGCATATGCTACAGGGGTACTAGGTGGGGAGTTGGGCAGCAAGATGTCGGTTCATGTTACACTTAAACTTCTGCATGTCAGTACAGTTGGGGAAGCAGGAACCTGGCAGGGAGTTCCAAAGTCTAGCGGTTCTGGGGAAGAAACTACTGGAGTAGAAGGCTCTCTTACATCTAGAGACCTCTACTGTGAAGGGGTGTGATTTTACTGCTTTCCGGGTTTGTATTTACGTAGAGGGGGTACAAGTGCTTGCAGCTCGTCAGAACATTCACCGTTAAAGTACTTGTAGAACAGGCAGAGGGATGCTACATTGCATCGATGGGACAGAGGCTGAAGCTTGGATGATAGTTCAGGACCTATTAGGTTGGCGACTCTCTTTTGAACCTTATCTAGGAGAGAGACTAGTAGCAGATGCACCGGCCCAAATATGACAACAATACTCCATACATGGGCGAATGGTGGCCTTATAGAGGTACAGGATACTTTCAGGCGTCAGTAGCTTTCTAGCACGGTAGAGACAACATACCTTTTTTGTAGCGGTCCTGGCAATGCTCTCAATGTAATTGTTCCAACTCATGCTTCCTGTGAACGTTAGGCCGACGAGTTTAAAAGACGTGCTTTCAGATAAAGAGTCTTTGGCCATTGCTATTGGTGGTAGAGAAGGTTTCTTGTAGTTATTGAAGGAAACAAGTCTAAAAATATGAGGAGAAAATGGTCAAACATGAAATGAGATGGAGCTTTTTAAATAGATAAATTTATAATTTGCACTGAATGAAAAAAAGACTTTATGAAATTTTAGTTAGTGATGGAACATGCAAATGAAAACTTGCTATAATTGAGTTACTTGACACTGTATAACATGTAAATCGACAAATCAAAACTATGAAAAGATTACTATTAAAACATGATTGGTGCAACAAGAAATTGAGTTACCTTTTCCCAAATATGCAACAAAGGATTCAAGTCCAACTTCGTGAACATTGACCATGAAATTGTTTTATTCAATTTACAGCATGTGTGAACTCACAGAAAAATGTGGAACAAATTTGAAAGTGGTGAAATATAGATAGACTGCGATTGGTGTGAACCTGCTAAAACAACACAACAACTATATTAGAGAGATTTAAGCAAACTAAAATGAAAAGATGTGAACAGGGACAAAGAAAAATAAACAGATTGAAATGGAGAATCTGAGAAAATAGATGTGAAATAGTGAAATGTGAACCAATTATATTATTAAGCATTTCTCCTCCAGCTGCAGAATAAGCACTGAGTTTTCTACAAGCACTATAATCTTGAGGGGTTAGCTTGTGCACATATTCGTCCATTCAGAAATTTTGAATATAAATGTTTCAACCATATAGTTTGTGTATCCCTACATAGAAACGCTTTACATTACCGAACAATGTCAAAAGGATATTGATGGGATGTCAGTGAGTTTTTGCAACTCTGTGATACTGATGAAGCACATTATCTGCTTTAGAACGTTTCTATTTTCCGATATAATTTTAAATATTAACACGCTCAAGACTAAATGCATGAACACAAATTACAAAAAAAAAAACCCTCTTAACATCAACGGCCAAAAAATCGAACAAGTTAGAGAATTTATCTTCCTTATTCACGGTGGATAAACAGTTGTAAATCACAGCTTAGGTAGTACCACCTTTACAAGAAACTTTAACTTCTAAAGGCACTTCTTCCACAATCAAAACGAAAATATATAACGCATATGTCCCTCCTTATTATATGTCTTATATGGATTTGAATGAATCAACTGAACGGATTTAAAGAGACGTAAACTAGTTGAAATAGAAAGATATGTACAAACTTATGCCCATTGATAAATGCAAACGGACAGAGATAAAGGGATGTGAACCAACTAAGATAGAAGGATGTGGACAGGGTGATATCTGGGGTGGTGCCACTCTGCGGACCCATTTTTTGTTTTGACAGAGTACAAAGCCAACTTCAAAATCTAATGATGGACCTTTTTCTTTCTTCTATACAGTCACATTTTCACGGTAGAGGTGCTATATTTCTTTGCTTTATCTTTATAATTTCATGAAAGGGACTCAACTGAGCTGCAATTTATGACCCTCCTGCCCCCCCCTAAAATATTCACAACAAAACCTCGTCTAGCCATGACATTGTTAATGATTTCTGTTTTTCCTTCTTGTACCAAAAAACTAAACAGAATTTCCATGAGAAAAGTTTATTTCGAAAAAACTGTTCATCTGTAAAAGAGCATACTGCGAGGCTGCTTCCTAGCTGACTTCTGCATAAGTGTTTTCAAGGTCAATGTGAATAAATTCTTGTTGAATTGTTCTCTTAAATAGTCATATTCTGACAAATTTCAAGCCTTGCACGTATGTTATCTCACTATCTACCTGACAAATTATTCAACCCTTATCCTCGAGTTGCCTTCGAGCCTTGATAAGCGTTGATTGAATAGTAAAAGTAAAAAGCTAGGTGCGAACGGACTGAGATGTAAAGAAGACACGAGAGCAAATATGAACTACCTCCATTACAATGAATCCGGATTGAGGCATTTTTATTTTCTCAACTTTATCTTTTCTTGTTTCGCTGTTCTACTTTGATTATTTTTTTTGGGGGGGGGGAACTTATTTCGATTTACATATAACCACCTTTGCTCTGCCAGTCTCAACAGGATCATTTTTTATTTGTTTTTTTTTATCTACAACATAAATATAAATCAATCGTAAAAAAAAAACTTAGCGAAAATCGGACATTGGTATTTTTATTTATTTTTCTAGACTATTTGTTTTATTCTGTATTTTTTTTTCCTGTTTAGTGAGTCAATAGCGATGAGAAAAATCTATTTTTATGCGAATCCTAAGTACTTTTGGAAATGTCTAGACACTTTGAGAAAAATATGTGTCTTTTGCTATATTTTTTGTGTGTGGTGGAAGGGGGGGGAGCGGAGTGATATTTTGGTTTTAATTTTCATAAATGCAAAGTTTCTGTATGTTTAGTCACTTATCTTCGTTCGAGGAATGGGAATACTAATATTAATCTTTTTATCTATAACTTAATTTTTTTATTAAATATGGGATTGGGGTTTTACTATGCTGATTTGAAGGTGGGGCCTTTAGGGCCCGTGTTTTACTTATTTGTGCATCATCGTTATCTCTGATACTAACATTGCTAGACTGATATAAACAGAAACCTATACAACTAGACTGGTGTATAGATAGAACGATATGATCAAATACCGATATAAACAGATATAAGCAAAAAGCTAACTGCATCCAGTAGCTAGAAGTATTTCACCTATACCTGATAGAGATATACCTGTATAATCCTCTATCTGTATAAAAGCCAGATACGTCCTAAAATTGAGTACTGTTGCTATCTGGATAGGAGATGCTCGGGGCATCCTATCCTGTCTTGTTAGAGTTCAACATTTTCGAAACCTTGTGGGGTTTTCCCTTTTCTCATCCCTGCAATCGGTTTCTCAGAGAAGTAACGCTGCGAGCCTACCTCTTCTTTATCGTGGCCTTCATAGCAAATACTCGTCTGACTTTCAATCTATAATCATCCCTTTGCCAAACTTTCACAAAAAACACTCCTCTAGTAACAACCATTATCAACAAGTTCCCATAATCTTTATCTGCACCAAAATCTAAATGCAAATTCCATGATACCCGAATTATACCCAATTTATACAAAAGACCACTATGATGTAGTCTCCGTGACGACCATACACTTATTAATCCCGTGTCCTTGAGTAACCTTCGGGCCTTGATCAGTAGTTAATTTCTCAAAACAATTCTATTTATTGTACATATCTGTTATATATATTATAATTTAAAAAAAAACTAATGGTGTTTATTTAAATTACCTCAATTGAAAATTAATAAATATAATATTTTAAAAGTTTTAGTAATTTATCCACTTATTTTATTGAATCCCTTGAATTATTGACGCTATCGACGAAACTATTATATATATATATATATATATATATATATATATACATATATATATATACATATATATTTACATATATATACATATATATATACGAAATAAAACAATAAAATTACAAATGAATAACATCAAACATTAATTCATAATATGTTTAAATAATAGTTATGCAAATTAGACACACAAATAACTATCTTTGGGTTGTTCTTCTCTACTATATATATGTTTACTAGCAGAGAGACCCGGTGTTGCTCGGGAGTGAATGATGATCAAAGAATATGTCACACTCCCATATTTTTATTGTCATCGAACATGGTGATGCACTGGGAGGAAGCTTCACATGACCCCCCACACGGTGACAAACCGCAACACAGTGTAGTCTACATTGCACTGTACAAAGTCTACATTTGATTTTATAAAATTGAATGGCTTCAATTAAAGTTTTAAATGCAAACGTCAAGTATTATGATGTAATTGTGCTTTAAACAGAAACATTCATTTCAAAGTGCCTCTGTCATATCAAAGAACCTAACGTTGATTTTATATATCATGCCTCTCGGCTTGTGTGGTTATAGAACTTCTCAAATGCACTTGTGATGTTAGGCTGTGTACGGTGTTAATTTTGATCGGATTATTACGATTATCGATACTTATTGAGGGCATTCTGATACAAAACCTATCTGAGAATACTGCCCGTCACATAAACTACCTTCGTGTGAAATTTCATAAAATTCGGCCCAGCTGTTTTTTGGCTCCATAGGGAACGAACTTATACACACACATATACATACAGACAACGTTCCTTTTCTATAATAGTACAGATATTTATATCGTATGACAGAGGCACTTAGAACTGCACGCTTGTGGAACTCTGTTCCGTCTGCCCGCTTCCCACCGGACTACAACTTGGATGTCTTCAAGTCCAACGTTAACAAATTCCTAATGAACCGCCCCCTTAAGTAAACACTTCATCAAATCTCCACACTAACGTAATGTACTTGCAATAACCCTTATCCCTGAGTGGCTTCCGGGCCTTGATAAGTGGTGATCATTGTGTAAAAAAAAAAAAAAATTAAATATAATATAGTATTATTGATTTAAGCGACCATGGATCATTTTGATGGTAATAAAGGTGTGGTAAATGAAAGAACTTTCATACACACACACACACACCTACACACACAGACACACAGACACACACACACACACACACACACACACACACACACATATATATATATATATATATATATATATATATATATATATATATATATATATATATTATGAGTCGGGGTCACCAACAATTATGTTTTTTTTTAACTGATTTTATTATTTTATATTTTTAATTTTTAATTTTTTTAATTATTTAGATTATTGTAATAATTTTTAAGTCATTGAATTAATATATATATATATATATGTATATATATATATATATATATATATATATATATATATATATATATATATATTGAACTATATTAAAAAAATTATTTCAATGATTTAAAAAATTATGACAATGATGTAAATAATCAAAAATATTAAAACTGAAAATATGAAATAATAAAATAAGTTTAAAAAACATAAGAACTGTTATGGGACCGCAATCATTTTAATTTACATTTTTCTTTCGTCGGAATATCTTAACCCATTATATATATATTTATATATATAGCAAGACAGATGTTACCATAGTGATTAACAGGTGGATGGATATGATATTCATTATTTCACACTTTGTGCATAATTATGCATTACTCTTGATGATAGATGTTAGCAAATTATGCAAGCTGTTCCATTGCCGGTGTGCTTTTTTTTCTTTTTTGCTTACCGTTTTGTGGTCATCAGTGTTCCCTTTTTCCGGTCCTCTAATTCATAATCGTCTGCGAAGGATTATAGTACTTTGATTAATCTTTAGCTGCACATTACTTTGCTAGTTGGACTGTCTCGGTAGGGGGGGTAGTGCGTTTTGACCTGTGTTGTCCATACATATGTTTGAATCATATTGTGTCCATGACGTTTTTGGAGGTGGTTCCTTGATCAGTGTATCATTGTCCAAGGCAAAGTTGACTTTTTGATTGATTTTAATATATATGGGTCTTGAAGTTCTCTTCAAGAAGCAGCTGTTCTTTGTGACATGTTTGATTCCTTGCCTGACAGTGATCATAGAAACCTTGCCAGTGGTGATGGATGGTAAGGAATTAAGGATTTGAAATTGTGATATCTTTAACGACTACGGTGACACAAATAACATTTCCTGCTTCATGCCAGCCTTGGTGTGAGCACCATGCTGTCTGATTTGAGAGTCATTTAATTTGAGTCAGATTAAGTAAGTAAGTTTGTTTTCCAGATCCAATGAAGGCTGAAGCAGATGAGACGACAGTTGTGAAATGGTGGTCGTTTGGAGTTCCTGTTGATAAGGCACTTTTTTGTGTTTCCCTGAAGCACTCATTCTCAGCAGTGGCAGTGGTATAGAAGGTGTTTACTTGTGTCTGGATCCACTGTGATGAAGAGATGCACTGAATTCTTGGCTGTTTAATGGAGATTCGTTGTTAGTTTTAGCGGTTTGGGGATTCCAAATTCTGCAAAGATCTTAGTATGCATTATGATCACAACTATTGCTGAAGTCCAGAATCATATAATGTGTGTAATCATATGTTATGATCAACATGCACTTCCCATTTGGGAGATTCCCAAAATCAGTACTGACCTCTGTCCATGAAGCTTGAGGGCGAGGAGACATTTTACGCAGTTATCTCATGGGAGTGAGGGTGACAATTTAGCAGTCAAAATTGATTTTAATTATGTATCTGACACGCACATGCCTCTTTACTAGACTTCCTCTCTAAAGATTCTCTGACGTCCAATGTATCTAAGTTTTACAGCATGTGTGTGAAGTGTCTCCAGAAGAACTATCTGGTGACTTTCAGTAATCATACTTGCATTGTTTACAAGTGACAATTGAGATTAGGTATTATTAAAAATGGATGTTAGTGGCTTGCGATTGGTAGACGCCACAAACGGAGCGCTAAAGATATTAATATGGAAGTATTCACATGTCATGTCATCATAAGTACTTTACGTTTTGTCTGTATCTCTGTTACCTAGGTGTTAAGACACAATTTATGAACTGTACGAGATATCCTTCTTGGGTAAGCATTGTTAAATGCCTGCTAGACTGCCAGTTGTGTAGATT
This sequence comes from Euprymna scolopes, assembly GCF_053919585.1. Classification (NCBI taxonomy): domain Eukaryota; kingdom Metazoa; phylum Mollusca; class Cephalopoda; order Sepiida; family Sepiolidae; genus Euprymna; species Euprymna scolopes. Next base: position 48,419,452 of record NC_136483.1, read on the forward strand.
TCTTTGCTTGTTTGAATCGAAATAAGCCAAAATATATGCCATCTGACTTGTATCTTGTTGTGTCCAATTCCACGAGATAGCCTTCTTTGTTAGTTAACTTAAGATGCCGTCGATGATATTAACAGTGACCTTGACACATGTAAGAGTTTGGTATAGTGCCTCTCGGAATATTTTCGTTCGTTGCACTGATTTCCAAGAACAGTCGCTTGTAGCTATAGGTTTGATGAAAATCCTATGTACAATTATGGTACTATAATGTGGACCCGTGAACAGCACCAACATGATAATATGCAGATGTGCCTTGGGAGGGATAACTTTGGTCATGAAACATCCCGGAAATGACAATCAATGTGGTAATATACGTTTGCCGGTGAGGAGTTACTTTGTTGTCATTAGGACTCTCGGTTTTAACAAACGGTATTCCAGAAAACAATGAAAAAAAAAAATTCAGTCTGTTGGGTGTCTTCCTCTTCGGTGCTGTTTATCTCAGGTTGTAACAGCAACAGTTCTAAGGAGATGGGCAGAGTTTCTTGGTTTTTCAATCAGCTCCTGTGTATAGTTCTCTGGAAAATTAAATGGAGACATACCTCTTTTGTTGGGCTGTCCACAATTTCTTGACATTGGTTTTCTGGCTAGAATAACAGCTCACAAGAACGTGCTCGTGATGAACAATGACACTCAACACAGTTTATTTTACATAGAAAAGTCTTATCTATTTGTTTTACAAGAAAATTACCATATGTTACAATTAAAAAATAATTAATAACAATGAAACTTTTAAAGGTTTTAATACTCTTAACTTATTGCGCTGGGGATGAGGGAGAGTGTCCCCCTTTTGCAGAAGGACAAAATTATACATGGTTACCCCATGCTGGTCAGCCGAAAAAAATGAGTCAGTTAGAATGAGGGCAATTGTTGTCTCTCTCACGGCACATTCACTATGCAAAAAAAAAAAAAATAAAGTTGCAGCACAAAATAGTGTCACACTATGATTCCTCAACTAACTAGGTGGTTGTAACCTATTCTAATTTGCTTAAAATGTTGCTTCTAACAATATTGTCTTGAGTTCATTGAGCATTGCTGTTGAAGAGCGTTCTCTTTTTATGGCATTGTTCTCATTATGTAGACTGGAACATTTACCATTGATAGCAAGGACAATTAGAGATGGCCACAGATTCAGCCCACTTAATTACTCAATCACTTCTAACTCCTTAGCCTTTTTTAATGTGTAGCTCAATATGTTTTCATACATGGACTGGTACATGTCAGTATTGTTGGACAACAAGGTGAATGCAATGTCCAGTTTGATTTATTAGTCCTAAAGTTGTCTGAGGACATCAAAGAAATCTGTGTGCATACTTTCAAGAGTGCTTGGAGTGCAGGTAGGGACTCGCCTTCAGAAGCATTGACATCATTAATTGTGTTGTCCTTGCTGACTTCAGTTCAATTTTCATGAAGTTTTTCAGCATATAATAATTCATCATCTACTAAACATATGTGTCTTGAAGAATGGTCTAAAACATTCCAGGTACGAGGATAGGCCTTACATTGCCATAGGTCGATATCACCATCCAAGTGTTCTCTAATATGGGTTTTTTGGGATAATTTTTCAAAATTTGTTCTGAAAAGAATATTGACTGTGGTTCCAGAATCAGACAGAAAAGTTAACACTTTATCCAATTGCTAAAACAGCAATGGTGAATTATGGCAGAATTCTGTTTCTGCCTGTAAACGTATACACGAATTCAGTTTCATTATCTAACATACTATCATCTTCAAAGTAGTGTATCCTCTTGTTAAGCCTTTGGCTGTATCTTACTGAGGAGTGATGCAAATTGCAGTTGTCTATATGTTGGTTGGAACGAGAGACAAGCAAAACGATTACACTTTGTGCACATGTTGTACACAAGACAGCTTCGTTGACTATTCAAATGTGGCAACGTACCAACACAGTTCTGGCAGGTTTGTCTTAGTGTATTTTTTGTGGTCGGTCTATCAGCATTGACTCGATTAAGGTCAACAAAATGGTGGGATTCAGTCATATGTTGGGATCGAGATGTCACTAGCTTTAAAGTTCTGGAGAACTGTAGCTATTCTTGCAGTGTTAAGCTTGGATTGATAAATCCCTGTTCTTAAACTCTGTTCGATTGACAACCTGCAATAATATGTGATTTAATGTTCTTGTCAATATTAGTACAATTGGTAAACATCATTAATCTGTCCTTGTTTCAGTTGGTGAAAACATACACGTTTGATATTCACAATTTTCCAATTAATTGAAATGGTTATGTACTGTAGCCTTGAATTCATCAATGTTACTTTCGTCCACATGTGGTCTTCCTTTATGGATCGATAGCATCGCTATTATAGTGTATAAATCTTCACCAGCACACACCATAAATGCCACTTAGTGGGAGTCGTCCTCAATTGCATATGTTACAATTCAATGGGCTAAAATGGGTTTGAAATCACCCCATCCACTTGCTTCAGTGTAAAGTTTTGTTGTGTGAATGGCAGTTATGCAAATCGTATGATGGTATGGCAGCCATTTTAGTAGTCTACACATATGCATCGGGAGATGATGTCTATGTAGGTAATCCGGTATAATTTTTTATTTCATTTTATTTATCTCGTCCTCATTGCAAGTAAGATGTTTATTATTATTATATTGCATGTCAGGATATTTTGTTAGATGCTGATTAAGGAAGTTGTTCTATTGCTAGTATGCTTTTGTTTCTTGGCCCAATGTTTTGTGCTTAATGGTGTTTCCTTTTCGGGTACAGAAGGTGATAATCGTTTTGGATGGGTTATTGCCCTTTGATTAGGTTTTAGCTGTACTTTTCAACATAGATGTTAAAATATCATGTTTGAAGTACGCCTATATTGCTATCAAGACAGACAGATAAATCTGAACAGACCGATATAAATATATAACTATGTATACAGACATATCTTAAGAAAACAAAATCAATATAAACAGAGCAAGACAGGAAAATGGTAATAGACCAAGAGTAGGTAAATGGATAAGAGTAAACTGAGGTACATAGATATGGGTGAACAATAATGCAAACAGGTCAATATACATGGTAGTTTCCTTCAGTCTTGACAGACTATGGATATCAATTGGAAGGGTGTCTGCATGTGAAATGTTTGTAGCAAGAGTTTCAAAATCTCAAACCACACCTCTACTGAGGGTACTATTAAATACCAGTGTCAAGTGGAAGCTCAGGATGACTGGACACAATGCCGAAATAAGCAGAGAGCACATACGGCACCCAGACATCCCAAATGGTCACCCATCTAGTACTAACCAGGCTCAAGGTTGCTTAATTTCAATGATCTAATGAGAACCGGTGTGTCAACATGATTATGCAAAATATATAATTATATGTCAACAGACAAAAACTGATGTGAACAGATTAAAATCGATACAAATGTGTGAATAAATTTACATAGACGGACGTCAATAGACCTACATAGACGGACGTAAATAGACCTACATACAAGGCTTCCTTCAGTCTTGACAAACTATGGATACCCACTGCAAGGGTGCCTGCGCGTGGAATTTGTGTGGAAAGAGTTGCGCAATCTACAACCACGCCTCTCCTGAGTCAACATTGTTGCATACCAGTGGCAAGTTGAGGTACAAGACGACTGGAAACAATGCTGAGATAAGCGGAGAGCACATACAGCGCCTAGAATTCCCAAATGGTCACCCATCTGGTATTAGCCAGGCTCAACGTTGCTTAACTTCGGTGATCTGACGAGAACCGGTGTGTCAACGTGATTATGCCGTATATAGACCTACATAGACGGACGGAAATAGACCTACATAGACAGACGTGAAATAAATCATAAATACAGATGTCTATGAGCCTAAATAGATAGATGTGTATAAATGAATAAATAAATACATAGCTATGATCGAAAGAAAAAGACACTAGCTATGAAAAAAATAGGCATAAATAAACAGACTAGATATATAGGAACAGGTTAAAATAGATATAAAGATCTGGCAAGTCTGATATATGTAGATATGCGATCAATATACTAATGTAGGCGAATAGGTATGAATTGATGGAGTAATAGATAGTGTTCTGCGTTTTTTTTTTATTTGTATTAGTATTTAAATCATGTAAATTTCCAGTCTGCCAAGTCACTTTACCTGTTAATGGTTTTCAGCAGATTCTGGGAGGGTGTAGGTAGGATGGAAAATTGGTTGGTTTGAAGCCTGTTGAATCACCTTCTTGATGTTTAGAGTTTGCGTTTTGTTTATTACCCTCCCTACTCGGCCTGTTTTGCCGTGTTGGTTGGTTGGCTGGGTGGGAATTCCATTACCACCATTTCACCGACTTCGTGTGTGCTGTCATCATTATGATTTTGGAACCATCTACACCTAGGAAAACCGTATTAATGTTAGTGAAGGTATTTGATGTGTCACTCCTCTTTACACTATATTTTTATCTATATTTTATGTGGTATATCGTTTTATTAATACAAATATTTCAAGCTACGCATATGCTTACATATTTCAACTTAAGCGTAAGACCGCTTCTTCCAAATGAAAAATAAAGCCAAAAAGAAATTCTAGTTTAAGAATCCCTGATTGAAAATATGTTTTTCTTACAGTTAACAATTTTTTTTTTTACATGGTAGTCACCACTGTCAAGGCCCGGAAGCCACTCGGAGATAAGGGTTATTGTGTGTACAGTAATCAATGGGATAGTATCGTAGTAATCGTTAGTAATGGAGATTTGATAAAGTGTTTTACTTAAGGGGGCGCTTTATGAGGCATTTGTTTATGTTGGACTTGAAGATTTCCAAGGTGCAGTCAGGTGGGAAATAGGCAAGCGGAAGAGAGTTCCACAGGCGTGCAGTTCTAAGAAAGAAGCTTTGTTCATGGAATCCGCGTTTTGATTTAGACACAGATAAAGTGTGGGGAAAATTATTGACAGTGGTTTCAGCTAGACGGGTGTTTTTCATGAAAGATTGGCGAGGGGGGGGCAGACATTGGAGCTCAGACGAGCACCTGCCATGGAAATAACGATACAACAAAGACAGGCTCGCAACGTCTCTTCTGTGGGAGAGAGGTTGCATGGAAGAGAAAAGGGCATCCCCCACTAAGCCACGAAGTCTATTTTGTACTCTGTCAAGGCAGGATAGGCTGTTTTTAGCAGCTCCTGCCCATATATGGCAGCAGTATTCCATCCTTGGACGTACTTGGCTTTTATATAGATAAAGAATTGCATTCATATTCTATTTGGTTCGATGGAATTTTAGCTAGTTTTAGGCTTTAGATGAAATCCGTATAACCATATGTAGCTAACAATTTTGTATAAATATACCATTCGATTTGTTATTAAACACTTTTTTATAAACATAGTAATGTTCATAGGATCATTTATCCAATCTATACGAACTTGGAATAACATAATATTTATAAAGCTCAAATATATTGATAACAGGAAGTAAAACACTATTATTCCAAAAGCCTCAATAGATAAGTAGAATTTTTATAAATAAAATTATGTAAACAACATTCATATGTCATCATTGGAATTGCAAGATTTATTTTGTGTAATGTTGATATGGAAAAATCGAAAGGTTGATTGATCTGCATTAACTGTTGATGTTTATATATTTTTATTTGTATTTCTATGATGTATGTAGCAATTTCTTTTACTCTCTCTCTCTCTCTCTCTCTCTCTCTCTCTCTCTCTCTCTCTACAGAAACGCAAAAATAAATGTTCATGCATGCATACATATTTATAACTCCAAAAGGGGTTTAGTCATTTATATAGAAAATTCACAACTTGTCTTCAACATAAATGCAAGCCAAAACCATCACCATTTATAAAGACCATCGTTCCCATGTATTCCTGAAAATAACAGTGCTATCAACATTAACATACAGCTTCTAAGATATCGAAATATTGTGAATACTAACTAAATTCGCATATTGCATACATAGAACTTGGAACTTTATATATCCTGGCTTGAGGTAGTTGCTTGTCTAGCCACACTGATGAACTGTGAAACAGCGAAACAGTACTGTATGTGGATGGCTATAATGCTCCCTATCTTGGGGAGAGCATATTGAGAAGTGATATACAAATTACCATGAGTTTATTAAGCGATGCTCTTTGTGTAAACAAATTGAGCTAAGGTATTTGGACAATGTCAAGACATTGTTAATTCACTGCTCGCATAGCAGCAGCCTAATAGCGCAATGGTTAAAAGCTCTGAATGTCATATGGGCGGTCAGGTTTCAATACTGGTCTGAGGTAGTTGCTTATCTAGCCACACTGATTAGCTGTGAAACAGCTACACTACTGTATGTGGATGACTATATATATATATATATATATGTGTGTGTGTGTGTGTGTGTGTGTGTATGTGTGTGTGTGTGTGTTTATTTAGAAAGTCAAATGTATATATATATATAAAATGTACAAATAGGCAAGTACTAATGCAAGCTTAAAGATATAGTGGTTAAGTCAAATTTATAATATTACTTTAACTATCGCAGATGTAAAATCAGCTCACTGTAGGAACTTTTAGGTCAAACAGGGCTGTTTTATAGTCAATTGAAATATATTTTTAATATTATTATCCATGAATTCAACATTAACAACATCTTTTAGAATTCGATCGTTTCTAAAACGAAAGAATTTTTGTTGTTATTAATGTTATAAGCATAAGCTTTAATTCAAGCAAATTACGTTTAAAGTTCAGAGGTCATATTTACTACTAATATATTGTTATAGAATGAAAAGGAAAAAATAAAAAGCAGCAAATATGTAAGTAGGGATAGAACGTAACGAGTCTACTAGCATTATCGTTTTGGTGGATAGGGTTACTTTACTTGAAGCTGAACGTGTGCAAGGTTAGGAATTTGTCAGTAAGAGGTCTAATAGCTAACGAAATCGACGATAAAGAAAGAGAAAGGGTAAGGAATGAAGTGAGAACAAAAATAAATTTTAAAAATGGTTATAGTCTTTAACAATAAAAAAAGACGCTTTTTTGTCCTTTGTAAGGACACAGGAGACTGATAAATGATGTTATCACAATGTTTTTTTCAATTAATGTTGAATAATCTTGTTTTTTTTTATGGTCGTTTTCTTTGTACGCACTTAGAAAACTGATAGGTTCTTCAGCCTCACAACCTGGAACTCTTTTTCGAAAGGAATTTTGAGCTCTATCACCGGTTTTCTGCTTTGAGCAAAAACACAGCCACCTATTCGTCTGAGTTTGGCCTTTTATCTCTCTGAAGTCTCAGAAATTCTCACCTTTTTCCCAATAAAACTACCCAGACCTACCACTTCTTTTTCTTTTTCTTCCTCTCCCAGCCCCTACGTATCAACAGCAGACAGCGCAGACTTTCTGTCTTTTAGAGGAAAGTGCGTTAGAAGAATTACTACTAAACTCCTCTCTGATCCTATGATAACACATGGAACATTCGGGAGGGGGGGTCTTTTGTGCCGTATGCTTCTACGTGGTGGCACAATCATCGTGTCTTCATCAGGAATAGTACCCACACTTACTGTGTCTTCATCCGGAATGTCATCAGATGAGCCATAATCTTAATCTACTCTAGATGTCTGCTCACCCAGCGTCTCACTGATCATTACACATCTGTCATTTCCACTCTCTGAAGGCATGTCAGAGCAGGCCATTGGCAGGCCCAGTTCTACTATGGGTCGCGGTTCTCTCACATGGCGTGGCATTCCATCAACTAATATATTCTGCATACTGGTACCCCAGTCACACGTCCCACTTTATACTTCGTGGTACATTGTTCGTGTGAAGCCTTTACCCACACTCTGTCAACTGTTTTGTTGACAGTTTGCTGTTGATTGTCTATCGGTGCTGCTGTTTCATCAATTTCTTTAAGCCGTATACATTACAAATAAATAATATTGGCAGGTGCTGTAGCAGAGGACAAGCCATCCTTCAATGTACCATAGTACCAGTATACTGGCTCCGGTATAGTACACTGTTTTCTGGCTGCGATCTTTTTCACACTTCTATGATGTGTTGGTCGAACTCTACATGAAAGTTAAGCTGTTTTTCACTTCTGTTGTCGCACCCAGAGCAAAAGCCGTGCCAACAAAATGTACCTTGCCCTCCTTATTAATATGCACGCTGCCAAATTCCTTGATGTCAATCCCTAGAAAGAGGTCAAACCCCAATAGTTTGCTGTTTATCACCAGTATATCAGTCTTCAGGGGATTTCTGTTGGCTAATGTTAATGTTATACTGCCAACACCAATAACAGACATTTCCATCCTGCCGTCAGAATTGCAATATTCTTCCGTACTTTGGGTTGACACAACGACCCATTTACAACAGAAGATAAGGAGCCAGAGTCCACTAACGCTATCCGAGGTAACCCATCAATTTTTATCTTTATCACAGGGAGCATCTCTTCTAGTTTATGTGAAGAAAGAGTGGTGCTGACCTCTCGCATCGCTTACCAAACACCTTGATGCTACATGCCTATGTTTCTTGTATCGATAACAGTGTATCTCCAGAAGTACCTTACCTGCTTTACCCTCGACTGCCGGCAGTCTCTAGCAAAGTGATTGGGACCTCCACACTTGTGACATCGCACTATGACTGCATCTTACTGGTCAGAGGTTGAAGGTTGGTCCACAGGCACATGAGGAAGAATTATGTGTCTCCTGACTGCTGCAGCAACAGGTTCACCTTCTGTCTCCTCCGTCAGGAGAGTTTAATATAGGCACTATATTTTCTCCTGAAATGTGTTTTCACATTTGTATTGTACCAATCCGTACAACATATCCAAAGTGACGAATTTTCATAGTTTACCTGAAGTTATACTTTCAAATGGTTGTCTGCTATGTTAAGTCTTCAAGAGATGCACATCAACTCTGCTTAAAATTATATACACCAAACGCACGTTCTTTGTGCATATAAGGTTATGCATTCGTAAATAATACTGCCAGCACTAAGAGAGACGACCGAAGAAGAAGAATTGTGGAAGTGTGGGAGTGAAGAAGAGAAAAGTGTACCCTCTAGTAAATCATGCAACAACGTAATGTATCAAAAGGGAAACTAGTGACAAAGTTAAAGTAGCACATGTGAATATGATTGACAGGAAATAGTTATCATACACCAACGATGGTTTATAATGAGTAAAATCTTTGTTTGGATGAATGAACAACACGTACACACATATCTGTATACTTCTTTTTGCGCATGCCCAAATTTAATTCATTTCTTCAAGTTGTTTAATATTAAATCTTTCTTACCTGTCTCTTGATAACTACATCAGCTAGAGAGCACCAAATGTTTTGGTTTTCATTCTAGTTGATGGCACAAGAGTAAGTTTCTTTTCTTTAACTTTTAAAATCATTACTATAGATATTAAGTACGATGTAATATTCAATAGAGAATTGGCTCTGTAATAATAAATAAGAAATCTTTACGAATTAAAATATACTTAAGTGTATTTTACGACCCAACAAAGCCGGGACGCAGCTTCCTGCTAGTAATGAATAAGATTTCGCCACGTAAGGAAAATATAAAAATGATCATAGAAATATCATTAGAATATCTTACTCTGACTCGGTGTGACATAAGTTAGAAAGTGGGGAGGGGGGTTGTTTATGCTTTAAAATAAAAACACAAAAATGAAGACATTTTTTGTTGGTTTTGACTGTCCAAATCCGGAGATATTATTTCTTGCTTTTGGGTAAGCTTACCTGATAAAAACAGCATCTTGAAGAATGCCAAACTGGCAAGAAATTGTATGACAATTCTAATCGGTGCCAAGAGGAAACTTTCTTTCCGGATACCTGACGTAGCATTCATCTGAATTCCTCCTCCTTTTTTTTCATGCAATGTAGCTCAGTGGTAAATCGATTGCTAATGGCGAGGACTGCCAGAAACCATTTACAGAAACCATTCGGTTCAAAATATTTTTTGAACAACTTTAAGTGTTTCAGTTGTGCTTAAGCCAAGAAACTCTCATCCTCAGGCAGTTTTCTGTTTTTTCCCCTCTTTCATCGCCCTCTCTCTCTCTCTCTCTTTCTCTCTCTCTCTCTCTCTCTCTCTCTCTTATTCCTTTTACTCTACATTCAAATCTCTCTCTCTTTGTCTCTCTCTCTCTCTCTCTTATTTGCCCTCATTATCATCTTGACTCCTCTCGTCATTCATTTTCATCTTTTCTTTCTCCCTTTCGTATTTCTCTCTTCTCTTTGTTCCATATTCCACCTTTTCACCCTTCCTTTATCTTAACCTTTTATCATCTCTCACCATTTCTGTTTTCCTAATTCCGTTTCACTCTTTAGTCTTCATTCGCTTTCTCTACCTCTATTTCTTTTCTTTCATTCATTCTTTTCTTTAGTTTCACATACTTTTGTTCTCTTTTTATCTGTTTCTTACCGTCTTCCTTTCTTTTTCGTTCATAATTCCTTTTGTACATTCTCTTGTGCGTTTTCATTTTCCTCTTTCACACTTCGTCCTTTCCTCTCCTTTTCTGCTTACAAGACTAATCCTTTCACTTTATTTTTTTCTCATTATTTCTTTCCTCAACCAACCGAAACTCGTTCATTATTTCTTTCTTTCTCGTGGATATTCATACTTTAAGTTTTTCAATTAATTTTTGTTTAATTACAAACACTGATATTATCATTCTTTCACTCCTTTCCTTATTTCTTTTCAGCCTCTTTTCGTTTTCAAATTTCATTGATTCAATTCCTATTGTTTTTTTGGTTTTTTTGGAAAATGCCATACTTGTGATGCAGTATTTGACTGATTTTTGGAATTGAGTTGCACCCAATTCTCCCTCTATAAACTGAGCAGGGAAATTCTTTTTTCTGAGGGTTTTATTACAATACAACTGCTGATTTGGTCTTGGTAACATTCACTAACTTTACTGGAGTGGAACATCGATCGCCCAGACGATATATAATTTAATTCGGTGACTGCTAAGCTAAGTGAAAGACACATTTTGTTTACACAAAATGGTTGTGATATATATATATATATATATATATATATATATATATATATATATATATATAAAACAGAGTGCATATAAGCGCGTGTGAAAATATCAGTAGCAGCCGAAAGATAGATGGCAAGCGAAAATACTAGCTGCAGCAGCCGTTAAAGCATGTATGCAGATTAGCAAGTATAAGACAGCTTGCGTCACAAGAAAAGGAAGAAATGACAGCACGTGTTTGATGAAAGAAGCAAAGATGGGCTTGTAAAGTCGATAGCGAGAAAGCGCTGGCTGAGGCTGGGGGTCAGCTGGTAGACGCATAGACGTTTAAAAGGCACGTGTGTGTACGAACAGACTTTTGAAATAAAATGATATGTGTTGTTTTGGAAGAACCACGAATAAATGCATTTCATTCGTATTTTTAAAAAAGCCTAGTCGGATTTTTATTGCTTTCCTAATCATTTTGGTTTGTTTGTTCCTGCGACGATACCATGGATATAATTATCCAGGGATATTTCGACATGATACTCAAAAACGGGACATACGGAGAGAAACCTGGTACACTCATCCTTGGTCCACAGAACCTTGTCATTAGTAAAGAAGAATATATCGCACATAAACTTTATCATTTTATTTTATTAGTGTTTCTGAAATATAGATAAATTCACATATTCAAATATATTTTTACCGGGAAACATTGCCTGAATATCAACCTATATGACGTTTGATACTTTCACCAATGTGAGGCGCACAGTTACATTCTGTAACATTCCCCCCAGTTGTTAACTAAACAAGTAACCATCTATTGTTTCACATGTAAACACAAAATCATCAGCAGCAAACATTTTTCTAGAAAACCAGTACAAAACACTCTGGACAACACTTTTAAGACACAAATGAAAAGCAACAGACTCAGTACAGCTCCCAGATGTATCACATAAACATTAAAGCCGTCATTAAATGTGCTGTCAATTTTAACATGACTTTGAGCATTTCTGTGCAGTGCTTCTTCAACCACTTATTTGCCACTAAGTTTAGTACATCAAATCCACAAAAGCAAAGTACAAATTCATTTTATTACTAATATACTTCTCTTGTATTTGTCTCAGGATAAATATAGTGCGAACCGTACTTTAGCCAGGCATAAAACTAAACTGCATTACATCTATCGTTATCATATTTACTGCACAATTATTCTCTCTACACTTTAAAGACCTGTTCCATTTACATGAAAGGACCTCTATCCAGAAGCCATCCTTTACTTTTTTAACATTTAACTACTGTACATTTTTTTTTAAATACTGTTATTATGTATTACTTTATTCTTTGCTCCACGTGTCCATAAGTATTTTTAATAAATATTATTTTTAATATTCGCATACATATATCTTTCATCTTCACCAAGAATCATCACTACAGCTATATACGATTGCTGTATTTGTTGAATGATCTGAACCTTGGATCCGAAGCACAATTTATTTTTGGATGAAACCTGCTAATATACAATTTCATAATATAAGAGTCACTTTCTCGGTGTGTATGTGGTGTCTTCAGTCTGAATCTTTGTAAATATAATACATTTCGATATCGAAATAATTTTCTATATGGGAACTATTGCATTAATAATTAATACTAAACAATAAAAAATAAAGCGGACTCTACGACCAGAAATCAAAATCGAAAGATTGACGTGTTTTATCTGATAATCATTGAACTGTTCAGATTTTCTTATAAATAGATCTTAAAACATTAACTTAACAAAATAATTATAGTTTCGACGTAACGTCATTGATTTATTATGAAGGTTATGTTTTAAAATATATCTATTAATATATATTGTGTATCAACGTATATTTTGGAAATAAATCATTTGTATAATTATTATATAGTTCTAAGAATACCACTTATATTATGATTGGATTTTCCAAGCTAGCAAAAATATAGGAGCAGAGGAAGTATATTTTCGCTTGTCTATATAATTAAATCGTAATAACATACTAGAGAGTATTACTATCATATAAAAATTCCTAAAAACATTCTACGAACAATTTTTAAAGAATTAGCGGTTTTTTTTTTCTGTAGAGAAAATTACAACTTACTTGACTAGCATATGTGCGTGCTTTAAAGGTTCGCTCGTGTAAAAAAATAAAAAAAATAAAAAGAATATATTGTTAAAATGGTGACATCCAGTTTGTTTTATGGCTGAAGGTCACGTGAGCGACGCAGACTGTTGCCGTTTCTATGCAAATGAGACAGACGTGAATAAAAACGGACGTGAAGCGAACAGGGAACGAGTTGGATGAAGAGTGTCGCGTTTTGGAGTTGGACCTTTTGACAAGAGTGTGAAGTTGGAAGTTTTGACAGCAGTGTTTCGAACTCATCTGAGAAATTGTTAGTTTAACCATATTATCCCATCATTTTGCATGTGAAATAGAAATACGGTTATATTGACTTATTTAAAAAGGCGGTTTACAAATAGTTCAATTGCTTATTTGGTAGACATTTAGATTGACTTCCTCAAGTGTACTGTGTCCATCCTGTTAAATATAAAGACAAACTAAAAATAAAATAAATATGTCTTACATGTAGTTTTTCCTATGAAAATGAGAAAATATTCTTGTATTCATATTAGCATTCGTTAAATTCATTTACTTATGAGCATTCTTTTAAGAAGATTAATATATGGACAGCAAAGTGGTTAAGGTATCAAGCGAACAACATGAAAACTACTGTTATAGAAAACTCTCCTTCATATATTTTGGCATATGATGCTATCTTATATTCGAATTTGGGAAACGAGGAGTAACTCTGCATATATATATATATATATATATATATATATATATATATATATGTGTGTGTGTGTGTGTGTGTGTGTGTGTGTGTGTGTATGTGAATTGAGAATCGGAAAAACTGGAGGATCTCGGGATATCGGAATCGGAAAAATCTATGCCTATTTTCTGATGCCAAAACGATTCTTTTGTCTTCTTTTATTTTATTTGGTTTAAAGTAAAATCTTTCATTCCTGGTAATAATGATAAAATAAGAAATATTTATTGATTTTATAATATCGGTAAACCTAAAATCGATAGATCACCTTCCACAAGTGTATCTTGACGTTTAGGAAAATATCTGCATATTTAACATGTGTTTTTACGAAAATCGGGAGAAATAACCATCTGATAGTTAAATAATTAGAGATTTGTAAGGAATCAGTCATTGTATCAGAATCGGGAATTTAGTACGGAATCGGGAAAAATATTAAAATCGTCCCATCACTAATTCTTTCACAAGAAATTCAAGAATGACAACACATGACCACAATCAAAATGAGCATTTTTCTGTGATGTTCTAAAAATCATAATTCCTACATCAATCGTGTGTTTTATTTTGAAAATTTATCAGAAAGCAAGGCATATTTGATTTATGTTTGATAATAAAAAAGACAATGCATTTGTTTTCTTTTTTATTCTCTAGATCTGGATATGATTTCTTGCTTTTAGTTAGTTTTTTCCCTATAAAAACAACACCTTGGGGAATGCCAAACTAGCAAAAAATGATATGACAATTCTAATAGGTGACAAGCTTACTTTTTGTTTTTCTAAAGAGATAGCTCGGTGAGGTAAATCGATTTTTTATGGCTAATGATTGGTTATATTTAAATACAACATTTGGTAGCGAAAGTCCTGTTCGTTTTTTAAAGCCTCCGTACACGACAAACAAAACACAATATCGGATATATTCACATATTTAATCATTAATATCAATCTTTTCTGTGAGTTCATTTGATTGTTTAATGTTCTTTCATGTGTTTTTTACTAAGTCTTACATAGTGTGAAGGCTTCTGCATGATATTGCTAGATCACACAATACACAAAAAATATATAGATTTGAAAGAAATATGCCTGTGAAATTGTACATCTGCTACCATATTCTCTGAACCTCATGTTAAAAGATTACTGATTCGTTAGATGTTTTGTTAATCGCTTGAGCAGATTGTGGCATGCTTGTAAAAAGTTACTGTAGAGTTAAATTAACAACATATACACAATAATGCTAAGAGCAGCTCTAAATATAATCTGCAGGCAGTACCCCAAAATAAAATGATTCTAAAGACACTTTTCTCGGATCTCAGTCCTGATCAGAGAGAGCAGCCCTAGATTTGTTGGTCAATGCTGGATGGGTCAGGATGAAATCCTCAGTGATGCTTCTTTTGGATGTCAAAGCAGGTATGTATTTCAGTAGGGAGACTGCACAAAACTTACACCAAGCAACTAATAGTGGATCCACAATACCGTCTAGAATCTATCTAGTGTGATGAAGGATGGAGAAGATCCGTGACACTAATACGACATGATAAGATTGTAATGTTACTGATGGTGATAATAATGATTCTGAAAATAGTCAATTAAAACGCAAAGAATTTAAGATTTTTTTTATTTATTTATTAATTTTTTTTTTACAAGTGAGTCACTACTTATCAAGGTGTGAGGGACACTCCCGGATAAGGGTAAATAAGTGCTTAGTGCTCACTGGGACAACAGCATAGTAATCATTAGTGGTGAAAATTGAGTATAATCTAATTATTTAAGGGGTCGGCTCAACAAGACCTAGTTTACACAAAACTTAAAGACGATCATATTGTAGTCAGCCAGACAGTGAGCCAACAGGCAGTTCAAAAATGTAAATGTGTGTTTAGATTAAGGCACAGATGGAAAGTGCAGGAAATTGTTGATAGTAATTGTAGCTACATGAGTGTTATTTTTATAAGTTTGACAGCGGAAGGGGGGGGCATAGATTGGAGCTCTGACGAGAATCTGTCATGAAAATAACGACGGCGCAGAAATAGGCTCGAAACGTTTCTGTGGGAAAGAGGTTGCAGGAAAGAGAAAAATGCATAACTTTCTAGGTTTTGAAGCCGATTTTGAACTCTGTCAAGGCAAAATACGGTGCTCCAAGCAGCTCCAGCCCAGATGTGAGAACAGTACTCTACCCTAGGACGTACTTGGCTCTTATACAGGTAGAGGATTGCATCGGCAGTGAGTTATCTACCAGAGTGGTAGAATGATCCAACCAGATTTTGGAGAACAGTTCCTGGAATGGACTGGTGATTAATGATTAAATATGTGAGTGCTAAGACTAATGACCTCAGAGGAAAATTGATTACTGATTAAATAAATATGATAGTTTTGTTACCTATGTAATACCATGGGAGCAGAGGGGAAGCTGATGTCAAGATGATTTCAAGAGATAGGAGTGGATGAAGCAACTTTAGGCAACTTCTACCATAACTAAACAGCAGAGCATTATTGTTCTCAGTTAAGACTGCACGCAGGTGTGATGATGATGAAGTGAAACCTGACCAGTGAGGGTTTAGGACATGCAAGTATAGAGAGAAATAGTATGGAAATGATCCGATGTGTAATGTTTGTTTTAAGGTGTGTTTAGATCTGACGAGGCACTTGTATATCTGCCAAATATGAGGTGCATTCAATAAGTTTCCAGACTTTTCTCTAGAGATATTTAAAATTGTCGTAGACTCTTGAAAATTCAGTAGGTTATTGCTATACATCTTATGAGATGACTAACCAATTTTATGATTTCAGGTTCAAATGAACAGCTACAGCAGGAATTGAAATGCACTCTATTAAAACCTGATTGCCACAACTGGTGAATTTAAAAATTGCAATCTGGATGCGAAGAAACTAGAAGAACAATATGCAATCAAATTCTGTTTTAAACATGATAGAAATGCTACAGAAACCTGTGGGATATTTCAAACTGCTTTTGGACCATCTTGCATTAATAGAGCATCAGTTTTTGAGTAGCATAAGAGATTCAAGGAAGACGGGGAATCCACAAGGAATGATGAGAGGTGCGGGAGGAGTAATGAAGGTAGAACACCAGAGTTGATTGGCCAAAAAAAGAATTTCGTGGATAAGGACCCACGTGTGTATATAGAGGCAATAAGTGCACAGTTTGATGTCAGTGTGGGAACTGTATTTAACAGGGTGCATATGAGCGCATGCGAAAATATCAGCAGGAGCTGTAATATTGCTGTTTGTGATAAAAATGATTTGTGAACAAGAGTCATAAATAATTGATAAAAGATAAATCATGTTTCAGAATT
This sequence comes from Euprymna scolopes, assembly GCF_053919585.1. Lineage (NCBI taxonomy): Eukaryota > Metazoa > Mollusca > Cephalopoda > Sepiida > Sepiolidae > Euprymna > Euprymna scolopes. The sequence continues at coordinate 48,436,554 of NC_136483.1, forward strand.
TTTGAGATGAGGATTGTTTATTTGTATTATTTGATTCTTCGAACTAGTGCTTTCATCCTGTATGCTATTTTCATCTTTCGGTCGAATGTAATCTCCGATATTCTTCAACTATATATTGTCAAATTCGGGAATCTTTCTATTGACCCCCAGGAAAAAGTTATAGCTTATTGACTTAGAATGAGTATTTTATGCCAAACCTCTAGAGTAAATGTAGTATTGTGGCGAATGATCTCTATTAATCCTTTACTAGGCATTAAATGAATATCATAATATTTAGTTCAATGCATCTTATAATAAAGGTCCATAGAACAACGACCATACATACAGAGAAAAAGGAAAGAGACGGGCAAGAGAAATGGATGGTATAGTTACTCGGAGACAATATTTTGTCATTTCTCTGCCTCATGTGAACTACTAGACAAGAGTTGAAACCAAAATCCGACTTCGAGTAAAAGTGGAAAAATAATATCATATTTTAATGAAGCTATTCATTTTTATAATACTGATAAACTCAATTTTTGATAGAATCTTGCTTTACATCGAAGGATAGAGTATTACTCCCCTCCACCAGATTATTCCACCCACACATAACTAAACACACGCACACACACACACACACACACACACACATACATATATATATATATATATATATATATATATATATATATATATATATAAAACATGATACATTCAAACAGTAGTACGAGATAGCCTAGTGGTAGAGGTTATGCTTCCTTCCATGGGGTCCGAATTTCGAATCTCACTAGATTCAGCTAGTCTGATGAGTTGTAGACGACGAAAACGTGTCAGTGGATAATTATATTTCAAAAATTATATATATATATATATATATATATATATATATATATATATAACTACTTCATTTACTCACATAAAATTAATATAAGGAAGTATAAATTTATGCGTAAACTTTAAGTATTTGCTTCAAAAGTGCTCAATGCGTAGGTAGAGCGTTTCAACCACTCTAGGACTCTTCAGGCTTATGCGCATAAGCCTGAATATTCAATGTAGCTTAAGCTTAATCGCCATATATATTTTATAACTTACTATATATATATATATATATATATATATATATATATGATGGACTCTCCCGTCGATTTCGACGTATGAGGTTCGGACAACCCATATTTCTAAAACTCATTTATGCTTTTGCCTCTGATGACTTTTTAGTCCAGCAAGGGACTTGCAGACAAGGCCACAAATAGAACGAATGTGGATTTAACGCTGCAGATATTGGTGCGGCTGCTAGTCGTTTTGCTCTTACTCTGTTTTCTTTCAGTTGCCTTAAGCTTTCAGATTTAAACCTCTGGAGACCTTCAAAACACCTTGATCTCCATCCTTTTCGGTCATTCACCTCATCTTCAAGACTCCTGTATGGTATGTTCACTACAGACAAGTTACTCTTCAACTTGTCCTTGTACCTAAGCCAAGGACGTCCGACAATTCTTTTACCACCCTCAAATTGACTGTACATCGCAATTTTTGGAATTCTGTCATCGGACATCCTCAATACATGACCAGCCCACCGCAATTGCGATTGAATAAGGAATAATTCAATGCCAGATATTTTGCATTTTGTGAATAATTCGGCATTTGATACCTTGTTGCGGAGGCTAAGACCACATATGGAGCATAGACAGCTTTTGTAGAAAACGTCCAGCTGATTAATGTGATGTCTGTATGGAGTCCATGACTCAGATCCATAAAGAAGAATGGAAAGAACAACAGCACGGTAGATAAGGATTTTTGTGTCTAGTCGAATACCCCTTTCGTTCCACAAGCGATGGCGAAGATTTCCAAAGGCAGAAGTGGCCTTAGCAATCCTGTTGACAATTTCATCATCAAGAGAACCGGCCTGGTTCACCTTGCTACCAAGGTAAGGAAAGGACTTGACATAATTGATATCATGACCGTCGACTTTCAGCTTGCGCGCAGGAAATCTATACTCTGGTGGATTTTGCTTTACGCCTTCAACTTGTTTTGGGGTAGGGTGTGGCTGATGCACTACCTTCCTTATGCTAATTGTCAGGCCAAAGGCCTTGCACGCGGCTGAAAATCGATCAAGAAGAACCTGGGCTTCCTCAAAGGACGTGGCTACCAGTGCGGCATCGTCAGCAGAAAAGCAAGTTGCGAATTATTTCGGTGCGAAGAAGAGTCTTGGCCTTAAACCGTTGATGGTTAAATAAGCCACCGGATGACCGAAATTGAAACTTGACACCAGTGTCCAAATCATCAAATACATGTTTCAGCATTAGTGAAAAGAAGAGCGCAAAGAGGACTGGCGCCATTACACATCCCTGTTTGGTCGGTCCCATTCGTAACATCAAATGGATCAGACATCATACCATCTGAGACAACACTGGCCTTCATCCCCTCGTGAAAGGAAATGATCACGTTCAGCATGTTTTCTGGAATACCAAGCCTTCTAAAAACTTGCCAAAGAGCATCGCGATTCACAGTGTCGAAGGCCTTCGTCAGGTCAACAAACACCATATACAATTCCTGATTTTTCTCACGGACCTTTTCTGCCTCCTGACGTAAGGAAAATATCATGTCAATGGTGCCGTGACCCGACCGAAACCCACACTGGGACTCTGGATACACCTTATCAACGAGACGATTTATGATTCGGTTTAGAATGAGCCTAGCCAGAATCTTTCCTGCAATTGAAAGCAGAGATATCCCCCGATGGTTGTCACAGGCATTCTTGACTCCCTTATTTTTGTAGAGATGTTTGATGCAGGCATCTTTGTAGTCCTGTGGAACTCGGCCTGCTTTCCATATCTTTACAAAGAGAGCATGGAGCTTTTTTTACCAGCACATGCCCACCATGCTTGTACACTTCAGGCGGAATTGGATCCTTTGATGGATTCCCATACCTCCTGATAAGCAGGTTCCAATGACAATTCTGCAATATCTGGATGCTGAGGAATAGAGGACACGACATCGCTGTCAATGACAGATGAGGTGTTTAAGACAGTTTCAAAGTGCGCCTTCCAACGATTGAGAATATCTGATTTATCAGTCAGCAATGCCTCTCCATCGGCTGTGCTTAATGTGGAAGCACCACTTTTCTGAGGACCAAATACCTCTTTCAGACCATCATAGAAGGCTTTTGTGTTCTTGCTGTCAGCAGCTCCCTGCAGTGCAATTGCCTTATTGTACCACCATTGTTCTTTCATAGCTCGGAGAGCTCGCTGTATCTCACCTTTACACTTTTTGTAGGCTGTGTGCTTCACTGTTGAGTTTTTGTCCTCAATCCAAGATTTGTGAGATGAGTGCATTTGGTTAATCAGTGCTTTAACTTCATCGTCACTTTCGTCAAACCAATCCTGGTGTTTTCTTTTCGGTATCCCAAGGACTTCTACTGCTACAGCTTGAGTTGCTTCTCGCAATGCTTTCCAAGAAGATTCAACGTCATCAGTTACATCAACACTCTCAAGGTTTTCATCAAGCTTATTGGAGAGCTCAGTTCCCTGATTTAAGAGGGCGCACATCAATGCGTTTGGGGACTGTTGATCTTTTAACTCTGTGCCTTCGCACATGCAACGACAGTTTACTTCTGAGAAGGGCGTGATCCGAAAGATAGCAAAAAGTGTGGAAACAGCGAGTGATTTTGAAGTTTTGTGCTTCAGCTTTATTATGACGAAGTTAATAAGATGCCAGTCCTTTGAACGATGATGCATCCATGTCGTCCTCCGATGCACAGCTTGTTGGAATATGGTATTGGTAATACAGAGGTCGAACTCCCTACAGAATGTAAGAAGTCGTAAACCATTTGCATTTACCTTGCCTATGCCATGCTTACCAAGTACACCGGTCCACGACAGATGGTTACTACCAACACGAGCATATATATATATATATATATATATATATATATATATATATATATATATATATATATATATCAGCATATGCATGTTTTAAGTCTGCGAGAGAGTTGTTATTGTAAAAAGCTAACACAGATTTTGTAAACGAACATCGAAAAGAGGAATTATTATGTATTGTTTGTAGTTGCGGCTGTTTTGTGGATAGACTATATATATATTTTCGCTTGCCTAATATTATTAATGTTTAATACGTATATGTGTTTTCCTTATATGTAAATGAATGAAACACACAATATATATACATTTCTTTACTCTTTCAATATTAATAAAACTATCAGTCGTATATATCAGGCATGTCAAATATGCGGCCTACGGGCCGCATGCAGCTCATTATGTTTATTTGTCCGTACAGATAGGAACTGTTTAAAGAATGAGGTCGGTATCAAAATGTAAGATGTTCTGGAAAGGTACAGATACTTTCTTATCTATTCTCACTTTACAAAAGCTTTAGTATTAGGGTTAAGTTTAGAATAAAGTCAGACAGAAACTATGAAAAATGTTCGAAAAGTAGTGAGAAGTATTCTACCTATTATATCTAGGAAAGTATTTTGGCATTGATTCTACTGATTGAAACCTTAGAACATCACGAACAGAAACGTTTTCCCTGTGATCATTATCAGGCAATTACATTATGAAAACTCAAGAATTAATGTAAAAACTTTACAAGAGTTAGGTTTCTGACCATCACTTGTCATCTATGAGAAAACTCAAAACTGCACAGAAATTACGGCCTAACATACCAAAGATTGTCGACAACAAGAGGAGACAAGTCTTAGAACAAAACCTGAAGTGCTTGAATACTTGTCCGTTTTGAACTATTGTGATTTGTGTGCATTAGATTTGTTGCTGTTGTATTCAAGTAAAGTATTAATTTAAACCCTCGTCATATTTCGTTATATTGAAATAAAGAACACATTAATATAGTATGCTAATGTTTTTTTATTATATTAGTTATTAAATTACATGTATGTTTGTATTTATATTTGAATAGAATCAAACTATTGCATGTTTCTAAATTAATAGGAAAATATTCTAAAATTATTTTTATTAAATGATTTCAGATTTAATTGTAGAAATGCGAACCTTATCACAACACAAGATACAAACACCGAACCCTGAGTTTTATGGTATACATCATATATGTATGTGCATATATGTATTATACAAAAACACATACACATATATATATATATGTGCATGTGCGTTCGTATTATATATATGCACATACATATATGATGTATACGACTGATGGTGTCATTACTATTGAAAGAATATAGAAATATCTTTAAAATAAAGGTGCGTGTCCCCCTTCTCACATGAAACTGACTGGCTCGTTCACCATAAAGCTGTTAAAGTTGCCAATACATACATTGACACAAAAATTAAATTGGAAATATTCTGTAAGTTAACGAAGCCAAAGCATGCAATGGAAATCTGTTATTGGAGATAACTTTCTCATTATCCGAAACGTTTGAAGTGGGAAACGTTTTGAAAGGGGAAAAATCATTTGGGAGATGAGTTTTTTTTTTTTTTTCAAAATTGAAACCACCGGAAGAAGAACAGTGAAAGGGAAATGATGAAAAGGTTTTAGGATGAATAAATTTTAAACGCTACACATGATGAATTAGAGAGTGAATGGAATAAGGAAAAAAATGAACGGTGATTCAATTTAGTGGATTTTTATAGAAGAAAGGAATTTGAACGATTGAGAGGAAAAAAGAACAGTATAAGAATAAATTAAAAAAGTATTTAGCTTGTTAGGAAATTAAATTAACCAATCCAACGAGCAGATAAATAGATGCAATAACCAAATAGAATATACGCACAAACATACACACATATATATTACGAATATTTGTAAATAAATGAGTATATATACAAATACATATATTTATATATATATATATATATATATGTGTGTGTGTGTACACATGCACAATGAAAAGTTATATATATATATATATATATATATATATATATATATATATATATATATATATATAAACGTATATAAATATAATATACATTTATGTATAGACAAATAAATTGATAAATATATATACATAAATATATGCATACATTCAAATATACATAATATGCATGTGCATGAATATGTATATATGCATACATACATAAATATATATGAACAATACGGATGTATACACATACATATATAAATATATACTATAAGTATATACAAATGCAATAATTTTTTTATATTCCTTCATTCCATAACTATGGGAAGCATTTTATCATGATACAACGGGGTTGAGAGTTAGAAATCATGGAACTATTGGAAGAAGTGTGATCTACATCATAATTCATACCAAAAAAATTCGGGTATCTTAGCTGCAGTTCAGTATTAATTGAAAACTTTGAAGATAGGAGATTTTTTTTTTGTTTTTTTGTTTTTTTTTTACAAAGGCATCACCACATTATCAAGGCCCAGAGGCCACTCAAGGATAAGGGTTAAAGAGTGTACAGTAGAAGTTGGTCAATATAGTAATCATTAGTAATGAAAATTTGGTAAATTTAATAACTTATATGGAACGGCTCATCAAGAACTTATTTACCTTAGACTTGAACACAACCATATTGTAGTCAGCCGGAAAGCAGGAAAACGGAAGACAATTCCACAGGCGTGCAGTTCTAAGAAAGAAGCTTTGTTCATGGAATCTATGTTTAGGTTTAGGCACAGATAAAGAGTGGGGGAAATTATTGATAGTGTTTACAGCTAGACGAGTGTTTCTTGTGAAAGTTTGGCGAGGGGGGACCATAGATTGAAGCTCAGTTGAACACTTTCCATGAAAATAACGATACATCAGAGACAAACTCGCAACATCTCTTCTGTGAGATAGAGGTTGTAAGGAGGAGAAAAGGACATCTCCTACGAGGCTACGTCGTCTATTTTGAACTCTATCAAGGCAGGACAAGTCCTTTCTAGCAGCTCCTGCCCAGATGTGGCAACAGTATTCCATCCTTGGACGTACCTGGCTCTTATATAGATAGAGAATAGCATCAGCAGTGAGATATCTACTGGATCGATAGAAAGATCCCACCATTTTTCCAGCGGCCTTGGCAACAGATTTGATATACGTGTTCCATTTAAGTTCAGGAGTAATGGTCAAGCCCAGAAGCTTGTCAAAACTTGAGGCCTCCTGAAGACGAGAGCCATTCATTTCAATTGATGACAAATGTGGATTAAAATGTTGATGATGTAAAGAGAGAAGCTTGGTTTTAGATGCATTAAAAGTAACCAGCCACTCCTTTCCCCATTGTACTACATGCTCAAGATCAGAGGAGAGAGAATTGGAGAGTACTTGCTCGTTTACTGTCTTAGATGTGGTACCATAAATGGTAGTGTCGTCAGCATAAATGTCTACAAATGATGTAAGGATATGATTTGGAAGATCATTAATGTAGATCAGGAAAAGAGTTGGGCCCAGGATGGATCCCTGAGGGACACCGGCATTAATACTGAGAGCTTCTGATTTTTGCCCCTCAACTACTACTCTTATGAACCTATCAGAAAGAAATGATTTAATAATTGAGAAGACTTTTCCAGCTATACCATACTTTTGGTTGAGATATGAAAGCAGTGGCTAGCAGAAAGGATCATAGCAGGTGTTCAGATTGCACAACAGACGTCGACGAGAATCTACAAAAAAGAAAGATGTAGAAAGATCCATACAAAGCAGTGCAAACCTAGGATGAGATGAACGTCGGAATGGCCACTATGAAATGTTGAATGAAGATTGTCGCTACTCTTCATACAAAAACTGACAGGCTCTTCTCACCACCAAAGCTTATTAAAAATCAAAAGTCCACTTTGATAAGGTCCAACACTTACTTGAACTGGAAAGGCTTTAGTTTTTCTCGGAATAAGTTGCATACCCGGAAAATTACATGACTAGCTTAGTCCACGCAGTTCCCTCTGACTCTGAGGGCCTTGCACGTGTTTCCTACAAAGGCCATATCATGCTATCCTATCATAATTCTAATAACTATACAGAGTTGCTCTTCACTTGGAGAGAGTGACTGCAAGAAGGAAATAAATGTGGTAACAGGACTCCACTCTATGGTACACGTCTGGAAAAGCTCAAAAATATCCATCAAAGGTTTCTGACCTTCACCAGTATTAACAACTACCCCCTTTCCCAACTCACCTGATTGTAACCTCACATACATTAGATTTGTAAATAAGACTTATGCAAGGCAAATGTGTATATTAATCTAAGCACTATAAATCTAAATATGTCAGGTAAGAATTTAAGGAAATATGTATGCAAATATGCACATTTAATATATATATATATTTTTTTACACAGTGATCACCACTTATCAAGGCCCGGAAGCCACTCAGGGATAAGGGTTATTGCAAGTACATTACGTTAGTGTGGAGATTGGATGAAGTGTTTACTTAAGGGGGCGGTTCATTAGGAATTTGTTAACGTTGGACTTGAAGACATCCAAGTTGTAGTCCGGTGGTAAGCAGGAAGACGGAACAGAGTTCCACAGGCGTGCAGTTCTAAGACAGAATATATATGAATACTTCATTTAATCATTTAATCACATCAAATAATATACGAAAGTATAATTTTATGTATAAACTTTAAGTATTTACTTCAACAGTGCTCATACATTAGGAGGGGTGCGTTGGAAACTAGGAAGCTGATTGGCTAATTAAAAACTCGATAGAATGTGCGTATATAAAAACGCGAGATAACCACAACTCTTTGCATAAACCTGATGAATCCTAGCATGGATGAAACGCGGAATATTCTGTGTAGCTTAATTGCCATATATATTTTATAACTTATCATGCCCTGTATGTTAACGGCATTCACCTTTGTGGTGTTGAATCAAAAGAGGAAGTTTCTAGGGAATATTAAATTTACAAGCGGTCCCCAATCGTTTACATATATATTTATATATTTAAATATTGTTTTCTAATACAAAATTTATAATGGCAATGAGACCGTACTAATTTTTACTAAGCATGATGAATTACAATAATAGATAAATGAAAAGACTAGCAAATTGTTTCGAAGCTCGCTCAATCAACCAGAAAAAAATCATACTATGAGAATTAAAGTAAGGGAAAGGGAAAAATCAAATAAAAACTACAGGAAGTCTACGATTTTCTCTTTGCTTGCAAAGCGAAAGTCACAGAGACTTAATATGAATAGTTTCTAGAATCTTAAGATGAAAGGGAGGGGGGCGAGATAATGAAAATGGAAAATAAGTCAACATTAAAATTGACGTTTCTATTTGACATGTGAGTATTTTTCTTATAATAACATTGGGGCTTGAAATTTTTTTAACATTTTATGTAGATTCTGGTGAATCTTAGCAAATTATAAAACTTAAAATCATCTCTGTTTGTACAATATATATATAGTCATCCACATACAGTACTGTTTCGCTGTTTCACAGCTCATCAGCTCATCAACTAGACAGGCAACTGCCTCAAGCTAGGATCGAAACCCGACCCCCCCCCAAATGACAATCACCATTGCGCTATACGGATGCTGCTGTGAGGGTAATGAATTAACGATGTTTTGATATCGTCCAAATGCCTCCGTTCGATTTGTTTACACAAAGAATAACATGCTAATGGCAAATTGTTTATCACTTCCCAATATACTCAACCCAATATAGGGAACATTATAGTCATCCACATAAAGTACTGCTCCGCTGTTTCACAGCTCATTAGTGCGGCTAGACATGCAACTGCCTCAAGCCAGGATCGAAAATGCAGCCAAGGCTATATATATATATATATATATATATATATATATATATATATATTAGTGTTAGGACGATTAATCGGAATCAGTATCGGAATCGGGAAAATTTGAGCCCATTTTCCGATGCCAAAACCGATTCCGTTAATTATCTATTTTATTTGATTCTGATTTCATAAAACATCTTCCACTGCTTGTAGTAATGATAAAATAATAAATATTTATTGATTTAAACTTCCAGTAAGACTAAAATCTCTAGATCACCCCGTCCCAAATATGTTTTTACGTTTGAGAAAATATATGCACATTTAAGGTGTGTTTTTACGGGACAAAATAACAATTTTATAGTTAAATATTTAGAGTTTATAAAGAATCAGAATCGGGAATTGTATTGGAATCGGAAAAAATATT
>NC_136483.1:48451631-48751631 GCF_053919585.1 Euprymna scolopes
TCATTGCAAATTGTATGAGACACACAGTATGGTTTTTAATCTGGGTCTTAATACTCAATGATGACCTCAGAGGAACATATAATCTGCTTCCTTTATGGACGTGTGCAGAACAAGAGATTCTGATGGTATGACTATGTTAAAAAAATGGATGAAAGTTCTTGAATCAGGAAATGCAGAACAGTTAAGGCAGCCCGTCCAGTTCACAGGGGAAGACCACTGAAAAAAATGAAAGAGGGTGATAAGAATGCATTTAAGTGAAATAATGATATATAAAGACCTAGCTACAGATATGTTACCTTGAAATTCAATTTCTTAAAGCCGCCCAACACCTGCGAGCATGTAAAACGAACGTTAAACCAAATATAGTAATGATGAAAGTACGTTTTTATGCATGCATGTGTGTATACTTCGTGTGTATGTATGCTTAATATACGAATGTGTTAGTAAATGTATGTATGCTTATATATATATATATGTATGTATGTATGTATGTATGAATGTGGGTGCGCTTGTGAATGTCTGTTTCTATGCATGAGGCTTATTATTAATTTCTATTGTGGCAATCATTTGCATCATTCCTTTGTTATCTGTATGTCTAACATGTCTGTGTGATGCTGTGAAAGCCACTTGAGACATTAAATTCATTCAATAGCATAGCCGAACCGATTGAGTAGGAACAATTGTGTACACTGCCAACTAATCTTGTAAGTCTCATATTTATAAATTATTTCGTTTAGATCAATATGTCATGGCTTCAGTCCTATAGCTCCATTTCGGTTAGTTTTTTCCCATACTAAATCAAACGTATATGTAAATATAAATATGTTGCTTGTATTAAAAGCAACTGGGCTAAAGCAAGAGATATAAATGTCCACAAGAGGGGTAATAAGTTAAAGATGGTGACCTAAAAGATCTGGTACTCAATCCGAGACAACATTGAGACATATGTAAGTAAGATTTAAGCAGAAAAATTCTGCATTTGCTCATATATATATATATATATATATATATATATATATATATATATATATATATATATATATAATATAAAGCTGAATGTGTGTGTGTGTGTGTGTGTATGTGTGTGTGTGGTCACGAATAGCCTCCTATATAGTTGACTATTTTAAAAAACTGATTCCATATAATGATAGAAGATGTATCGAGACACAGGAATGGGTATGTTTGATCTAGCAGAACGGTGGTTCATTAAAATTGTGGGGTCTGCGTTCGCGCCTGGTCCACAAAGTATGGAAATAAAAGAAATACAAATTTAAAAAAATGTACATGAGAATAATTTGATAAGTATGTTTTAACTTAAATAGGGATGGTATAATAAAATTGCGGGGTCTGCGTTCGCACCTGGCCTCCATAGAATGGAAATAGGCACAGACTTTAATAAAGACTTTTCATATCTATCTGCGTAATTATACTTTGATAATTATGTTTCAGTTTGTAGAAATATGGTATAATAAAATTATGGGATGTTCGTTCGCACCTGACCTCCATAGAATGGAAATATGTCACAAAGTTTAACAAGGTTTTTTAATATATATCCATAGAATATTGTGATAAGTGTTTCAGTGTAAACAGGTATGGTATAATAAATTATGGGGTTTATCTATTTTATTTTTACTTTCATCATATTTTGCTTTGGTTTTGATACCCCAAATTCAACCCAAATTTATAACCCTTCCTTTTCATAACCTATCATACTTTCATAAATCAGAGTCCATTTTCTGTAGGCTTTTTTTTAACCCAGTCAGTATATATATATATATATATATATATATATATAAATTTTTCAGAATGTGAGAGATTATATAATTATTTCCGCAGCCCACAAGGGGCATGACAGCCAACGAACCGGAAGTCCATGAGTTTCGCCCTCATTTGGGCTCATCGGTTAGACATATCCGAACCCGGTATATATATATATATATATATATATATATATATATATATATATATATATATATATATATGTGTGTGTGTGTGTGTGTGTGTGTGTGTGTGTGTGTGTGTGTGCGTGTGTGTGTGTATTTTTCAATATTAGAAGTAAGAAATGATTTGTAGACGGTTTCAAACAGTGTTTGCCCCAACGCTCTTCAGCATGATTTTCCCAGCGCATTGACGCATTCAACACAAAAGACTCCGGAGTAAGCATCAACTACTGGACAGACAGAAAATTGTTCAACTTAAAACGACAGTGTTGCCATCAGGAGTAAGACCACCATCATACAAGACCTTTTGTTTCTGATGACTGTGCCATCAATGCAAACATAGAGCCAAACATGCAATATATTGTTAATCGTTTTTCAAAGGTATGTGACAATTTTGGTCTGACGATTAATCTAAAGAAGACCGAAGTAATGTACCAGCCTACTTCTGAAAACATCTATTTTAAGCTTCAGATCTCAATTCATGGAAAACCTAAAAACTGTGGACAAGTTCACTTACGTGGGCAGTATTCTGCCAAAGGTAGTACTCATAGACAATGAAGTCGATTGCAGGATAGCCAACGCTAGTACTGCTTTTGGATGTCTCATAAACATTGTATGAGCGTAGAGGAATTTGGCTGCAGACCAACAAGTATACAGAGCTGCCATTCTTACCATCCTTATGCATGTTTGTGAAACTTGGACTGTATATACCAGTCATGCCAAGTAACTTAACCATTTTCATATGACTTGCCTCTGTCGATTGTTGAAAATCAAGTGGCAAGACAAGATACCAGAAGTTTTATTATCGCACAAGCAGAAGGGTTCGACGTATAAAATCAACAGTAGCTTCTTTGCTATGAAATGAATGTTTCTGTTTAGAGCACAATCAAACTTTGAGACTTAACGTTTGCATTTTAAATTTTAATTCAAGACATTATATAAAAGTATTTTCTTTTAAATAAACCACACCGTAGGTTCTCTACAGTGCAATGTAGACTACAATATATCGTGGACTAACTCCCTAATTAGTGCAGGTAATCAAAAGATGGGTGATTTCACTGATTTTGATAACAATAAAAGTATGGGAGGTTGGAAAATTTGTTAATCCTAATTCAATCCCGGACAACGTCGGATCTCCCCGCTAGTATATATATATATATATATATATATATATATATATATATATATATTCACGATGAATCTAGGCTCTTTTGTTTACATTAAGCTATTTACAGAGAGACATGTCAATTTACCTACTAAATCTCAACCCTTTTTCTTGATTATTTTTTTCTAAAAAATTTCCTAATTTCTTTGGTTGCCATCTTTTTCTCTCCTTTAAATTAGAATTCCTTTATTGTTCTCTCAATTTAGTTCATCTTTCCAGTATGTTTTTAGATCTCTTTACTAAGTCCGGGTTAGGTGAGGAGACAGGTGTCCTATGGCAAGAAAGATATTTCTAATTTTGGGATGTTTCCTGAAACCCGAGTAAATTCTTTCAATTACCATTTATCAGATCGGACTTTGGTTTTCATTGCTTTATTTTTCCCCTCGTTCTGAGAAGCGTGCATCTCGAGGTTTGCTGTCAAGTAACCACCCCCTCCCCGTCTGCATCGGTTTCTACAAGCCTGGAGGTAAACATGAGTAGACATGAACAAATTCGGAAATAAAAACAGTAGAATCTCTAATCACCATATTTGACAAGCACAGCAAATTACTAACAACCAGCATGTTCATATCTCGAAGTATATGTATACTACGTTTATATATTACTCTAGATAAATGCTCGTTCAAAAATGCGTATCTTTGTTAGAGAGGTAAAGACGGCTTCTGAACTACTATAAATAAATTGGTAAAATTTGAAAAAAAAAAAAGTATGCACATTACTCACTATATGGCCTAGAGTATATATTCCATAATTTATTATGATCGATTAGTTTATGAATGAACCCTATACATATATGCAGTTCGAAAATTTATATATATATATATATATATATATATATATATATATATATATAAATCTCACCTGTCTGTTTAAATGTCTGCATGGATGTATGTTTGTTTGCATGTCTGCCTAAAACTTTTGACAGAGGCGACGGATTTTCATGAGATCGGTATTGTTTTAAAGGTCACTTTTTTTTTCGTGTTCTTCTCCCTCTTCGCAGTACAGTTTCGAGCCTGCCTGCCTACTCCCACTTCTCTTTTTTTTTTTGCGCTCACAATTTTCCTTTTCTTTTTTTTTTTGCTCAACTTACACACACCTCCATTTTCTCTTCTGCCTTCGCACCACAGGTTCGAGCCTACCTGCATACTACAACTTTTTTTTTTTGCTCAACACACACGTACAAACACCCGGGCAACACCGGGTACCCATGCTAGTATATATATATATTACTAAAAATTGAAAATATTGATTCTTCATTTTTTCCAATAAGTTTTACTAAATGATCCATTGTGACCTACATCGGAACATTTGGAAAACAATATTTTTTTTTTTGTCAGGCAGAGAAAATCTCGTGAAATACTCAGATTTATATAGTAAGATCTATAAAATATTACTTGAAATAGTTATTTCAAAAGAAAGTTTAAATATAATTTCATCCGTTAGGCAGATACTAGATTTTTCTTTCATACTTATAGATTTTTAAAATGACTTTCCAGTTGCCAAGTGAAAATGAATTCCTTACGGTAGGTTTCCGCTCTGCAAGATCTACCGCAGATGTGCTGACGGTTATATCCCAAAGGATTAATGAATCTCTTGACAAAGGCTTCCTTTCTAGGGCAATTGCTCTTGACATATTAAAGGCCTTTGACAAGGTATGGCACAAGGGTCTACTTCACAAGATTTCCAGCTACAGTATAACTGGAAATGTTTTTTCAGGCATTAAATCATTTCTCTCCGATAGGCTCATAAGAGTAGTGGTAGATGGACAAAAATCGGAGGCCTGCCATATAAATGCTGGAGTCCCTCAGGGGTCAATCCTGGGCCCAACTCTCTTCCTGATCTACATCAATGACCTCCCTAAACACATACTTAAATCATTCGTTGACATCTATGCTGATGACACGACCATATACGGCAACACATCAAAGGCTGTAAATGACTCTGATTCTCTCTCCTCTGATCTTGAGCGCATGGTTCAGTGGGGGAAGACGTGGCTGGTTACCTTTAATGCATCTAAAACCAAACTCCTATCCTTACATCATCAATGCTCTGATCCCCATCTGGCATCAATTGTGATGGATGGCTCTCGTCTGGGTGAGGCCCCGTGTTTTGACAAGCTTCTGGGTTTGACCTTTACTCCTGATCTGAAATGGAACACGTACATCAAGTCAGTTGCCATGGTCGCTGGAAAGATGGTGGGATCCTTCTACCGCTCCAGAAGATATCTCACTAATGATGCAATTCTCTATCTATATAAAAGCCAAGTACGTCCAAGGATGGAATACTGTTGCCATATCTGGGCAGGAGCTGCTAAAAGCAGCCTATCCTGCCTTGACAGAGTACAAAATAGACTTCGTGGCTTAGTGGGGGATGCCCTTTTCTCTACCCTGCAACCTCTCTTCCACAGAAGAGACGTTGCGAGCCTCTCTCTGTTTTATCGTTATTTCCATGGCAGGTGCTCGTCTGAACTCCAATCTCTGGTCCCCATTCGCCAATTTTTCACGAAAAACACCCGTCTAGCTGAATCTACTGTGAAAAATTTCCCCCACTCTTTATCTGTGCCTAAATCAAAACGTGGATTCCATGAACAAAGCTTCTTTCTTAGAACTGCACGCCTGTGGAACTCTGTCCCGTCTGCCTGCTTCCCACCTGACTACAACTTGGATGTCTTCAAGTCCAACGTTAACAAATTCCTAATGAACCGCCCCCTTAAGTAAACACTTCAGCAAATCTCCACACTAACGTAATGTACTTGGAATAACCCTTATCCCTGAGTGGCTTCCGGTCTTGATAAGTGGTGATCACTGTGTAAAAAAAAAAAAAAAAAGAAGATATTGAATATCTCCACATGCGCCAATCTCTTCTCTATGTTCTGGACAAAACATAAAGAGTAAAAAAATGCTGCTAGACATTTTATCTGTATTTATCAACAGACATTTTTATGTGTGACGTAATGGCTCAGGAGGCAGAATATTAAATCTTGCATTTTGAGTCCTGTACTCAGATGTATCCTACTGAAGAGTTCAAAGAAGGCCGAAAGTAGAGCGTAGCTTTCATAGTTTGTGTGCGCTGTGGCATGTCTGATTGTGGAAATAGTTATATATCATATAGCATTATAAACCTAATATTATTTTGTTTGCTGCATTAGCTTGTTTGATAGCATCCTCTTAGTTAGTGTAAAATCCTACCTGTGAAACATCGGATTGCGTTCTTTGTAGTTTAATGCAAACATCCCTTGCTGAGAAGTTTAGGATCATTCCACAATCGGACATTTGTTGCAGCTTACTAAATTTGTGTTTCTCAGACTTTCTACTTTATGGTATGGTACCAGCCTCAGGTATCAGAGTATTCCCCCTGTATACAATTTGTTTTTTTATTGTGTTTTCACCCCACCAAAGCACAGTGCCACTTTGATATAGGGGGCTACTATCTGGCTCATAATTTGTAGGGGTACTATGTAGGGAGCTGAGCCGCAAGATGTCGGTTTACATTATATTGGAACTTCTGCATATCAGTGCAGTCGGAGAGACAGGAACCCGGATGGGAATTCCAAAGTCTAGCAATCCTAAGAAAGGCTTTCTTATATCTAGGGATTTCTACTGTGTAGGGGTGAGATTTTGGTGCTTATCCGGTTTTTTATGCCATTTAATTCGATGGAGTATAAGGACGTGTTTGTTGAAGTATCTACTATTAAAGTACTTGACAAACAGGCAGAGGGTTGCAATATTTCGTTGTGGAACAGTGGTTGAAGCCTAGCTGATAATGAAGGACCTATTAGGTTGGCGACTCTCTTTTGAACTGTCTAAGATGGAGAGCCTGCTCGCAGATGCACCAGCCCAAATATGGCAACAATACTCCATACATACACGAATGGTGGCCTTGTAAACGTACAGGATACTTTCAAGCGTAACTTCTAGTACTGTAGAGAGAGCCCACATTCTTTGCAGCAGCCTTGGCAATACACTCAATGTATCTGTTCTATCTGATGTTCCCTGTGAACATTGCTGAGGAGTTTGAACGAAGTACTTTCAGGTAACGTATCTATAGCCATGGCTATTAGTGGTGGACTTAAGTTTTGAATCCTGAATTCGGATGTACAGCTGTAATATTTATTGTCGCTATTGCAACCAACTATTGCGCTGTTTACTCTGTCGAACAACCGACGTCAAATAGGGGAGACACACCAGCATGTGAACGCGGAATGAAGGGTTTCTATTCCATTCTGACGAGAATTTAAAAGAATGGCGTCTGGTTTGATTGAAAGTTTGAAAATAAATACGCAGGGCGTTTAAAAAATGATACCTCCTATTTTTATTCCGCTCAAATAGATCAGAAGGGGTTGTAAGATGCATTATTATGATGACTGAACTAATACATTCGCAATCTGAAAGTTTCATCTCTCTTTTGTAGATATTGATTGTGTGCCACTTTATGAAAGCAACCCATGTAATGCGTCAGAAACAGAGATGCGTTATTACATGTCTGGCAAAAATGCATTGTGAATAGGTAGAAAATAAAAATAAATAGAACTACTTCCGTCTTCTTGGCTCTTTAAACTTTTGATTTAAAAATAGGAGGCTTTACTTTTGGAACAATCATTGTATGTAACATATTAAATATATTCTATACAGCTTACACACACACACACACACACACACACACACACACATATATATATATATATATATATATATATATATATATATATATATATATATATATATATATATAACTGCCAGATATATCACTGTATCCTTAATATAAAGTACTATATATAAGTGCTGTAGCAGATAATAATTTCTGCAAATATTAGAGAGAATTTCTATCCATTGTTTGTTGAACTTACCATTCTGTAGATTGTTGTAGCCTGCAGGTCCGTCTCAAGTAATCTTAAATAAGTAGCTTGCAAAAATCTCCGCTTTTGAACAATTATCATTTTACACGGAAAGAATGACGTTGAGGAAGATCACAATTCAAAAGAGATAAGTTCGTACTTTTCGCATCGTTCTTCAACAATGAAGAGAGGTAAGCATAATCTTTTGTAGATCCACTCACAAAAGGAAATAGTCTTTTTAGATTTTCTATTATTATAAGTTTTAGTTTTACTTTTTGGTGTGGCATCGGTGCCAAAAGATTGATGTTATCTTCTGGGCATTGTTGACGATGTCTGGCTTATTGTGTACCAAAGTTCCGAACCGATTCAAGATGAAGGAATGTTTAAGTTCTTTGTCTCTCTTTAAGAGTTTTTTTTTACTCTTTTAGGTATTTAAATTTTGATTATTAAACTGTGCCACGGCACACTTGAACTAATTTCAGCATCTTAGGTGGGTGGGGGGGGGGAAATGTTGAAGATAACTTGACCATATTTTTAAACGGATATTTCCCAAAGCCAACTAAGCTTTGAAATTCATAAACTTATAAATCTTTTAATAAAACATTTTATTACTTACACTGTCACGACCCGATGTTGTCTGGGAATCTTTTGCTTGATCCAAGAAAGTCTCTCAAGTATAGTATAGGACCGTTGAAAGTTCTCATCTGTTTCGCCAAATTTATTGACGATATCATTGTCGTCAGGGAAAATTGTGGCTTAACATTAAAGCGTCCGCGCATATGTGCATCATATGGAGTCGAACTGTCGTAGGGAGGGAGGAATCAAGATGGCAGCGCCCACAGTTTTTATAAATGTGCAGTCTTGCAAAGTAACGGAAAGTCTCACAGGTCCTGTGCAAAATCTTGTTGGTTGGCTACATAAAAAAAGCCGCGAGGAAAACAGGGACGATCGGTGACTAGAATCCTTGAAGATGGTTGTACGAGAATTCTTGGAGACTATTATTGCATGTGACTGACTGTCTTACTTTTTATTACTTTTTTCTCTTTCTTTTGTTTTTTGTTTTGTTTTTGTTTGTGGAAAGCATACAGTTATTACATACAATTACAACATTGAGTTTCAATTTACATCTGATATGGTGGGTGGATATTTAATAATACTTTCAATCCACAAACATAATAAAGTTACAATTTTATCCAATTATTTAGTTTTTGTAATTATTTTTTAAGTATGATTTTTAAAAAGTATTTTTAAAGCTGCATAAAAGTTTTCAGGTACAGACTTATTAGACTTAGCTTATTTAGCTTGAGTTCATAAAATGAAAACGAGTATAATTTTAACGAAAAGATCTCAGAAATACCCAAGAAACCAGATACTCATAACAGTAGAAGCACCAGCAATTAGCTTTCATTTGCTTACAAGTATCTCTTTATGATATGTTTTATTACTTTAAACAACTAGAAACTTATAGCAAATAAGATCTAACTCTGATGACCCCTGCATTACCAATGAATAAAACAGGAGTTTAGTGTCACCTATCTAGTATGCATTAACTGTCAGTAGAGACTTAAACATACTTTTAAATATTGTATGTTTAAACGAGGGATATTCTTCAATTATACCACGAAAAGACGTACATAATTGTACATACATAAGCATATATAGAAATACTTCTCTCTCTCTCTCTCTCTCTCTCTCTCTCTCTCTCTCTGTGTGTGTGTGTGTATATATATATATATACATATATATATAAAGAGAGAGAGAGAGAGAGAGAGAGAGAGATATGTACATACGTATGAATCTTTCTGAATGACTTTCATATAGATATGAGTAAAGTTACACAAGCCAATATTTACATAGACCGATGTGTACTAATTAATTCATTATTCTAGTTGGAATCTAAGTGTATATTCTTTATTTATGATATGCATATATACACAGATACACACATGCATACGTGAATGTATATATTTAAATAGCTATCTATATATATATCTATATTACTATATTTTGGCAGCATTATTACTTTTATGCATGTTTCATTAAACTGCAGGAATAATTTCTGTTTGATTTTTTTGCAATCCGTGTTTGCCCATTTGGCAGGCCAATGTTCAAACATTTTGTTCGAATGTAAAAAGAAATGTCGCGAACGTTTTCAATTCTCTGAGTTGTCTTTGGGAGAGTGATGAATTAAAAAATTGCGTTTTGTCAATTTATTAGAAAAATTGATCATAATATAAAACTCTGCTGACCTTACTGGCTTGCATCATGTCGTCAACGACCGGGTAATTCAATATTTTGAAAAAGGGATAACGATTTATATATATATATATATATATATATATATATATATATATATATATATATATATAGCCAGTAGAGTTTAGTTTCCTAGAAGTACATCCAATGAAACAACATGTGTCTACCAAAATAGTGGTCAATGATTGAACAGAGCAGGTATATTAATTTTATTTATACAAACATTAATGGCTACATATGTGCATACATGTTTCTGTAATCACCCACGTTGGGGCATTACGTCTTCAGGCCAAGAATTACCTTCAAAAGTCATATATACACTTGTGCCCGATATTATTCATACCCCTCGGATCTTTGAGATTTCTATAAGAATATTGCTCAAACCAGAAGGTAGACAATATTAAAGGGATTTCAAACAATAAATCAAGCATAAGCATTTAATTTAAACTCAACAAATAAATAAATTATGCAAGTTTGAAACATTATACAAAGAAAAACAATAATGGTACTAGTTCAAAATTATTCATACCTCTCTTACTAATAGTCAATAGCATGCCCTTTATTCTTAATAACTGCCTGTAACCGTTTGGGATATTTATCAACAAGATTTTTACAAGCATCAACACTGATTTTTGACCATTCTTCAATGCAGTAGTTCTCCAAATCCCTCAAATTTCTAGGTTTCCGCTTTTTAACCTCAGTTTTCAATATGTGCCAGAGGTTTTCGATAGGGTTCAGGTCGGGACTCTGGCTAGGCCATTTCAAAACATTAATTTGATTATCCTCAAACCATTTCTTGACTATTTTGGCAGTATGTTTTGGATCATTATCCTGTTGAAGGACCCAGTTTGGTCCTAAATGGAGCTTCTCCGCATCCTGTCTAATGTTTTTCTTGAGTATCTCCAAATATTGCTCCTTCTTCATGGTTCCATCTATCTTGACCAAACTACCTGGACCACTAGCCGAAAAGGAGCCCCAAAACATTAGGCTACCACCACCATGTTTCACCGTGGGTATGGTGTTCTTTGGGTTGTAAGCTTCTCCTTTCTTCCTTCAAACGTAAGAAGCATCCATATGGCCAAACAATTCAATTTTTGTTTCGTCAGTCCACAAAATACTTGAGAAAACGGACTCTGGAGAATTCACATGGGTCCTAGCAAACTTTAGACGTGCTGCAAGGTGTTTTCCGGTGTGCAATGGAGTCCTTCTTGGTCTTCTTCCTTTCAGACCATTTTCATGCAGAGTCCTTTGCAATGTTTGCCTTGATATTTTTATGCCAGAAGACTCCAGATTTTCTAAAATGTCCTTATTAGTGGTGGTTGGATTTGCATTAATACTTCTTACAATATTCCTGGTGGCTCTAGCAGACAGTTTCCTTTTTCTTCCTCTACCAATCAAGTTGTTTGTTGTGTGGTGGCTCTGGAATTTTTTGATGATGCTCTGTACTGTTGCTGTAGGGACCTCAAATTTCTTGAAAATAGACTTGTAACCTAAACCATCCTTATGTGAATTCACAATTTTAGTCCTAAGATCATTACTAAGCTCTTTTTTCTTCCCCATTCTAATAATTTTTATTCTTTTATTGGTTTTCAGTTGATATCATTTTAATTTCTGAAAAATGCAAAAAACGAAATGAAATTAATCAAAGGTTGTATAAAAGCATTCAAAATAAGAATCAAACAGAAAACAAACAGTCAGAAACTCGATTAATACTGAAAAAATAAGGGGGTATGATTATTTTTGAACATTGCAGATTTTATAAATAGCTGTATATTTCTTTTATTACAAGTATCCCGAGATTTTAAAATGACGAAAATGATCAGAAGAGGTTTATTAAGAATATGTATCAATATGGACGTAAACAATAAATTCTTACAAAAGTTACACCTAATAAACTCAATTTTCAAGGGGGGTATGAATAATATCGGGCACAACTGTATATATATATATATATATATATATATATATATATATATATATATATATATATATATATTCGTATAGGAGTTGTTTATTTTGGTTTCGATTCTAGCTGATGGCATCTAAGTAATATTTTATTTAGTTTGTATCTCACTACTATACATTAGGCTCAATATAATAATCGATAGAGAATTGACTCAATTATAATACATACGAAATCTGCATGAATTAAAATATCATATTTAAGCATGTTTTACGACCAACCAATGCCGGGCGGCCTGCTAGTGTATATATATAAGTGACATTGTTTGAGAAAAAATTTCTATCAAACTCTTCCATCAATTTTGGGTCTACACCTTGAAACTTGGTATATTAGAGATTCGGACTTGTGGAACAAATTTGATTTAGTCTTTAGCCAGTAAAAATAGCTGCTAAATGGTTACAGTTGACAAAAAATGGAACTTGCCAGGTGCTAGCTGTCATAAAGTGCTATCCTATACATGCGACAATATACATTTATATGTAAAAGTTAATTAAAGTTTAACGTGTTCTTAATTATATGACGATAGCTCAAATGGTTACAGATAAGAGAGAGCTATATGTTTTGGTCTGGATTCTATCTGATGGCATCAAAGTCATATTTTTTTACTGGGAAGAATATAATAATCGATAGAAAGTTGACTATAAAATAAATACAAAATCTGCATAAGCTTATTTTATGCCGGGGCAACACCAGGAGGCCTGCTAATACATTTAATAAAAGGCATTACAAATAGACATTTAAACGTACGAACATATAAAATAGGACCATGCATAAAAACATATATATCGATATATCTACATATATACACATATCTGTATAATATGTTTACACTCATGTACATATACACGCCCATCCATACATATATACAATATTGGTTAGGATACATACACTTGTAATATACATACATACACTTGTATATACATACATTTGTAATACGATAAATTTAAAGTGCAGAAAATAAACATTGTTTGTAACCACTACCGAATGAGAGCCTATCAGGCATGCGCAGGCAGTATGATGATGTATGGAAGTGAAAACTGACCAGGGTTGTGGATATGCGTGGCATGGAGAGAAATGATATGAGAATGATCAGATGGACGTGTAATGTGAGTTTTAAAGACAGTCTTAGACCCGGCGATATCAGCGGAAGATTAAATCTGGATAGAAAAGGGTGGCGTATACAGAAAAGGAGATATCGATAAGATGATAATGTTTAAAGAATATAGAAGAGTTCCTGCGTCACTAAATGTAAACCAGTTCAGATAGCAGGTTCAATTTATAGCGAAAAGCAAAAAAAACAAAAAACAACAAAAAAACATAGGAGTAATTGATAGAAAAAGTGAAAAATAAAGACAGAAATAGAGATAGGTTAGTTTGGAAGCCAATTTCTTAAAGCCATCCAGCAGATATCAGTATATAAAACAAACGTTCAACCGAATATGATGATAAAATATTTACAAATTAAAGATTTCAATGATAAAAATCGACTAATCTAAATAATAATATAACTATAAAACTAGCAAGGACCATGTTACCTTGAAAAACTGAGGTACTCAAGATTATTATTTCAAATTGATAATAGTTTCAGAGCTGAATATTCGGTGTCTGTTTATTTAGTAAACAATTGTGTGTGTGTGTGTGTGTGTGTGTGTGTGTGTGTGTGTGTGTATGATGATGATGACTACAACGTCTTGTCAGACGAGTGTCACTCCCTTAGGCACTTAAAATCCATGAGCCCAAAAATGACTTTTTTTTTTTTAGTCCTACTAGTGAATTCACACGCTCAGGCAAGCATGACACTGAAGACGGTCATTGAGACCAATGCTTCCAGCATTTCAAGCCTCCACACGTCACAACTTTTCCATCGCCACAGGACCATTTTTATAGACAAATGCCTGAGGGAGTATCTATACACAGATGATGTTACAGAATCTTAGCTTTGTACGACAGCTAAGTCTCTCTCTCGGTTCAAAATGTTGAGATCCAGCAACAAGCAAGAGCAAGATAGCCAGCAACGAGTTAAACTGCAGACCAGCTTAATGCGGGTACTGGTCTCCCACTTTATAGTTTTTTCAAATCAGAGATTTGCTTCTCCTTGAAAGGTTGCCTTCACCACAGCTTATGGGAACCCTCTCCACCCAAACACACACATGCATACATGCATACATACATACATACATACATACACACATCTTGCTAGTTGGCCGTTGACCCCGAAATAGGGTTCATTCGCCCTTTGGAAGATCTTGTTTTTAATCCTTCAGGGAGACTAGCCACCCTACTCACCAAACACGTCTGGTGGGGGGACCAGTTTATGTTACAATAACAGAAGCTTATTCTTGTAAGTGAGTAAATATAAAATAGCATAGACAAGGATTCGAACAGAATGTTATTGAAAATAAGGAATGTGGAATCGCAATTGTTTAGCTCACACAAAATAGTTAGATATCTGTTTATTGGAAAAGGAATGTAATGATGTAATTTGTTTCTGTGAAAATTAAAATAAGGAATTTAATCGTCAATTGAAATTGTAAACGTATTTTGTAAAGACGTTATTCGAAAAATAGGTTACTGAACTCGGGGTCATGTCAAGTTTTGCAACCTGATGCATGTCAAGGCCTTTGATAGGGTATGGCATAAAGGTTTACTTCACAAGACCTCTAGCTATGGTATAGCTGGAAATGTCTTCTCAGTTATTAAATCATTTCTTTCTGATAGGTTCATAAGAGTAGTAGTTGAGGGGCAAAAATCAGAAGCTCATAGTATTAATTCTGGAGTTCCTCAGAGGTCCATCCTGGGCCCAACTCTTTTCCTGATCTACATTAATGATCTTTCAAATCACATCCTTACATCATTTGTAGACATTTATGGTGATGACACTACCATTTATGGTAGCCCATCTAAGACAGTAAACGACCAAATTCTCTCCGATTCTATCTCCTCTGGTCTTGAGCACGTAGTACAATGGGAAAAGGAGTGGTTGGTTACTTTTAATGCATCTAAAACCAAGCTTCTCTCTTTACATCATCAACAGTCTGATCCACATCTGGCATCAATTGAAATGAATGGCTCTCGTCTTCAGGAGGCCTCAAGTTTTGACAAGCTTCTGGGCTTGACCATTACTCCTGATCTTAAATGGAATACGTACATCAAATCTGTTTCCAAGGCCGCTGGAAAAATGGTGTGATCCTTCTATCGATCCAGTAGATATCTCACTGCTGATGCAATTCTCTATCTATATAAGAGCCAGGTACATCCAAGGATGGAATACTGCTGCCACATCTGGGCAGGAGCTGCTAGAAAGGACTTGTCCTGCCTTGATAGAGTTCAAAATAGACTTCGTAGCCACGTAGGAGATGTCGTTTTCTCTTCCCTGCAACCTCTATCTCACAGAAGAGATGTTGCGAGTTTGTCTCTGATGCATCGTTATTTTCATGGAAAGTGTTCGACTGAACTTCAGTCTATTGCCCCCCTCGCCAAACTTTCACAAGAAACACTCGTCTAGCTGAAAACACTATCAATAATTCCCCCACTCTTTTTCTGTGCCTAAACCTAAATGTAGATTCTATGAACAAAGCTTCTTTCTTAGAACTGTGCGCCTGTGGAATTGTCTTCTGTTTTCCTGCTTTCCGGCTGATTACAATATGGTTGACTTCAAGTCTAACATAAACAAGTTCTTAATGAGCCATTCCATATAAGTTAACAAATTTACCGAATTGATTACTATATTGTCCAATTTCTACTGTACACTCTTTAACCCTTATCCTCGAGTGGCCTCTGTGCCTTGATAATATGGCGATGCCTGTGTAAAAAAAAGAGTTTACTTGTCTATTTCTTTTCACACATATTCACTAAACTGCTTCCTCTCAGGGAGTTCATACTTAATTATTAAATGATTTAAAATGCTCTGGACAAGGTTTTCAATTCCATTGGCGCTGGCTAGGCATTTTTGTTGGCTCTCATTGGCTTTTTTTCTGAAATAATTATTTATGGTGAGAAACTCTTTTAGGCGAGACTTGAGAACCCTAACATTTTGAGCCTATCGCAAGCAAACACAACTGAGGGAGTGCATATTTTTAACGGTTGACGGTCTCAGCACATGAAGACTGACAGCTGTTGAGAGCACAGTAAAAGTTCAGCCTTGCATGCTGACATTTGAATTTATAAAACAAAACATATGCGTTAAAATGTATACATTTCTCTCTTTCTTTCTTCATTGAAGAGAGGAAAATTGTATTGTATTGTTTGAAGTGTGGCTTCCGTCCATGACGGATGCATAGCAGTTTTAGTCTGGTCGCAGGTGACGACGGACGTGGGTCGACAATCACCTAATTTAAATATGTGTTTAATGTGAAATAAATAGTTCGATATTTTTATAAAAATGTCTTTGTTCGCTGTATTATACAAGCGTTAATTTCCAGCAATAGAGAAGTGGTTGCTCTTATGAAAAATGACTGCCATTAACGACAATCGAAATGCTGCCCGTTATGATGTCAACTAAAATGACTCCTCGACCAGACCCATGCCAGCCGGTTATAACCGACGTTAAAGAGACTCCTTGATGTAAGGAATATGCTTATCATCTGATCATATCTAAGATCCGGGTAGCTGGTTGCCGTGCCAGGTCATAACAACTAGTTCAATAAACGTCCCCACGACAAACCAAGTAATTCTCTGGCAAACGATCGGATCATAATGGCCCTCATTTGCTTTGGACAGAAGTGAAAAATATAGATGAAAATCTCGCAATGAGTTTATAAAAATCTTGAATAAAATACATAAGGGGAAATATTTAGAAGTTATTCGAATTCAAAAGGAAATTATATCTACATTTAAACTTATACACACTCCCCCGAAAGAATAATGAGATCCGTGTATTTGTTACTGTAATAAACAGAAAAAAAAGAGATAGAAAACAAATATGCATCAAATAAATGAGGGAAAATATTTTGAAAGATCCACTCTTGTAATATACGTCCCTCTCTCAAGTGTATTTTTTAGATTTTAGCAAAATATATTCAAACATTACGTGGAGAGGGTTACAGTCATTGGAATATGTTTAGAAAGCATCAAATCTGTAATTTAATGCTTAGAAATGTAAAAGGAGTTGGAATCAGGAATTTGGAACAGAACTGGTAATTGTATCGGAATCAGGAAAAAATTTAGAATGGTCCCATCAGTAACATATATATATATATATATATATATATATATATATATATATATATATATATATATATAATATACGTGCTTTCAGTACATATTGATGCTGTTAACTTACTACTTACGCACAATTCATTATGGATCGTTTTATCACATGTGCCTGAAAAATGCGAAAGTTAGATTTAGACTGGCACTTGGTGAACTATATTTTGAGCTAGATGTTCAGGTCTATAATACCTTAGGTGTGATGAATACCTTTGTATATTTTGTCAGGGGACGGCTCCTTCGGTGCAGACATACGTCTGCCAATGCAAATGTTTCTGCTGCTTTTAAAAAATTGCGAAACTTGAGTTTGGGAAGGTCAAATTGTCCCCTTCAAGATCAAGCTGCGTTTTCACGGCTAATATTCAAGTGAGTCACCTTAAACATCTCAAACTGCTTGAATTCAGTTACAAGCTTTCGCTATGTAATTCTTGCGCAAATCGGCTAGTCCAAAAATCAATTTCTGCCTTGTATAACTAAAAGTGAACTCTTCAAACATACAAGAATTTGTGACAGAATAAAACACCAGATAGTGAAATTCTTGTCAATGCAGCGTTCATGGGCATAGAAGCTATAATAATCGTTAGACAGTTCATCAACAGCTATGGATGGTCAACTTCGGACTGAGAAACGATCAAAACCCAACCTCCAAGAATTTACAAACGCTTTCAAAGAAAACATCACTAGACTAGGCATGGACTTTAAGAATTAGGAAACATTTTCTTTTGAAAATGTGATTGAGGACAAACGTGAATACAGGCTGTAGGTAATCACAAAAATCAAGAAAGACTGAATCATCGATATTGCAAACACAGGGAGGATAAGCTTTCTGAAGTCACTTGAAGCTAGAAGTGTGACAAATGTGAACTATTCTTCTATGGCTATGTCAGCGATTTTAAGTCCCATGCCAAATAAGGATATTTATCCAACCTCTCTCCAAGGCATGGAAAAATGTGTAAATCAGCACTAGGGCTTAAAATGCACGTGCTAGTACACAAGAATCCAAATCCACAAAACAATCTTCCGTCAAAGATACTTCTTTCATCTGTCACTCATGTATCCATGGCCTTCAGAGTCAATTTTAAACTCATCTAATGAAAGACAGTAATGGTACTAAAGACAGATGAGAACAACATAATAGTAATCATCTATCCAGATAGGCAATCACCATATGCATAACAGAAAAATCACACTTTATTTGGGATTGAATATGGAACCCTTTGTCATGTTGCACTTAGCTCATAACGATAATCTCGTTTCTATTGTTATTTTTACATTTAATGATAGCCAATGTTTTAGTGGGGTTCAGTTTTAGTAAGAATAAAGAAATATTTGTAACAAAATATTAGTATGAAGAAATTTGATATTTCTGCGAATTTATGCAGGGCTTCTCTGTACTTGACTTGATTCCATAATATTTCTAATATCATTTTTAGTTTGGACGATTTTAAAGTTATAAATCGATTTAATTGCAGTAAAATGTCATATATTCTTTTCTTTATTAATTTCCCGAACTAAAACACGTTTAATATTATTCTACTCCTTAAGATCTAAATAAAATATACTCCTCCAAGTATCTTAGCTAACGTAGGATCAGAATATATATGGTTATAGAGGTTTGTCTTCATTTTATAGGTTAACTACAATAACATGCAGAGACTCATCGGGCTAGTCTACTCTACCATTTAATTCCTACCTAGGGATGAAGCACTGGGGTCATTTTTTATCAAGTGCATTAGTGAAATTTACAGACTGGTATTTAAATCAGGCAAGCCTGTCATCTGCAATGTTTTTGTTGATCTAATATCATATCCAATTATACAGATATTAGAAAAATACTCTTCCCATGGCACATAAAAATAAATTCCTAACAGAATATGTTTGGATTGATTTTATGCCTCCTTTACGAAAATTAAAATCAAGATATAATGATATCATAATAATATAATGTTCTTTCTTCTAATTTTTATCAGCATCCATTATATTATTTTGAGTCAAGAAAAAGTTGAACATTTAATGTTTACTCCTAATGTGTTCCGAAAATATCGGAATTTCATGTGAATTTAATAAATTTGAATATCAAATGGGAATTTGTACCTGCATTATGCTCCCTATTAAACTCTTTGAAATATCCCAAAGAAACTGAAATTTAAGGAGTATATATTAATTGATATCTATTACCTATTAAAATTTTATAAAACTCAGATACATCTGAATTTTAGTGTTTCTAAACCAAGTTTTATTCCTTTTACATAAAACTAAATTAAAATATATATAGCCTACATTTGAAACTGTTACGCTTAGCAGCTGTGTTTTCAAAATTCTTGAGCTATTAATTAGTCTAGGAGTGAGTCTTGTAGATGCAAATATATAAACACACCTAACTTAAAAAAATAAAGATATATAATGTTCAATCAATGCCAACAATTTACAAACTTATTTGTTTTGTATTTTTTATGGTCTAAAACAAGTAATAATACACAAACATCGAATCTATCCATTTTGACCTCCTTGCAAAAACACACTTAACCGAGCTGACAAGAACATCTCTACATGTTTTGATAGGCTCCTTCCTCTACAATATCAAGATGAGTTCGCAAGATGCCAGCCTAGAACACTTATGTTGGGTGGGGTGTTGGCTGGCAGGAAACTAAATTCTTGGCAAGGGATCTTTCTCTCTCTCTGTCTTGGAAGTCTCAAGGAATAACTGGAGAACCTACCCCCTGCTGCTGTGTACGGCGACCAAGAAGCAGGAAACACCGGGAATGTCAAAAACTGGCCTGGAAAGTACAAAGATGTCTGTCTTGCATACTGTGAGGCATGCTGGGGAATGAGTTAGCAGCCATGACGGTACTTAATAAAAGATTCCATTGGACTTTTGATGTCGGCAAGTAACGTCGTAGTAATATTGAAACGTTGGAGAGGAGTGCAGGTGCAGGTGG
Source organism: Euprymna scolopes (assembly GCF_053919585.1). Taxonomy (NCBI): domain Eukaryota; kingdom Metazoa; phylum Mollusca; class Cephalopoda; order Sepiida; family Sepiolidae; genus Euprymna; species Euprymna scolopes. The sequence goes on from NC_136483.1 coordinate 48,471,937, forward strand.
CTGGTGATGGGAACGAAAGAATGGAAGAAGAATGAAGGTGAAAGTTTTAGAAGTAAAAAGATACATGACGTGATTACTGATATATAATTGTGATTTCTTTTTTTTATTATTATTTTTCAGGTAGACAACCTTAATGGAAAAGAAAGAGCTGATTCATATTGTCTCTATTTACTTGCCTCCTCATTAGGACAGAATACACCACAAGATCTGTTTTTAATGTGTGAAAATGTAGCTGTCCAAAAAGGGGTACAATGGATTTGGACAAAAATTCAAAGTGTCTCAGTTTAGAAAGATTTCCCCTTACTGAGCGAGGACAGAAAATATGAAGTGTGTTATTTCAAAATGCAATGAGTTAATCTTTAAATGTTTTTTTTTTAATTTTTTCAGGAAAGCAACCCTAATGGAAAAGAGAACTGATTTATGTTCTCTATGAGCAGCTATAAAATCCTTTTGCTTCATGTTCAAATTTTAGAATTCAATTTTAATTTATTAATAACTAAAATAATGAGGAGGGGCGCTCAGTTTTGCCAGAAATATGCTTAAATATGGTATTTTAATTTGTCCAGATTTCGTATATATTATTATAGAGTCGTGATTTTAAAAATAAAAAAAGCATTTGGGTGCCATCAGCAAATAGATTATATAGCTAACATTCTCTTATAAATAAATTTAATACTAATTTATATGTATAGTAGTCCAACGATCCTGAGGATGAGCATCTGAAATTCCACACATAAATAGAAAGCACGACTTGCAGTCTTCAGCAAACAAATGACTATGTAGTTGTACGTGTGCTTTACAGTTTTATTTCTTAAATTTGAACGCTTATCTATCCTAGAATAATATTCATAGCTGGAGAATGAAAGATGGATTCAAGCTGTTCTCGTTGATATTCACCACAGAATGCAGTTCACAGGTGGCACTGCTATTTACTTGCTTACTAATATTTGTATGAAAATATATGCATTCACAATTTCTCTCCAGGGTTCAATTAAGCGTATACAATAATGCATTTACAATGGGTATATTTTCGCTATTAAATATTCTACAAAATGGTTGATATGTCATAATATAGGCAAACCAAACAATATACAAATTATGGCAACAATTAAACACGTTTGTTGCTCAAGAAATATCATATATAATATGTTCATCATTTCTTCCTTTCTCATTCCCTTACAACTATTCTTCTTCACCCCTTTAAATATTACCAATCTTTTTCCTTCGTAAAAACCAATAAGACTGATGCTCATCACACATTCTTTTTCTCGGGTTTTATAATCTCTCTACTTCTTCCCATAATTTTATTTCCTCGAGACTTTTAACAGATTCTTCATAAAAAATGACAATTTTCAAATGGGCAGTTTCTTCCACATAATCAACTAAATAAAATTGCACCATTGGTCTATTTCATTTAAGCCACACATTTCTATTCAGGTGGAAGATAAAAGCTGGACAATGTAGAGCAATGCATGAGCTTATATTCAGATGAAAGATTAAATCTGCATAGTATAGATTGATGTGTAAGGATCAGGAGATTTTGTTGGTTTGGTCACATGGAAATAATGGATGAGGGTGTGTGGAGTAGTAGTTGTAGATCAGTTGAGGTAGCATGGAAATTTGTCAGGGGATGGACAAGAAAAACATTGGAGAAAGATGGATTCAAGAGAAAAAACAAATTCATAAAAACCTGGCCAGAAATAGGAAATCAATTTCTGAAAGCCATAAAACTAATGCAAGCATGTAAAACAAATTTTAAACCGATGATGATTTGGTGAATTCCCTCAAGCTGTGAATATCTTATCTAAATTTGAATTCTTTGCGACTAAAAATGTTGTCATGCTGTGTTTAATGCACAATTACTCCTCGTTAAACCCATTATGTATTTTTTCCAACAATTTTCTAAGGTTTCAACAAGTCTCTCAATTTTGTTTAACTCATAGGAGCAGATGATAACAGTGTTATCTTTAAAATAGAAAAATTAATTAGCACTGGAATTAAAGCAAGCATACTGCTAATACTAATATTAGTGGTGAGTTCCAAACTAATTAATAAAATTCCAAACTAATTAATAAAATTTTAACAAACTTCATATAAAGAACTTTTGGGATCATGGATGTAATAAGATTAACAAAACCATTCATGATGCTTGATTAAAGCATCAACATTCCTCTGCAGATATGTTTAAGTTTTTGAAAAGGTTGCCATGTCGAATTTTCTGTTTAATTCTTGCTTGTCATTAGATAGCTGTTTTATAATTTCTAAATCGTTCAACAAGTCTCTCCATTTTGTTTGCATGCATAGATGATAAGGACCCCATCTTTAAAATGGAAAATTTGTCAAACCTGAAACTAAATTAACTTTAAAGCAGGAAATGAATACTAATCCATTTAAAATATTCTACGAGGAAAAAAAGTATCGCTATATTTACTGGATACAACTATTTTTAGTTTGTGGTTATAATTATTAATCTTCTTTCTACTGTAGTATTGGAATTTAAATACAAATCGGAAATGGTAATAAAAATGATAGATATAAAATATGTCGAAAGAAAACAATTTTCCCCACATAACAGAGATTGAAAAAACACGTAAATCGCTATTGATGCATGGAGGAAATATTGTATATAAAAAAATTTCTGCTTACCTTTTAAAAGCATATAGATAGTGCCTTTATTCATTCCAAGTAGATGGCAGTAGTAAATCTATTCACAAAATACGCCCTGACGAAACTGACCGTGAATGTGGGATAGGTTAACTTTATATACTTCTCTCTGAGGATACACTTGTATCTTTACAGATAATCTGATGTAGATGCTGACTTTATATCTAGAAACTATATTATTCATGATAGAATCGTCTATATTTGCAGGAGTATATCTGGCTTTAGGATCATCATTGCCTCCAGTATTGGCTTATGTATACATGCAATATTTGAGGAAATTGCATTAAGACTTACATCATTGTTCTTTCGATATGCAGATGACACGTTAATACTCAACCTTCTTCAGAACAATATTCAAGCCTTGCAAGAGCATGTAAACTTCATCTGTTTATCTACAGAATTGGGCAATGGTAAAGGAACATAACAAATCAGCCTTTCTTAATGTGTTGAGACAACATCTAGAAACTAAGTGATATGAAGTGAAGATGAACAGAGAAATCTTCCACCGAAACAACAATCTAGACAGAGAATGACATGATCTTCAAGAAATCTGCACTATGTAATGTGCATAGCAAACTTTCAGTATAAAAATGCATCTACCCATGTAGAACCCACACCTTAAATGTTTCAGAATTGAACCGGAAGTAAATGTTTTCATTTTAATTGTATTTCGTATATCACTTAGTTATGAATTTAAGATTACGTTTTTATTAACCTAGTAAATGTAACAGTTCAATTTAATTTTGAATGATACATTTCAATATTTTCTTAGAAGATATGACGCCGGATGTGATGGGGTAGATGTGCCAGTAATATGGACATCACATCATCTTAACAAGTTCTTTGTTAGAAATGAACATGGCAAACTTTACAATCTTTGAAGCGAAGAAAGAATAAAAACGAAACAGTTTTCTGTTCTCTTTCTTTATTTTTTTCTCTTTGCAGTATATACGTACTCACTGGTCTATTTTTAAAAATCATTTTTTACTAAAGTCGATTATGTTTACTTGTTTTTAAAAAAACATATTCAAATAGTTTATGTTCACTAACGACGAATTACTGCAAAACGTTTTTTTTTTTGTAACGAAAATAAATCTTTAGTTGACTCACTCTCTTAAATCAATTACGAGAAAATATTGGAGAAAAAAATCACAGAATCTACTCATGTATTGCGTATCTCTGACACACACAGTCGTATTTTTAATTGTGTGAAAATATGTGCTCACATTATACATTACACTAATCTGAATATTGAAAAAAATCATCCCAACATTAGTTTGTATAATGTTTGCGTTTCTTTTAGAAACGTTTGAGAATCTACATATTCGAAACTTTACCAAGGGCGTCAAAGGAAATATCCCTATACCCATAAAGGGCCTATGAGAGAATAACCCCTTAAAGCTTCAAATATATCCTATTTTTATGAAATTAAAATCGTATGCAAGAAAATATATTTGAAGGACAATGAAAATGATTCCAAATTACTTTTTATGCGCCGAATATCTACATGCTCTGCACCTCTAAGTGACTTATATAACCTATGAGGAGAGAATTCCATTAAAACTTCAGATACGCGTATCAGATTTTAAAGAAAATGTATATGACACTAACTCAGAAGGGTTTCCAATATTTTATCTTTTTCCGACTATATTGGGGGAGGGCAAAGGGAACAGAGGACAATGAAAAGGAAATTAGTATAGTAGCATGAGTATATAGTACTGATCCTCATTCAATCCCCAGCATTATATATATATGTGTGTGTGTGTGTGTGTGTGTTCTTGATATAAGTGTGTGTTGTTCAAATAATATAAGTTAATTAGTTCGTTGGCTAAAATTTCTAACTTGTTTAAATAATTCAATTTTCAAGTTATTTATCCAAACTAAAATTCTTGTTTTTAAATTCCATTCTATCAAGCTAACATTCCTAATATTTGTTTTAGCTGACATTTCATTCTCCAAATGTCAAAAATAATCATAATGATAATCATTTAGGTTTACTTGGCGTTTTTCTTGAACCAACGATATAACACGGCTTCCTGGCCTAAAATGCATCAGGAATTGATGTCGTTTTTCTTTATCTTTTTAAAACTCAATCATGCTCTGTAAAGCTCAAAATAAAAACAATTTTCTCTCGAAAACAATCAAACCAAAACAAGGAATAGATATTTGATGCTATAAGGAATTTGAAGCCTGAAATCGTTTTCCAACATGACTAAATTATGTCTTACATAACCCAGTATGGTTTAATATATCGTAAAAGAAAACAATGAAACTAATTATAAATTAGTTCAAGACATCTTATTTTAGAAATCAATATTCAGCCATTAGTCTGTTTGAGTTATTGTTAAGGAAAAACATTTAGAGGGTTAAAAAATCATAATTATAAAAATATATGTTAATTATTACAAACATGATGTATACAAAAGATGTTTAACATAAGTCCATTGCATCAAAAGTCCGAAAATGTTGATAATTCTTTTATTGCTTAAAAATGTTGGATCTCCTTTGCATGACTGATTATAGAGTTTATATAGGCGTTTATATACGGCATTTGTATAATTGATCAAAAGATTTTCTTATATCGTTTATATTCCGTTTTTTTATTATAATTTCTTATATTTCATTAAGTAGTACAGAGTAATTGTGTTTGCATACGTTTTCGTTGATCCTAGATATCTATGCTTGAATTTTAGATTGATGCTATATTGGTTGAGTACTACGTTCCGTTTTCAACAAAAGCATTATTAAACGATTTAATAACTAATTTTCTTTAGTTGGTATCCAATCCCCTACAGATGGAAACGAAAGAACTAAGTTACATAATCAGTATGACTATTTCATCTGCCAATTTCAACTTGAAACTAAAACATTAATTATGCATTCAAAAAGATTTTTTTTTTAAATATAGAGACGCAAATCCTCTGTTCTATGTACTGAGATATTTATTTAAAATCTACGGACTTTACTTTTCTAGTAGCACCAAAGTAAAAATTTAAAAAAAACTCAATCTCTTTCCATGCCTTATGAAAATGTATATTGTCAAAACTATTTTGATTTTTAGTATTTAAATAAATTAATGTTTACTTTAAAAAAATTCTGCATTATATTGGCTTGTGAACTTAAAAAATTCTAATTCAAATTTACACAACAGTTACATTGAGAAAAAAATCTCAAATATATACCCATATATAATTTATTTTATTATTTTATGTATATGCACATAATATTGTGAAATGTGTATTGCGTATATATTTTTGCTATTTACTTTAACAGTATACAATATGCTGGTAGAGTTTAAGAGTAATGGTAGTAATATGAAACTATATCTATGGTAAGCTGTCTGAAACTTCCATGCATGGGAGATATATATATATATATATATATATATATATATATATATATATATATATATATATATATATATATCGAGGGTAAGAAAGCTACAATGAAAGATCCATGTTTCATTCCCGCAGGTTAAAGGCAGCTTATTGGCCATAGATATATTTTCATAGTACTACTAATGCTACTACTACTATTAACATGAATTCTGAACAATTTCGTACCACTTTCATAAGGCTTTACGAAGATTAAATCAAGATATGATAATAATAAACGTGTGTCTAGAATCCTTCTTCCAATTTTGACTAAAATTCATTACCTTATTTGGATCCTAGACAATGTTGAAAAACTAAAGTTGAAGCTTAAGAGGTTTTAAAAATAAACTGAGAGGCAGATAATCTTGCTTAGTTGGTGACAAATGACTACAGATGAAATGTAATTCAAATTTGATATATCTTACTTTTCAAATGAGTTCTTTAAAATACTGCAAATAATCTGAAATTTGGGGAATATTTATTAAGTTTCGTTGAATACATATTGAAATTGCACTAAATTTGGAGGTATCTAAATTTTTACGAATGGCTTCTTTTTTACTGTTTGCATAAAACTAAATTAAACTAAATATATACCATATTATGACCCTTTACAACGTCCAAACTCATAATGATCATGCAATTTGTTTAGGTGTGAATCCTGTACATAGACATATATAAGCATAGAAACATCTTGACTGTGAAAGTCGGGAGTGCGAGTTGTATTATTGCACAGTACCATCAGACAATACCAATAAAACGTAAGGAAATATATTTGTATTTCCGAGTGTATGCTGGGAAGTTTTTCACATTCCTCAAGAGTTGGAAGGAGACACTATCTGATATGATCCATCAGCTGAAGTGGATTTAAGAAAGCTTTATTTTTGCATCCTAATTTATTTTTGACTCTAACGACATTGCAATACAGATGGAGAAAAAAGACAAAGATGTTCTTGTTTTTTTTGTTTTTTTTCATTTTGTTGAAATTCTTAAAAGTCTTTCTATTTAACTGACGGTTCTAAGATAAGGAATAAAAGCGGAATAGCAAAAACAGTAAAGTATCCGTCGAGGAATGCTGAAATTACCACCTGGTATAAAGAGAATTATGGAGCATTGTACAAGTGAAGGGGGAGACAGAAATAAGAAAGAGATGGCTGAAGGTGAAGTTAATGTGAAAGACATAAAGAAAGCAAAAGAGGAAATAGAGAAAAATATGTCATTATTATAATGGAAAATGAGAGCTTGTCAGACAAAAATTATTATATTTAAAAAAATATTTTCATCACTCATATTATATCATATATATTATACCATATCAGTATATTGAACAAGACTGAATGCCAGCCGAAAGGTGAGGAACACTATAAGGATTCAATAAGTGGGGAATTCTTGCAAAGAAGTTTTGTCCATGGAAATTCAGTCTGATGCTAGGCATAAATAGAACGAAAGGTAATTATGTTTTTTTGTTATGTTAACAAGAGGAATTCTTGCCGCATATGTTTTACAACGATGAATATATTCGAGCAGCTTTCATTAGAAATTACGACAACGCAGAGACAGACTAGCAACGTCTCTTCTGAGATAACGGAGTTGTTAGGAAGAGAACAGATTATTCCACAGAGAATTTTAAAGTCAATTTTATAATCTACTAATGCAGGAAAGAATACTTTGTATAGCAACTCCCCAGATGTCGCGACAGTATTTCACCTTAGACGTCTTACACAGCTAAAGAATTTTCTCTTCAAACAGGTACTTTCTGGAGCAATAGAATGGTTCAACCGATTCCCTATCAGTTTCCATTTTTGAGCTAGAATGAACATCGGTTCTAAGAGCTTATTAAAGTAGGAAACTTCAATTTCCTTCTAGGATTTTATTCTCTGCCAATTCAGAAAAGAATAACTTGTATAGAAATTCCCCACATGTCGTAACAGTATTCCATCTTCTGTCGTATTTGACTCTTACACAGCTGGAGAATTTAATTTGCTCAGTCGAAATTTTGCCATTCTTAAAAGATTTCTATTTAATTGACGATAAAATAAAGAAATAAAAGTGGAATAGTAAAAGAACAGGCAAGGCTCCATCAAAGAACGGTAAAATAATTACTTGGTAAAAAGGAAATATGGAACATTGTCCAAGTGAAAGGACGGAGATATTCATTTGTACTTGAGAAAAATAAGGATCCGAGCCTTGTTCGCTAACGGAAGGAATTTTTGGTTTTATATGTGTCTAAGGTAACTAGGCTATTATTTCCCCACGACATCACTATTCTGTGAATGTTTTTAAACTTAGTCTGATCTAATACAAAAGTTTGCTAAATGATTTCAAAAAATATCTCTGATATTCATTCTATCCATTTCTCATTTAGAAAATAATAAGTTATTAATTTATGGGTCAGTAAGACATTATGTGCACTAACAATTAATTCAAATACAAGTCTTAAGTTCAAAATTCTTCAAAGGTAAAATCTACATAAACATTCAGCTGGTAAAGCAAAGAATACCGTAAAATGAAGGTAATAATCCAATCTTTGACTGAGAACATAGAAAACAAACTTTTGTTTATCAAACTAAAAAAAAAAAAAAACATCCTTGTTTGTTAATAAAATTATGGCGTTCACTCACAAGCAAATTTGCGATTGATCACGCCAATCAAGGTGAAACAAAATCGCATAATTCTTTTCATACTTCAGTGTGGGCGATACTTACAAGATAATTGTTAATTCATAGCTGTCTGAACATTTAAATAAATATCTGTTCAAAATTTTATGCAGATTCCAGAGTCGGAAAGATACGCCTGAAGAATATCGGAGGTAACATATAAAGTAGCAGGTTACATCGGTTAAGACATAGTAAAAATAACTTCCAAAATGAGAACAGTATTAAAAATAATCCAAATATAACAAATTTTCTTTTTTTCTTTCTTTTGGCAGATCATTTATTATAAATTAAATTACCTAAACTCTAGATAACTTTTGTGAAAATTCTTAGTGCCTTTATTTGAAGACTTCACAGAAAAAAGCAATTCACCATAAATGAATTGTAGAAAAATATCAGGGTTTAGTTAACGAATCCAAGTAATATGCAATAAACAATAATAAATGTCAAAATTTATAAATGAAAACTACAAGTAGAAAAAACTGACTCGTCCTGACCAGAAAGGCTGACTAGGAAGCCATCAGGGATCACACCATGGGGGAATATCTTTTCTCTACCAACTGAACAGTGCACGAATGAGACCACTGAATGGTTCAAAACTACACTTGAACGTAGAAATTCTATAGCAAGCCCCACTCTCTCCAATTGTTTACTTCTAATTGTGCAGCTGTAATTGCTCAAAGGCAGCATACATACCGCAGATTTAACCCACATAAGTCCAGTTAAAACAGGCCGAAGATTATAGAAGCGTGAAGTAATTGTAAGAAAGAAATAGCGACAGCTAAGAGAGAATATACCAGAAAACGCATCGAAGAACAAAAATTAGGAACCTGTGATTTCTGGAAAATCTACAACAATGTAGTAAATTATGGACAGTCAACAATTCCCCCAATATCAAATAATCATGAGGTTGTTTGCACTGCAACCGAGTACACTAACATGCTTGCCAGTTGGTTTGCCTCCAACTCCACATTGGACCCAGCAAACCACTCCCTCCCTAACTTACATTTGTAGACAGATGCCATACTGTATGATCTGAAAATCGCTCCTTCACAGATGCATGGCATCATAAAAAACCTGAACACCTCGAGAGCATTTGAAACCAATCTCATCCTGGCTGTGCTATTAAAACATGCTCCGGTGAGGTTACTCCAGTTCTCTCTAAATTTTACAACAAATTCCTTAATGAATCTCGCTTCCCTGACTGCTGGAAAATTGCTTCTGTGGTACCAGTTTTCAAGAATTCTGCGAAAGAACTGACGCAGTAAATTATCGCCCTATTAGCCTCCTCCTGCTTTTTGCCAAAATATTTGAGTCCATAATTAATTTAGCTCTATTCCATCATCTTACAACTACTAAACTTCTGACCGACCATCAATATGGATTTAGGCAAGCCTGTTCTATAGCAGATATTCTAATTGTAATCTCTGGACGTATATAGCATTCACTGGACAAAGCAGGGGAGGGTAGAGTCGTAGCGCCAGATATATCTAAGGCTTTTGAAAGGGTAGGGCACGATGGTCTTCTCAAGAAGATCAGATCATATGGTATCACTGAAGGAATACATTATGTAATGAAATACTTCTTTAGTAAGAGAAGAATCCAGGTTGTCCTCGACAGTCGTACATCTAAACAATATGATATAAATGTGGGAGTACTTCAGGTGTTTATCCTTGGACCTTTATTATTCCTAATATTCATAAATGACCTCTTTGATAAAATTGTGTCTGAGATTGGTATATTTGCTGATGACATCATGCTCTATAACAGGCATGAGGGGAAATCAAATGAACACATATCTAATAAAGTGGCAGAAACACTAGGGAAAGACCTCTAATCTGTCATGGAATGGGGACAAAAATTGATATCCACATTCAATGCTGCCAAGACTAAGCTTATTTCCTTCAATAATTATAAGAAACCTTCTCTACCACTAATAGCAATGGTCAAAACACATTACCTTAAAATACTTCTTTTAAAGTCCTCAGACTAATGTTCACATGGAATATGAGTTAGAACAGATACATTGAGAGCATTGCCAAGGCTGCTGTGAAGAAAGCTACTTATGCCTTAAATTATCCTATACTCTATAAGGCCACCATTTAGAGTACTGTTGTCACATTTGGGCTGGTGCATTTGCTACTAGTCTCTCACTTCTGGAAAGAGTTCAAAAGAGAGTCGCTAACCTGATAGGTCCTGAACTGTCATCTAATCTTCAGTCTGTCCCATCATCGAGATGTTGCATCCCTCTGCCTATTCTACAAGTATTTTAATGGTGAATGTTCTGACGAACTACAAGCACTTGTGCCCCCTTGACGTAAATACCCCCGACAAACCTGACAAGCAAATAAATCCACCCCCTACACAGTAGAGATCCCTAGATGTAAGAAAGCCTGCTATTTCAATAGTTTCTTCCACGGAACTGCTGGACTTTGGAACTCTCTTCCGGGATTTTGCTTTACCAACTGTACTGACATGCAGAAGTTCAAGTGCAATATGAACAGACATCTTGCTGCCAATCTCCCTTCATAATGTTCCTGCAACTTATGCTCCCGATATTAACCTCCTACTTCAAAGTGGTACTGTGCCTTGTTTGGGGTGAATGTTGAATAAAAAATAAAAAAAAACTTACAAACTACTTCATAAACAAAACAAAATGAACTCTGTCTACGATAATGTACTAGAAAATCACAGTTTAATTTGTTTTTGACGGGTTGGCGCTTTCAGTGAAATTTGTTCTGGTTTTGTGGCATCTTTCCACTAAGCAATGCTGATACATGGGTCCTACTAGTTTTATAATAAGATTGAATGGGCTGTAGGTTTTGTGTTAATATCGAAATCACTTAACCATTTACATGCATCCTCTTCTTGAATGTTTTCTCAAAACGTTGTGGTCTATATAACTTCTGATCTGCTTCAATTGTAGCTTGTCAAACTCGGGAGTCTTCCTATTGGACTCCGAAATCTTCACATTATTATGGGGCTGGCATGTTCTCGTTCAATCAACATGGGTTTAACTTTCAGAAATGGACAGTAATATAAAATAGCTATTATCTCATATAAACAATTATATCGTATTTTCATCAATATCTATATTTTATTTTGAATAGTAATTGTTTGTTTTTCGAGCTTGTTTCTTTCAAAAACTATTTAATCTGTCTCGATATATTGTTAAACTAGAAAGATTTTCATTAATCACCTTACATCATCGGCCGTTTACGTCATTAATAAAAACGAAAAATTCTATATTATCTATGTTAGCTTCTGATAAATTAATTATATTTGCTTTGAATAAATATAAATAAATTTATTTTTATAATTATTTGTATATATTTTATTTGAGAAAATAGTTTGATTTCAAAAATCTATCTACACTGTTGTAAATGTTGTAGGTGGCGTTCCGCATTCGTAACTATTCACTTATTATTATAGTACGCTTAATTCATTACTTAATGCATATAGTTATCAATGAAAAATTATAGAATTTTATTTAAATTTGTAAGAAACTTTGACTTGATTTCTGAAAGTTCAAGACTTTTCAGAAAATGGAAAATTATTCAGGAGTATAAATTCAATGCTTGTTTAACAATGCAAATGCAATTTCAGACCTCTTAGAAAGATATGACATGCATGAATTTACAAATATAGAGAATGTTGAAGATTTTGTAATGATGTTACTGTAAGCGATGGTGATACATATTCCAAGCCTATGATAGAAGAAAATAATGAGGATGATGATGAACAGAGAGGAAGGAATAATGATGGTGTATACTGAGAAAGGATGTCAGTAAATATGGAGAAAAGATGCATCTAGATGATGATGAGTACCGAGAAAGAATGCAAGATAATGTTTTTGCTACTACTGTTGAAAATGATGATATATTCTGAAAAGGAATGTAAGATGAAGAAAAATCAAAAGCGAACGAAGTACAAGTCCTTGAAAATGCATCATGATTGTCACAACAATTCTCAGCAAAGTACATAAAACAAAAATAACATATATATATATATATATATATATATATGTATATATATATATATATATATATATAATGTTTGTGTGTATGTTAGTGTGTGTCAAGAAAGCAATTTCGGTAATGGTTTGAGAGAAAAGTGTGATTTTATGCTAGAACAGAAAAAAGCGGCTTTTTTCAAAGGTTAAAGTGCCCAACTCCATAGATAAAGATGAAGGATCTCTTATAAAAATAAAACAAAAAGCAAAATGACATTAGAATAGAAAGAAAGCACAGATCAATATAACCATTGAAAAACAATAAGATGTTTAGGAAGTCTTATAGAATTAACTTTCAAAGGGACAAACAGAAAAAAATACACGTTAAGAAGACAGAAATATTAGACAAAAAGTGGCAAACATATATGCATGATTATAAAGGGAAATTTGATAAAAAGTATAAAGAAACAATGTACTTAAGATTTAGATTAGCTATTGTAGTATTGTAAATAGTCATAAAATATTAAAATCACAAAATGGTCCAAGAATTGCATAAGATAAAGAAATAAATAGGATTTTTAAATTAAATAAAGAAAGCATTTGCACAACTTATGTATTATAGTATTTATCAGGCCGATAACAAAGATCATTAACTAATTCGATGAGGAAATAAAATTCATACCATTTCAGAATAAATAAGAAATACATATATTCTAAATATTGTACTATAGTTCATAGTCATAGAATGCGCCCTTATGAAATAGGATTTAGTAATGCGGAGACAAAAAGTAGAATTTTAGAAGTAAATGACTAATACATTTATCTACCATATTAATAACGAAGTTTTGTTTCTCCCTTTTCAAACAGTACGGGATAAATTTATAAGGTACATTATTTTGCCGTCACCGTAACTTATTATTATTATTATTATTATTATTATTATTATTAGTAGTAGTAGTAGTAGTAGTAGTAGTAGTAGTCAATAGTTAAATATTGGGTTATGGAATTTCACGACTTATTCTAATTTGCCGGGCAACGCCAGGACACGGGTAGGCTAGCACTGCATTGTCGCATGCTTCTTATAAGGCCATACAATTACCTCTTAAGAGAGAGGCTCCATAATGAGATAGGAAAAAAACAAGTAGAATTTTAGATGTAAATGACAAATTGAAAATACATTCGAACAGAGAAAGATGATCAAAAAGTTAGATAAGCGCAGATCATAAAAAAGAATTTTAGAAGTAAATGATAAATATATTTTTACTAAGAATTGTCTGACTCTGCCTGGGACAGAATGCTAGAATGACGCCTGCAAAAGGGGAAAAAATGATTGTCAACAAAATTTCAGCCAGGGGGCGATTGTTCCTTCATGTCAACACACGTGTGGATTAATAAATTATACTGGAATACATGCTAAAGGCATTTTCAGGGTTGTATTTTTTGCAGGAAGAGGTCATCGTGCCCTTATATACAATGCCTTATATTTCCAAATGTTAATGCAATTGGTCAGGGTCAGTATCGCTTCCCTTTGAAACCTTCATACACAAATTGATGATGTATCCATAGGTGCTGTGCTTGAATCGCTGTCCAGCAATTTTTTCATATCTTATCTTAAAAGCAAAATATTTCATACAATCACTAAACCTTTTTTTTTTTTTTTTTTAATTACATTTTCACCCCAAACAAGGCAAATTGCCACTTTGGTATAGGGGGCTACTATCAGGGGCAACAACTACTGGGGTACTATGTAGGGATTTGGGCAGCAAGGTGTCGGTTCACGTTACACTTGAACTTCTGCACGTCAGTACTGTTGGGGAAGCAGGGACCTGGAATGGAATTCCAGAGTCTAGCGGTTCTGGGGAAGAAACTATTGGAGTAAAAAGATCTTTTACATCTAGGGATCTCTACAGTGTGGGGGTGGGATTTGGTCAGGGTCAGTATCGCTTCCCTTTGAAACCTTCATACACAAATTGATGATGTATCCATAGGTGCTGTGCTTGAATCGCTGTCCAGCAATTTTTTCATATCTTATCTTAAAAGCAAAACCTTCCCTTTATGTCAGTCACATTAACGATATCCTTATTCTAACGGACAATAAGGATAAAATAAAAGAACTACTAAACATTTTTAACGAACTCTGTACTCGCATTCACCTAGGAAATAAATATTAATAATAAAATTTCGGTTTTACACGTAGATACTGATTTCAATAAACAAATTCATAACCTCTCCTAATAGAAAATATCTGCATACATTAATTCCTGTATTTCGAACTTCAGAAGTGAATAACCACAACGCTATAAAATCGCAATTATAAAACATCTAAGAATGTGGGCTAAATTGATCTACTTAACCAGAAAAATATTCCTCAATGAATTAAAAGATTTTAAACAATTCTAAATTAACAACAATTCCTCAATTTTCAAGTAGGTGAAAAAAATTAAATAAGCCATTAAAAACTAATAACACTAATAACAAGCAATTCTGACTATATAAATATAGAATGCATCTTGTTATGATAATTTAATTAGAAGAAAACCTCTTATACATATATGTGTGTGTGTGCGTGCGTGTGTGTGTGTGTGTGTGTGTGTGTGTGTGTGTGTGTGTGTGTGTGTGTGTGTGTGTGTGTGTGTGTGTGTGGGTGTGGGTGTGTGTGTGTGTGTACCGTTAATAGTAATGATAAAATCAGTTTTGTTATTGTTAAAACCTCTAAGATCATAAATTACAATAACATCTCTCAGGACAAAAATTAGAATGCACCAACATAATATACCATTTCCTATGCCCTTGGAGAAATTTGTCTCCACGAATATTAAAACTAATTATTACATTGGCTAAATTTCCCGAAAGCTCACACTTGTTTTTCATATGCTAGTTAAATCTGACGACATTTGATAGAGCATAACTGTCCTCTTCACAATTTACATACCTCTTAGTCAACAATACAAACAGTGTACATTTTAACCCCAATATAAACGGCTGAATGTCTCCATGAGTCCCGTGCTATAGACCTCTTAATCAACAATATCAATTACGAATCTAGTCACAATATTTTAAAGTGTTTAGCTTAATAATTGTCTCCAGCATAATCTTAATTGAAAAAGAAAACTTTAATCCTTTTTAAATCTTGTAAATTTAAATTAGTTACAGGCCTCGCATATGATCACGTTCTACGTACAGCATCTCATTACACATATAAAAAAAAAGGAAAAAATCATAAAATTGAAAAAAATGACTAATCCGTTTTGTACAATAATTTGAAAATAGGCCGACGAAATACACACACATCTATTTTAATCAATATGATAAACATCTACATACAATATAAACTTATATATTAAAGTTCACGAGTTAAAGACTTTGGTAGACTTCAATTATTTTACTAAGATGAGGATGCTAGCGTGATGCATATTTAAATTCTAGTTGTCTGGTAACCTTCCAATAGCATTTTACATTTATTTATAAAATGAGATTTGAATCGGGGCATGAGATTTTGCAGGTGCCACCCGATGAGATCGCGGTGTAAGTAAAAAGAGTTTAAAGTTCACGATGGCAAATCCACAAGATATAAAAAAGGAAGAAAGAATTCCGCTTTTCTTTGCGATTCCTGCTGCTACAAGTTGCTTTAACAGTGGCTCTGCAATTGTCAGGTAAACATCAAACGTTACAAAGGATATTGGTAATCGCAACGCTGAGAAAATGTTTGGTAATTTTTCTTTTTTTTTTAATCTTTTTTTGTTGTTCAAAAATTGGCTCCATTTTCGTTTCTCCCGACCCGCAACACTTCGAACTCCCACTGAGAACCTGCGATGAATAAGCATGGCCGTGATGCAAAAGGCAGTGGAAGGGCCAGAAAAGGAAGGGGTTTTGGGTTAACGCTCCCACCGGTGCACAAGACTTTTCGCTTGCCAAATCTTTTGAAGCTCAAGATGGCTCGCAGTCATCATGTCCGTCCTTGGAATCATGCTGGACATTGAGCGCAGCAGAGGTTTTTCATTACAAAATAGGTTTAAATCTACACTACGTACACGTAGAAACACACGCATAAATATCTGTTTTCTTGTTTAATAAGAATACATTACATTACAATATATATATATATATATATATATATGTATATATAGTGTTATGATGGAATAAATTTAGAGGAAATCCGGGTATGAGAGCTGAATGTGGTAAACAGAGCAATAAGATAAAAAATATAACACGGAAATTACATAATTGTCGATGCAATAATTTATTTCAACCTTATGGTATTTTCAAGCATCTAAATCAGACAATTACATTTTTGATACTGAAAAAAAGAAAAGTCTTTTCTTTTTTTCAGTATCAAAAATGTAATTGTCTGATTTAGATGCTTGAAAATACCATAAGGTTGAAATAAATTATTGCATCGACAATTATGTAATTTCCGTGTTATATTTTTTATTTTTATATTATATGTATATATATATATATATATATATATATATATATATGTATGTGTGTGTGTGTGTGTTATTTGTTTTTGTTTTTGCGATGCATCTTGAACGAATTCAATTATTTACAAAAGTGCATTTTTACCTAAATGCGAGTTGGGAACGATTTTCCCTTTAACCAATTTGGTACCCCCACATGGGGAGCGGCATATATATTATTTTAAAAATATAATTATCCACTGACACGTGTTTCGTCGTCTACGACTCATCAGAATGGCTCGCTAGATTCAGCCACTCTGACGAGTCGTAGATGACGAAACACGTGTCAGTGGATAATTATATTTTAAAAATAATATATATACATATATGAGGGATTAAATGTGTAATAAAAGTTTCAGAAAATTAGTTTTGATTAGTTTCAGTAAGTGAATTCGTAAATGAATATGGTCGAACAAACTGACCGAAATAAATTAGTTTATTTTTAATGATACGTTTTCGTCCTTGTTGTTAGTAGTATGCTCTTGCGTATTCACTCGTCCATAAATATATTTTCCAAACAGAACAGTTTTCAGTATTTTATGTACCTTACGAATATTAAAATCAAAGTATGATAAAAACTGTATAGTCTAGAATGTTTATTATAATTTTCAATAAAATCCACGACATAATTTGGGTTCTGAAGATGTTTCAAATGTAATGTTTAAGCTTAAGGAGTCTTAACAGAAACGGACCTTATAGGACGCTTATTTTATTGGTGTTTAATGACGATGAATTCAATTTCATGTAAATATAAAACATTGAAAGTTTAAAATGAGAGGTGGTGTCGATATTATAGCTCCTAAAAACACTTTATAATCAGTTCAAAGCAACTGGAATTTTGATAATTTTAACCGATGTTTAGCCATATTGTTTATATTTCACAACTGCATTTTTATGAAGTGCTTCTACCCCTCCCCATTTGATACACTTTTCACAAACTAAAGTAAATATAGCCAACTTTACCATCCTCTATAAGTATGCTACTAAATTAATAATGATCGGTTTGTAAACTTTTAAATTAATCTTCTACGTATAAGTATATATAACCATAACTAACTTTAGGAAGTTTCTAGCGTAATACCAGACCAAGGACGGGTAAAATCAATTCTTAATACAAATACAAAAATTAAAAGAAAGATAGAATAATGTTAAAACTTATATTTATAATCCTAATTCACATGTTGATTAAAATTCATTCCATGATGTTTCATCCGAGAAAATGTCTTAAATTTAAGACTTAAGCACAGAAGGTTTAAGGAGAAATTCAGGTTTACCCCCCCCCTTGATTTCAAATCACAAATAAACACGACGAAGAGTTAACATGAATTGGTGTCTGTCCACATTTTAATTCAATAAAAACGGAATCAAACAGAGGAGTCAAGCAAGAATTTACATATATATTAGATACTTTATTATAATAAGGTAATATTCCTGCCTGTTCATATACATCATATATGACGTCATAGCAAATGGTATACATATATGTGCAGTGGACGTCACATATGACGTCATATGCTATGACATCATATATAATGTATGTGAACAAACACAGAAATACAGCTTCATTATAATAGATAAAGTATAATTCTTGTTTGACTCCTCATTTTTATTTCGTTTTTATTCAATTAACTTGTGGACAGATACCAATTCACGTTAACGCTCCTGCTGTGTTCATTGGTGGTGATCTGAAATCAAGGGAGGTAAATCTGAATTCTGATTGATAAAAAAGGGGCTTTGCAGATTAACCCTCTTTTACCGGAAGCTGAAACGCAAAGGGGTTCCATCGATTGTGTCCATCCTGTTATCATGGCAAAATGATTCCATCATGCGAGAGTCGTGTTAAGCCAATCTTTCAACAAGACGAACATCGATAAGAAAAGCACTTGACTCGACTTCTCGAAGAACATCATTTCTGAAAAGGCCCATCATAAAAGATTTTGTAAGAACCGAAGACATATTGGAAACGATATGCCTCCAGGAAACCACTTTTATTTTATAAACATATTTTCTTTCAGAGATACTTATTCCATAACGTATGTTATACACAATCTTCAGGATGATCTATTTCTTAAGTATTGGATCTATCATATCTATATATCCCTATTTTTACAATGTTAGTTAAGTATATGTTTATATATGTATATGATTAACTCCTAGACTAATTAACCGATCATTATGAATTTTGGTACACAGTTACTAGGAGCAAGATTGTATAATGTGTACTATTTAATTTAGTTTCATGCAAAAGCGGCAAAGAGGGTAGTATAATGTGTTCATGGAAATTCCGTCATCTTTAATTTCTGCAAAACTTCAACAGTAGGCTTTAGACATCAATTAATAAATATTGCAGAAATTTCATTTTGTTCAACATATTTTCAACTGTTTTTTTAAGGAACATATTATACATACGACCTCCGAGTTGAAAATTAAAATAGATTTACACCCATAATCGTTAGACAACAATTAAGAAAGATTAAACCTTAAGCCTTGGATTTTTTTATAAACCTAAAAATCATGGCATGACTTTTTTTTATCAATATTGGAATAAGGATACTAGTCACGATGTTTAATAGAATTTTATCTTGATTTTAATAATTAAAAAGTGCAAGAAAGTGTACTGTTTAGAAAATTAATTTTACTCATCTTTGCCCTGGTATTCGTCGAGTTTCTCTCTCTCTCTCTCTCTCTCTCTCTCTCTCTCTCTATATATATATATATATATATATATATATATATATATATATATATATATATATATATATATATACACTAGAAGTATCCGTGTACCGGAGTTGCCCATTGGAAATATACCCCTCACCCCACCTGTAAAGCAATAAACAATTTAAGTACGGTTGTTAGTTGGAGCTACTGCCGGCCCATTATAATTGCAGAGATTCGCGTCGGTGGCGAGGATGAATGTATTGTAGCAATGTATGGACATGTTTTTTATAAATTTATATATTGAAGTGTATATCTTCCAAATAATAGCTTCTTTTTTAGTACGGTTTGTTCAGAGGAAAATACAGAATTTTATAAAAAGAAATATTCAGTGGAAATTCTTTAAGTATTTTTTTCTTTTTTTGGCATAATAATTATAAGAAAACGCAACTAATCGGGGCTAACCTTTTTAATCTAGTCCCGTGTTTAACTGTAAAGTTTATTATGTTTCGGATGAAACATCATGAAATGAATTTTGATCAACATGTAAATTAGGATTATAAATATAAATTTTAGCATTATTCTTTCTTTTAATTTTTGTATTTTGTATTAATAATTGATTTTACCCGTCCTTAGTCTGGTATTACTCTAGAATCTTCTTAAAGTTAGTTATCTTTATATATATTTATACGTAGAGGATTGATTTAAAAGCTAATGAATATATCATGATTAATTACGTATCATACTATAGGAGGATTGCATAGTTGGCTATATTTATTTTAATTTAGTTTGTGAAAAGTGTAGAAAAAGGGGGAGGAGGGTAGAAGCACCTCATAAAAATGCAGTTGTGAAATATAAACAATATGGTTAAACATCAATTAAAATTATCAAAATTCCAGTTGCTTTGAAAGTGTTTTTAGGAGCTATAATAACGGCATCATTTCAAATTTCAATGTTTCATATTTACGTTAAATTGGATTCATAGTCATTAAACACCAATGAAATAAGAGTCATATGTGGTCCGTTTCTGTTAAAACTCCTTAAGCTTAAATATTACATTTGAAACATCCTCAGAACCCAAATTATGTCATGGATTTTATTGAAAATTATACCATCGTCTTGATAAAATAATAAAAAATAAATGTTCGTATGTTGTTAATTGTTCATTTTTTTTAATATTTTGTTTTGCTAATGATAAATCACAGTATAAAAGACGGAAATATTTGTGAGCTAAAATGGTCGATATATAAATATATATACAATGCGACTGTTTAGAAAATCACCAATGTAGATGTAGTAGGTTTAATTGTTTTTTGTCCCTCACATTAAAACACGATCTTATGTTTAAACCTGTCCTCATGGGGAGACAAGTAAATAGAAACATCACCAATGTACACGTAGTATGTTTAATGGCAAGAAAACTTGAGAAACTAAGTTGTTTTTAATTAAAGAATTACGTATATTTAGAAGGCTATAACGTACTTACATACTTTTAGATGGCTATAAACAGCGCATATTTTTTTACAATTGAAATGGGTGGCTCTCGTCTAGGGGAAGCTCCATGTTTTGATAAGCTTCTGGGCTTGACCTTTAATCCTGACCTGAAATGGAATAGGTACATCAAGTCAGTGTCCAAGGTCGCTGGAAAAATGGTAGGATCCTTCTACCGCTCCAGAAGATATCTTACTCCTGATTCAATTCTCTATCTGTATAAAAGCCAAGTACATCCAAGGATGGAGTACTGCTGCCACATCTGGGCAGGAGCTGCTAAAAACAGCCTATCCTGACTTGACAGAGTACAAAATAGGCTTCGTGGCCTAGTGGGCGATGCCCTTTTCTCTTCCCTGCAATCTCTCGTTGCGAGCCTGTCTTTGTTTTATCGTTACTACCATGGCAGGTGCTCGTCTGAACTCCAATCTCTGGAACCCCCTCACCAATCTGTCACGATAAACACCCGTCTAGCTGAAACCACTGTAAAAAATTTTCCCCAGTCCTTATCTGTGCCAAAATCAAAACGTAGATTCCATGAACAAAACTTCTTTCTTAGAAGTGCACGCCTATGGAACTCTGTTCCGGTTGCCTGTTTCTCACCTGACTACAACCTGGATGTCTTCAAGTCTAATGTAACCAAATTCCTGATGAACCGCCTCCTTAAGTAAGACATTTTATCAAATCTCCAACACTAACGTACTGTACACACAATAACCCTTATCCCCGTGATAAGAGGTGACTACCTTGTAAAAAAAATTTTTTTTTTAAAATATGAAAATAAACATATATTGGGGATTTTCTCTGAAAAATAAAAAATAAAGAAGATCCTGCCGCTAATAATTGGCACATGGATTTAACGAATGGATCATTTTATTTTTATTCTATTATTTTAAATTCAAAACATCCATCCAATAAA
This sequence comes from Euprymna scolopes, assembly GCF_053919585.1. Taxonomy (NCBI): domain Eukaryota; kingdom Metazoa; phylum Mollusca; class Cephalopoda; order Sepiida; family Sepiolidae; genus Euprymna; species Euprymna scolopes. The sequence goes on from NC_136483.1 coordinate 48,494,103, forward strand.
GATAATTATTGGCATATTTGAAATGCCTGTATACATGTGCTTCATTGAGTTGTTCTTGCATTAATTTTATAAACGAACAAAATCTTGTTAAAAAATGAATTTCGTTTCTTTACGTTTGAATATATTGTAGTTATTTTATGAACCTGCCAATTGCCCTAATGATCCAAATGAATGTATACCGTATATGTTTATATATTTGTATGTGCAGGATTCACTCATAAACTAAATAAGCTAGCATTATGAATTTTGGAACAAAGTTGCTTAGCTTAAGTAATCATATTGTCTGATATTAAGTTTATCCAAGGAGGGCAAACAGGTGGTTAAATCCCTCGTAAAAATGTAGATAGTTACAAATTTTTGTGAAATTTCATTAAAACGTATCAGATAGTAATCAATCTAATATAATAATTGGTCAATAGTAGAATAAAGATCATATCCCTAAGGTTTAGTGTAATTATATTATGAGTTCAGACTTTGTAAGGGGATATAAAAGTGGTATTCTGTTTGTAAAATTAATTCTATCTGTTCTGGAACAAGTTTACTTTTTGTCTATACATAACAATAAACACTATTTAAACAGGGACTTAACTTTGAACGTCATAATAATGGCGTTTTCCATAAAATATTTCAGTAATCTATTTTTTCGCAGATGAAAAATGTATACAAGTAAAAAAAAAATCTGTTTTTCTGGTTATGTGTTTTTGTCTGTAAAGTTCATTCAAATTATGTAGAAATTGAAAAGGCCTAATTCACTCTAAAAATTCGATGCAATTCTCCTCTAAAAATGAAATCAGATAACTGTACTAACAAAAAAAGACAGCTAAATGATAGCTCAAGGCATTCATCCATTACATGTTTATATTTAAATCCGTTTATGAATTCAGATATGCATATGTACAGAAACGTGACGGAAGTAAATAGATACCAGTATAAACATAGATACTTATTTCAAATATTAATTACTAGCAAAGATACCCGCACTTTGCACGAGACTTTGCTGTATGCTCGGGTATCCACTTCGAACACCATAGTCCCGACCTTAATCTTTGACCTTGAAAAATAGTGTGCATCATCCCTAGGTTGGAAACCAACATCATGTCAGGTTTAGTAATGATCGGTCCAGTGGTGTAGGCTATAGGAGAGTATACATACATAGGCTATGACCTTTATTTTTGACCTTTACTTTTGAAAATGGTGTGTATCATCCATAGGTGGGCGCCAATTATCATGCCAGGTTTGATCATGATCCAGTGGTGTGGGCAGTAGGAGAGTTGTACACACACACACACACACACACACACACACACACACACACACACACACACACACACACACACACACACACACACACACGCGCGCGCGCGCGCGCGAACACTATTACTTTATATATATAAATTTAATTAAAGAATTATCAGTTTGTTGCATACGTTCCAGCCATTTCATAAAAACATTGTTCTAATCATGTTTTGATATTTGGCAAAGTGCTATATATCATTAGAAAGCATGTATTCTGTTCTACAAGATAATGGTCATCGCTTTTTTCTCATAAAATTTTTTCGTTTTTCAGAACTGTCAAATGGATTGTCAAGTAGATAATAAATCACATTTTCGACACCTCTACTTGTCGGCTTTAATCAAGGTCAAAAAGCTAGTTAAGTGACCAAGGATATTTGTGCCGTTTATGGAGAAAACGCTATAGCTGAGAGAATTGTACGAGACTGGTTTACCAGATTGAAACTTGGTAATTTTGCTCTCAATGACGTTCCTCGTCCCGGAAGACCCATCAAGATAGATGACCAACTCGAGGTTCTTTTGAAGGAAGATGGCTATCAGACATGCAGAGAATTGGGTATTTTAATGCAAGAACCCTTTAAAGTGTCATCCTAGTGACCAGTTCACAAACATTAGCTTATGGGATTTCTTGCCATGTTTGACAAAATGATATTAAACTTATGCCTTTAAAAATGATTTTGGTTTCTCGTATATATATATATATATATATATATATATATATATATATATATATACACTTGTGCCCGATATTATTCATACCCCTCAGATCTTTGAGATTTCTATAAGAATATTGCTCAAACCAGAAGGTAGACAATATTAAAGGGATTTCAAACAATAAATCAAGCATAAGCATTTAATTTAAACTCAACAAATAAATAAATTATGCAAGTTTGAAACATTATACAAAGAAAAACAATAATGGCACTAGTTCAAAATTATTCATACCTCTCTTACTAATAGTCAATAGCATGTCCTTTATTCTTAATAACTGCCTGTAACCGTTTTGGATATTTATCAACAAGGTTTTTACAAGCATCAACACTGATTTTTGACCATTCTTCAATGCAGTAGTTCTCCAAATCCCTCAAATTTCTAGGTTTCCGCTTTTTAAACTCAGTTTTCAATATGTGCCAGACGTTTTTGGATAGGGTTCAGGTCGGGACTCTGGCTAGGCCATTCCAAAACATTAATTTGATTATCCTCAAACCATTTCTTGACTATTTTGGCAGTATGTTTTGGATCATTATCCTGTTGAAGGACCCAGTTTGGTCCTAAATGGAGCTTCTCCGCATCCTGTCTAATGTTTTTCTGGAGTATTTCCAAATATTGCTCCTTCTTCATGGTTCCATCTATCTTGAACAAACTACCTGGACCACTAGCCGAAAAGGAGCCCCAAAACATTAGGCTACCACCACCATGTTTCACCGTGGGTATGGTGTTCTTTGGGTTGTAAGCTTCTCCTTTCTTCCTCCAAACGTAAGAAGCATCCATATGGCCAAACAATTCAATTTTTGTTTCGTCAGTCCACAAAATACTTGAGAAAACGGACTCTGGAGAATTCACATGGGTCCTATCAAACTTTAGACGTGCTGCAAGGTGTTTTCCGGTGTGCAATGGAGTCCTTCTTGGTCTTCTTCCTTTCAGACCATTTTCATGCAAAGTCCTTTGCAATGTTTGCCTTGATATTTTTATGCCAGAAGACTCCAGATTTTCTAAAATGTCCTTAGTAGTTGTGGTTGGATTTGCATTAACACTTCTTACAATATTCCTGGTGGCTCTAGCAGACAGTTTCCTTTTCCTTCCTCTACCAATCAAGATGTTTGTTGTATGGTGGCTCTGGAATTTTTTGATTATGCTCTGTACTGTTGCTGTAGGGACCTCAAATTTCTTGGAACTTGACTTGTAACCTAAACCATCCTTATGTAAATTCACAATTTTAGTCCTAAGATCATTACTAAGCTCTTTTTTCTTCCCCATTCTAATAATTTTTATTCTTTTATTGGTTTTCAGTTGATATCATTTTAATTTCTAAAAAATGCAAAAAAAGAAATGAAATTAATCAAAGGTTGTATAAAAGCATTCAAAATAAGAATCAAACAGGAAACAAATAGTCAGAAACTCGATTAATACTGAAAAAATAAGGGGGTATGATTATTTTTGAACATTGCAGATTTTATAAATAGCTGTATATTTCTTTTATTACAAGTATCCCGAGATTTTAAAATGACGAAAATGATCAGAAGAGGTTTATTAAGAATATGTATCAATATGGACGTAAGCAATAAATTCTTACAAAGTTACACCTAATAAACTCAATTTTCAAGGGGGGGTATGAATAATATCGGGCACAAGTGTATATATATATACATATATAATTCAATTTTAAGTAAAGTATATAATTATTTCTAAAATCAGACATAACACTGTACTTCGCACACACCATAAACATTCTAGACGAGTTTCACCCTCCTTTGGACTCTTCAGTAAGGCACATTCAGACCTAGAATTCAAAACTCCAGATATTTCCCTCTATAGTGCCTATTCTTTCACTAAACAACCATACAGAACAAAAACATGTCTTACATTCATGCAAACTATGGTGAACTGTCAGGTGTGCATCCATTCAACTAGAATAAACCTTATCTTACAATAGGGCTTTGTCCGATGCCATCTACCATAAGAACATCCTGTGCACACTCAGTACTTCAAACACATCATAGCAGATTGAGAACAGTAAATATATCCCACAATTGACTGCTTCCTGTATTTAGACAGTGTGTAGTGGCTAGTGTTACGTCTGATTGTGAAAAGAAATATGTATTTATAATTATATTAAGACGAGTTCATGAACGTTTGTTTTCTTTATTATTTTTTATATATATTTAGATAAATGTTAAAATATTTCTGAGTTTTTGGAATTGAGTTATGTTTGAAAAAATCTTATTTTAATTCTTCTAAACAGACGTAAATTGTAATTAGCTAAACAAGTCTCTATCTTTCACTTTACTATCTATGTATTTCTCCCGCTCACTCTTATTATGTTTATTCCATCATTCTCTAATAGTTTTTAATGTTTTCATGAGCATTTAGAGAAAGAATGTTTTATTCTTTGTTCAGTTAATTTGCATGCTGAAAATAAGAACTTGTTGCTTATAATAAAATATAAATAGATCCTTCCTGATTAAATGATATAATCGTTATATATATATATATATATATATATATATATATATATATATATATATATATATATATAATATAAAAAATATAACACGGAAATTACATAATTGTCGATGCAATAATTTATTTCAACCTTATGGTATTTTCAAGCATCTAAATCAGACAATTACATTTTTGATACTGAAAAAAAGAAAAGAAAAGATCGGGCTTCGACCCTCAAAAAACCAGAGGTGGTGGTAGTAGCAATCCACTTAATACATTTAATAGAGAGGGTGGTAGGGATTTAAAAAATAAAAATTAAAAATTAAAAATAACAAATAAAAATATTAGACACTTATAAGCGGCAGCTCGATGTAACCGTAGATACACACACAGACACACACACACACACACACACTCACACACACACGCGCAACACATACACATACACCTACACCCACATAAACACACACACACACACACACGCCTCTAAGATGTACGTTCTGACATGTAAATGCCTTGACACGCGTTTACTAACCTAGGAAGAAAAGGGGCGAAAGTATATGGATATATAGTGAAAAGAAATAGAACAGCGCGTAATGAAAAAAGAAGAAAAAAAGAGGAAGAAAAAAGAGGAGACAGTGATCAAATGTTAACTGTCATATTAGTCTAGAAACTCTGAGAAAAATAAGGGAAATAACCTGGATGTTGTACACGCGTCCTATAGTTAATTGAGTCATGGAAAGTAGGTCTATTAAAAGATAAATAAAAAATAATAAAAGTAAGAAAATAAAAATAAAAAGAATATTATATACAAAGTTTTAAAACTATCTGTATGTTATTATGTAAAAATTAGTTTGAAATAAATATTATCTTATAATTCATTTAAATATTGTATTTGTAATATAATACTATGAATTTAAAAAAATTGAGTCTTATGTATTTAATATTTTATATATTTTCATGTAAATAATTTTATTGGTGATTATAGCGGTCGTTGTAATTAATATTTCAATTCTTAATTGATTAAGAAGTGGAAAATTGTAATATTGGCCACCCCCAATTCGATAGGACGTATCTAGTTTCGGTTAATATATACTTTTATTCACTCCGTACAACAAAATTATTCTCATGCACGCATAAAGAAATAAGTAAAATAATTATATTTTTGTGTTGATTTTTATCAAATCTAATAATATCTAGTTTTAGTATTTGGTCTTTTTGACTTAACTCAGTTTAATAACTAATGTATTATCTGCAGAGAAAAATTATTTTCTTAAGGCTATCTCATTTATTTATAAGTAATTTGGATAAACCAGATACTTCGCGAAAAAAAAAAAAAAAAAATATGCCTAACTTAGATTTCGGACAACAAATCGTAAAGTAGTTATTATCGAGTATATACCGGACAACACTATAATTGCCAGTGGGGTGGGATGGTTTATCGTAACTAATCTAGTGGTGTTAGATTCGGTGTCTTTACCATTATAGAATTCTCTGTTCGTCGTTCATACACATGTACAACCCCACACCTAAATCAGGACCGATACAAAAACACACACACACACAGACACACACACATACACACACACACAGCCACACAGGCACAACACCCCTACCTCTAGTATAACACATTAAACAATGCCAACTTACCTCGAAACCTACAACACTAAAATATACTTAGAACCACTGTAGTATCTGTTCCCACACTGCGCCCACCCCTCCTACCCTCAGTCAGTGGAGGAGAAATCCTTCATTACTTAGATAATGCTCATTCTTATACTTGTGCCTTTCCAGGTGTCCCCTCCCTTCTGGGGAGCGAGATCTTCCCCACACGAAAAAACGATCCTGCATCTGGCCCTACCCACATGGGGAGACAAACAAAAATCCCTTATGTCTATTTATAAATAAGCCTTTTTATTTAAACAAACATAATATTATGAATGCCCATCCGACTAAGATTAAAACGAAATCACAATAGAAAGAGACTAAAATCTAAAACTCCCAAAAAATCAAAATCACAATTAAATGAAAACATCTCTACCGATTACCCCTGTTTCAGAGAAACTGTCCCCCCCACACACACACAACACACCTCACACACATTACAAACGAACTTATATCACATTTGCTTTCTTAGGAAAGCAAATAAATTTATAATGTTATAAAACTATTAGACATATACATTCTACAAACCAATACAAGGAAAAATACACACACACACACACACACACACCTACGCATCCAACTGACGAAGTACCAACGCGACCCTCACTTCCACCCAAGTAATAAAAAAATTAAAAAAATTGAAAAATAAATAAAAAGTAGTAAAAGGAGAAAAGAGAGGGAACCGCAAAAGACAGGAATGACCATAGTCTGACCCCAATAAGAAGGGTAGGAGTGGGACACACCCATGAAGACATTTAGAATTATTTACAGACATTTCCACCACTCGGCAAACACGTAACCAAAATGGACTGCGAAAATGCTTTTATACATTCTGAAAACATTTTAAATATATTTTAATTATTTTACACTTTGAATAATTTCTGAAGAGGATGCTACACAGAACGTCTGAAACGCGTAAAAAACTATTTCAATGATTTAGAAAAGAATACTACAATGATCTAAATATGATACCTTTTTATATGAAAAATCAAAACACGGAATAATAAAATAATGTTAAAAAATACATAGCAATTGTTGGTGTCCTTTCTTATTTATATATATATATATATATATATATATATATATATATATATATATATATATATATATATATATATAGCCAGTAGAGTTTAGTTTCCTAGAAGTACATCCAATGAAACAACATGTGTCTACCAAAATAGTGCTCAATGAGTGAACAGAGCAGGTATATTATTTTTATTTATACAAACATTAATGGCTACATATGTGCATACATGTTTCTGTAATCACCCACGTTGGGGGATTACGTCTTCCTTGGCCTGAAGACGTAATCCCCCAACGCGGGTGTTTACAGAAACATGTATGCACATATGTAGCCATTAATGTTTGTATAAATAAAATTAATATATATATATATATATATATATATATATATATATATATATATATATATAATTGAATCATAAATATTTGTATGAGATCCAATCTCGATAAAGCTATGCTCTATATTTTAGAAAGAGCATTAATAGAAGGCAAGTTTAAATTATGAAAACTAAGATTTAATGTTAATTATTATTCCATTAAATCTCGTAAACACACAATATAAGAAGTCGTTTTTCCTTATTACATAGACTTTTAAATAATTGTGATTTATTTAAGCAACCAATTCACTGATCGAGTTTGGCCTATACTATATCAATTCTTGATTTCATTTTCAATTTCATTTTACCATTTCATGGCACATTGCTTTTACTTACTGTTTTTACATTCATGAACTAGTAATATTCTGCTTTTATTTTGCCTATGATTTTATAAAAAAAAAATTGTTAAGCTCATTAAATGATTTTTATTATATTCTTGTTTTGAACAATTAATAAACTAATAATGTCAATTTTTCTTTATATATATATACTAGCAAAAGTACCCCTCGTTGACTGGGTTAAAAACAGCCTACAGAAAATGGACTCTGATTTATGAAAGTATGATATGTTATGATAAGGAAGGGTTGTAAAGAGATAGCTTCGAATTTGGGGGTATCAAAACCAAACCAAAATATGATGAAAGTAAAAAGTAAAATACATAAACCCCATAATTTATTATACCATACCTGTTCACACTGAAACACTTATCACAGTATTCTGTGGATCTATATTAAAAAACCTTGTTAAACTTTGTGACATATTTCCATTCTATGGAGGTCAGGCGCAAACGAACACACCATAATTTTATTATACCATATTTCTTCAAACAGAAACATAATTATCAAAGTATACTTAGGCAGATAGATATGAAAAATCTTTATTTAAGTTTGTGCCTATTTCCATTCTATGGAGGCCAGGATCGAATGCAGACCCCACAATTTTATTATACCATCCCTATTTAAGTTAAAACATACTTATCAAAGTATTCTTACGTAAATTTATATCAAAAACACTTGTAAACGCTTTTTTTTTTAGATTTTTACATTTTTTTATCTTTATTTCAATACTTTGTGGACCAGGCGCGAACGCAGACCCCACAATTTTAATGAACCACCGTTCTGCCAGATCAATCATACCCATTCCTGTGTCTCGATACATCTTCTATCATTATATGCAATCAGTTTTTTAAAATAGTCAACCCTATAGGAGCCTATTCGTGACCAGACACACACACACACACATTCAGCTTTATATTATATATATATATATATATATATATATATATATATATATATATGGCTTAATCGGCATATATATTTTATAAATTACTATGTTTATATATATATATATATATATATATATATATAAATATATGGCATAATCATGTGGACATACCTGTTCACGTCCAATAACCAAAGTTAAGCAACAATGAGCCGGTCCCGTACCAGGTGGGTCTCCATTTGGAAATGATAGGAGCTGTACGTACTTTGCCGGGACTTAGAAATATCCAGGTTAGTATCTGAGGGCACTTTAAACATTAGAAGACATGCACCTTCAGTCTTCATTAAGATATGCATCTAAGAGAAGGAAAACTCTTACATAAAACCTGGAACCTCCTGTATACTCTGTCGATGGCATTCAATTTCACCAATTGAGATTAGCAGTTGTTCCAAAACGTGTGGACGGTTCTACTTAAGCCTTCAGCACTATAAACAATTCATCTGTGTGGATTTCAGATAACAATTGTTGTGTGAATCTCATGCATCGAGTATATATTTTTTATCCACTTCAAATTATTAACTCTTAATTAAATCATTACTGAATCCCATTTCTTTTATGCACATACGTGTTCGTGTATATACAAATTAGAGATATTTCAGTAGATAACACAAAGAGCAGCTGTTTTAAAGTATTCTAGTCTAGTAAAAATACCTGACAAAAAAAACTTTACTATAAACAAATTCTAAGAAAGCAATTTATTAATTTTTGTTACTGTTATATGTGGGGAACAACATACTAAAAGTTTACCAAAATCTGAGCAACAGAAAAGGTTCTAACTATGATGTCATAAAACGATGAGAGCCATCGCACTGAAAACGTTTCAAAGCTGAAGCTGTTGCTTACAGAAGAGTTTGTAATTTTTATAGTATATATTTTTATATAACAATTTTTATACAAAGTTTTAAACTAACTACATGAACAGGCGAGGTCATGAGGTCATCAATGCATGAGGTTTTTGTGTTCTTCTCTGTAAACAAGCAATAAGCATGCATAACTAATGAATATGATTGAAATACTTTATTAAATGAAAATATATTCAACTGTGATGTAAAACATTCTCACTTTGTTTTTTATTTTTCATGTTTTATTTATTCCAAAATCTAACATTTCTTGGCATCATTTTGCATGGAACGTGTACTCTCGTATGTTATAATTCACTTTTTCCCATGATATAAAATTTGCCGTTTCCATTTTTGTTCCAAGACATCAATAAACGTATTTAATCTTCGGAAAGGAATTTTAAATAAATAATAACGATGATAAAAAAAAAAAAATTCAAATCCCATGATCCATAAAGGTGTCTGCCTCGCGAAACGATTTTGTCAGATTCTTCTCTGCCTTAATCAATCTCGACAGCGAAAGTCGAAAATGTGGTGAATTTCTCACTTTTCTAAATGACAAATAAAAAATACTTGCACGCCAAAAATAAATGATACAATAATTTTGAAATAGATCTACAAAATTAGGCAAGAAAATAGTTTATGTCATCTTATGTTTGGGATAAAAATGAGATTGGTTGGAAGATTTCAGAATGGGATGCGGATTAGATGAATCATGCATGCCTCAGCATCACAGATCAGATTTTATTATACTCCATTAGACAACATTATTCCATTCCTAGCCTCATCTACATATTAATACAGTGAAGTTGTTTTTTACCATCTCCACTAAGACATCATAGAAGTAAGAATACAGGCGCCACACATAATTTCAATATGGCCATGCATTCTGTCTGATGAACGATGGTCGGTTAGTTCTTTAAATTCTATTTCACTATTGATTTTTGCTTTCTCTTTGCGAAACTCAATCATGTTCTGCTAATTAAATCCAAGAACAAAAACAAAAATTTTCCTCTACAAAACAACCAAACCAAGCACCATGAATATTAAAAAAAATTGTTTTCTTTATCTACTTAAAGGGTGATAAGTTAGTATATATATATATATATATATATATATATATATATATATATATATATATATATATATATATATATATATATATATATATACACGGCATAATCATGTTGACACACCGGTTTTTGTCAGATCACCAAAATTAAGCAACGATGAGCCTGACCAGTACAAGATGAGTAACCAGTCCCCACACATTATCTCAATATGGTCATGAAGTCTGCCTGATGAACGATGGTAGGCTAGTTCTTTATATTATATTTCACTATTTCTATACTACTAAAAATATAATGATATTTTTTATCAGATTTGCTTGTTTGTCGCTTGTATCACTTCAGCTGAATGGATGTAATGATCAGTATTAAGAAATAAGAATGCTGCAAAAGAAAGCGGAATAATTTGTAATGCTTAAATTTTATTTCTTTTTAATATATTTGAAAAATCTAAATATAATTAAAAGTAGGATTAAAGAATTTCAAGCATCTATGAATTTTAAAAACTCGAGGCTTCCAGATCGGTTGCTACCAGATCATGTTGTATGAAGATATTGGTTTCGTGAACTAAACTGCACCAAGCATTAATGTTATTTTTTTTCTTTTCCTTTGCAAAACTGTTGGATATTAGATAAAAAACAGTTAGTGATCTTGCTAAAAATATTTGATATTAAGAATTGTTTAGAGAAATAAAATTTGTCACTGGAATTTAAAAATAAGTGTTAGCTAAAATGTTTACAAAAATGAACTAAACTAAATATAAACAAAATATGGTAGATTGACTTTGAGCACTTGGCGTACATAAGCATTGCGTCATGCGTTAATGAGACGTGTCGTTGGATTACTTACCTCACCAAAACTCACAAATGAAACTTGTTCTTTTGCAGAATGACGTACCGGAGCTGAGAGGCCAAACATTAGAGTTGAGAGTCGAGGAGTTGTTGGCAAATCATACAGACGTGCATTGATATGAGCTCCAAAAGTTTAGATTCGAGACTAGATGAAGACAACTATGTAGACGCAAGGCAGGCTCCTGGGAACACTGAGACAAATTTAATATAAATTTATATGTGTAAAATATAAATTGATGCCCTGTGGATCATAAGCAGCATGTAAAGAAGAGTTTCGGGTATGTCTTACTGATCCTTTGTAGTCGTATATTGTACATTGCACAGCACCTAGCGGTTGAAGATAGAAGACCTCTGGAGAGAAAAGTATGAAACTTTGTCCATATTTCCCCCCAACACTTTTGATAACCCGCTTTCTAACATATACACTTTTTGACTATAGAAGAAAACTATCTTGTTCTGCTAAGTCAAAAACAAAAACAACTTTTCTCTACAAAACAACCAAACTAAACATCATGAATAAATATTTGAAGACATAAAGAAGCGTAAGCATAAATCCTTATTTTCTAAATTACTGGATTCGGCATTTAATACGCTAAAAAGGGCTGATATGCTGTAAAGTAAAACAATCAAAGCAAGGATCCCAGAATTTTAGAGTACATTGTCATAATGCTACAACAAATCCAACATCGAATCAACATCCAAAAAAAAAACAAAGCCACGGTTTTGATCAATTCCCCCACTACCCAAAATCATGAAGTTGTTTGCACGGCAACCGAGAAGGCTAACAAACTCTACATTGAACCCAGCAAACCACCCCTCCCTGACTTTCCTTTGCAGACGGACATCATACTGAATGATCTGAAAATTACCCTTTCTCAGGTGTATGATGTCATAAAAAAACCTAGACACTTCAAAAGCATGTCGACCCGATCTCATCCTGGCTGTGCTATTAAAAAATGCTCCATTGAGGTTGTTCCAGTTCTCTCCAAATATTTCAACAAATGCCTTTACAAATCTTGCTTTCCTGATTGCCGGAAAACTGCTTCTGTGGTACTAGTTTACTAGAATTCTGGCGAAAGAACAGGCTCATTAAATTATTGCCCCATTAGCCTCCTCCTGCTTTTTGCCAAAATATTTAAGTTCATAATTAACCAAGCTCTAGTCATTCACCTTACAGTTGCTAAACAATATGGATTTAGGAAAGCCCGTTCTACAGCAGATATCCTAACTGTAATCTCTGAATGTATATACCATACACTGGACAAAGCAGGGGAGGATAGAGTGATAGATCTAGATATATCTAATGCTGTTGACAGGGTATGACATGATGGTATTCTCAGGAAAATCAGATCATACGGTATCACTGAATGAATACTTAACATAATCAAATGCTTCTTAAATAAGAGAAGAATCCAGGTTGTCCTCAACGGTCGTACATCTAAGCAATATTATATAAATGCGAGTGTACCTCAAGGGTTTAACCTTGGGCCTTTATTATTCCTAATATTCATAAATAACCTCCCCGATAAAATTTTCTCTGAGATGGGTATATTTGCTGATGATACCATGCTCTATAACAGACTCGAGGGGAAAACGAATGAATGCATATCTAAGACAATAACAGAAACACTAGAGAAAGACCTCCAATCTGTAGTGGAATGGGGACAAAAATGGATGGTCACATTCAATGCTGCTAGGACTAAGCTTGTTTTCTTCAATAATTACAAGAAATCTTTTCAACCACCAATAGCTATGTCTAAATATAATTACCTGAAAGTACTTTGTTCAAACTCCTCGGCTTAACGTTCACTGGGAACATGATTTGGAACAGATACATTGTAGCATTGCCAGGGCTGCTGCTAAGAAGGTCAGCTCTTTCTACTGTGCTAGAAAATTACACCTGAAAGTACCCTGTACATCTACAAGGCCGCCATTTGCCTATGTATGGCGTATTGTATGTATGGTATATTGTATGTATGGCGTATTGTATGTATGGCGTATTGTATGTATGGCATATTGTATGTATGGCATATTGTATGTATGGCGTATTGTATGTATGGCGTATTGTATTGTATGTTGTCACATTTGGTGCATCTGCTACTACTCTCGCTCTTGGACAGGATTCAAAAGAGAGTTGCCAACCTGATAGGAACTGTCACCAAAGCTTCAACCTCTGTCCCATCGAACTGTTGCATCCCTCTGCCTGTTCTACAAGTATTTTAATGGATGCTTTTACGAATTCCAAGCCCTTGTACTCCCTCGACGTACATACCCCTGACAAACCTGACAATCAGCAAAATCCCACCCCAACACAGTAGAGATCCCTAAATGTAAGAAAGCCTTCTACTTCAATAATTTCTTCCCCAGAACTGTTAGACTCTGGAACTCCCTTCCAGGTTCTTGTTTTCCCAACTGTACTGACATGCAGAAGTTCAAGTGTAATGTGAACAGACATTTTGCTGCTCAACTTCCTACATAGTATCCCTGCAACTTGTGTTCCTGGTAGTTGTCCTCTACTTAGCCTTTTTTAGGGTGAAAATGGGATAATAAAAAAAAAAAAACAATATTTCCTCCTGTATCTGAAAACACACTAAGTGATATACGTATATCTGTATGTGATGTTGCCAAGCTAATCAAAAACCTTGATTCCAGTAAAGCAACTGCCCCGGACGGTATTCCAATTATAGTACTCAAAAAACTTCAACCAGAACTAGCGCCCATACTTACAAAACTATTTAAACGTTGTCTTAAGGAGAATATCTTCTCATCTCCCTGGAAAATTTCATCAGTATGCCCTGTATTTAAGAATTCAGGTGATCGCTCATCCCCCTCTCAGTACAGGCCAATAAGTCTCCTGTGCGTCATGAGTAAGTTGCTGGAATCTGTGTTAAATACAGAAGTAATCAACCATCTCAACAAAAATAACCTTCTTAGTGACACTCAATATGGTTTCCGTTCTGCTAGATCTACAGCAGATGTGCTTACAGTTATATCTCATAGGATTAGCAAATCTCTCGACGGAGGCAACCTTTCTAGGGCAATTGCTCTTGACATATCAAAGGCCTTTGATAGGGTATGGCATAAAGGTTTATAAGATATCTAGCTATGGTATAGCTGGAAATGTCTTCTCAATTATTAAATCATTTCTTTCTGATAGTTTCATAAGAGTAGTAGTTGAGGGGCAAAAATCAGAAGCCCACAGTATTAATGCCGGTGTCCCTCAGGGATCCATCCTGGGCCCAACTCTTTTCCTGATCTACATTAATGATCTTTCAAATCACATCCTTTCATCATTTGTAGACATTTATGCTGACGACACTACCATTTATGGTAGCACATCTAAGACAGTAAACGACCAAGTTCTCTCCAATTCTCTCTCCTCTGATCTTGAGCATGTAGTACAATGGGGAAAGGAGTGGCTGGTTACTTTTAATGCATCTAAAACCAAGCTTCTCTCTTTACATCATCAACATTCTGATCCCCATCTGGCATCAATTGAAATGAATGGCTCTCGTCTTCAGGATGCCTCAAGTTTTGACAAGCTTTTGGGCTTGACCATTACTCATGATCTTAAATGGAACACGTACATCAAATCTGTTGCCAAGGCCGCTGGAAAAATGGTGGGATCTTTCTATCGATCCAGTAGATATCTCACTGCTGATGCAATTCTCTATCTATATAAGAGCCAGGTACGTCCAAGGATGGAATACTGTTGCCACATCTGGGCAGGAGCTGCTAGAAAGGACTTGTCCTGCCTTGATAGAGTTCAAAATAGACTTCGTAGCCTCGTAGGAGATGTCCTTTTCTCTTCCTTACAACCTCTATCTCACAGAAGAGATGTTGCGAGTTTGTCTCTGATGTATTGTTATTTTCATGGAAAGTGTTCGACTGAGCTTCAATCTATGGTCCCCCCTCGCAAAACTTTCACAAGAAACACTCGTCTAGCTATAAACACTATCAATAATTCCCCCACTCTTTATCTGTGCCTAAACCTAAACGTAGATTCCATGAACAAAGCTTCTTTCTTAGAACTGCACGCCTGTGGAATTGTCTTCCGTTTTCCTGCTTTCCGGCTGACTACAATATGGTTGTCTTCAAGTCTAATGTAAATAAGTTCTTGATGAGCCGTTCCATATAAGTTATCAAATTTAACAAATTTTCATTACTAATTATTATTATATTGTCCAATTTCTACTGTACACTCTTTAACCCTTATCCTTGAGTGGCCTCTTGGCATTGATAATGTGTTGATACCTATAAAAAAAAAAAAAAAAGAAAAAGTCCAATGTGAACAAGTTCTAATTGAATCGTCCCCCTAAGTAATCCAAGTTACAAAATTCCCACTGTTTACTATGCTAAAATCACAATGACTAATGTATACCTATTAACCCTTATCCTCGAGTGGCCTCTGGGCCTTGATAAGTGGTGACACCCATGTAAAAAAAATAATAAAAATAAATAAATAAATAAAACAGATGTATTTTTTGTTCATTGTGTTTTTAATCTTCTTTTTTTATTTATAGGTTGCTGGTGATAAAATTTTCTGGCCTTTAACGTGCCCCCTTAATGACATTCTCTTCTCCAAAGGATGTTTCCAAAACTGGATAGAATAGCTCCATTTTAATTTTTTATTCTTCAACTGTATGCCATAAAAAAACCCAATTTACTATTGATTTATGAGTGAAGAGTAACCATTTCTCCATTTTGGAACATTTTTTTTTACATAGGCATACTTATAAATCGACAATATCAAAAAATAATCCAATTTTGTGATGTCATGTAAATATGTATAAAAGAGTGAGGATAGAGAAGGAGAGAGAATGAGAATGAAAGGAGAAAGAAAAATAACTGAAAGAAAATGAGAAAATAAAAATGTCTATTATGACATCACGTAATTCATTGTTTACATTAGCCGTAATGGATGTTTTTTTAAGCAACAGCAGCAGTCATAATAGAGCGCTATGACTGACCTATATCATACTAAGAGTCTGTGGACATGCATGTTTATTTGAAAATAACTATAATTTAGGATTTTCAAATATATATAAAAAAACCTACTAAGCTACTTTCAAGCTGTCGGTTTTTATTATCTATATACACCTATCTTCCCCCACTCCTGTTAGTCTCTAAAGTCAAAGTAAGTGCCCATAAAATTGATAAGTAGGAAAATCTTGTTGACATCGAATTCAGCTTTAATTTTAGGTTAACATTAACTCCATGTATAATTTATATGCTGGTGTTTTTATTTAATAGCTATTCCAATGTTTACCTAGTTTTATTTTCATTATTTGATTATATAGTGACGTGAACCAAATAATATTTCTTTTTCGTTTCTATTTTTAGATTCTTGTTGATTATATTAAATTTCAATGTTGGCACAATATTATTTACAGCTGTAATGTAGATGCTATTTGTAAGTGGTTTACAGATGCAATATGAAAGTAGCTTTAAACTTGATGATAATTGACATTTACTGAAAGATCGAATGGAAGAATGTGGGTGTTGTATATGCATAATAAAACAATTAGTTTTAAGGTAAACATAATTAATTAGGGAGATGGAGGAAAATAGACAGTAGTAAGTAATGAAATTAAGTAGTATGAACCGTATATAAAACATGCCTGCTCATTAAAAGTAGGGTTTTAAATTCCTTTCATGACAACAAATACAAACATCTCTGTATTGTACTCTTATCATTTATATACATATATATGAGCAAATGTTTATACTTACACTAAGCTTTACTCAAATATTGAGCACTGTTAAAATATATACTGAAATATAAAATATCTGCTCCCTCTTCCTTACGTGCCATTGAAGTATATAGTCATACAACAATTTCACACTTTTTATACAGTCCTTAGCATTATTGTTGTTATCCCTAAGATATTTGAAGCTGCATTGGTTGGACAGTCTGCAATTATATCAAATTATATCAAACACTTTGAAGCAAACCAAAATGTATCTAAAATATTATCTCATAATATACAAAATATGTACTGAAACCAGAAATATACATAATTATCAGATAGACAAATGTGAATTTATTTATAGTCTTTCATTTTTAGTATTTAAAAGTGAAATAGATAGTTGTTTCTGTTCATTACGTGACGTGTTCCAAAACTAATGTCTCTTATTTATTAATTTTACCTGAATGGATCAAAAGGAATTGCAAATTGCATTGTTATGATGACTGAACTTATGCATTCATGACCTGAAAGTTTCATCTCTCTCTGTTGCAGATATGAGATGAGAGTATAAGAAAGCAACCTCTTGTCATGGACGTGCGTTAGATGTAGAGAGTCGTTATTGAATTCATGCATATAGAATGGTGGTGACTATGTAGAAAAATAAATTATGGAGCACAAACGATCGCTCATTTTAACAGAACCACTCCCGTCTTGGAAGCCCTTCAACTTTTTGAGTTAATGTTAGGAGGATTTAATTTTTGAACGAACCTCGAATTTGTGGGTTTCAGAGCTCCAGATCGTTGACAACTGGAAAGCACTGGAAAAGAAAGATAAACTTATATCATCACTATCAGTTTATACAGTTTCATTGATTGCACAATCATCAGATATATATTAGTAAATAATGATAATAAAGTCCTCTTCATATCAAAATACAAAACTGAAACGCTGACAGATGACAACGATTGGAATTGTGGAGGGGGAGGGGTTGCAGTTGGGTGTAGTGCTTCCAATTAAATACGTGTTCGTAAACGACAAACTTGTCGCATGCAGTGAGACAGAATAACTAAAACTAACAAATAGAGTAAAGTTTAAAGAGATGTTTTATTTCTCGCGTGCGCCTGTGAGAATAAAAATGTTATTGTGTACGTGTGTACGTGTGTGTGCATGTGAGGAGTGGAATTCAGTCCGCGTGCGTATGCGTGTCTGACGGTAGAGCTAATGTCTCTTGAAGGAAAAGGCTGGAAAAGTGTCCATTTGTTAAAACACTTACCGGGTTGATGTTGAGCGGCGGGTGCGTTGTCTCACCGTTTCATTGCGAGGCTGATTCCCAGAAGGAGCGAGAGAGAGAGAGAGAGAGAGAGAGAGAGAGAGAGAGAGAGAGAGAGAGAATTATCCGGGCATCCCCTTTTATATCTCTCCCAAGGGCAGATAACCAGGTCGCTTTTTGCGACACCTACCGGCTGGTTGGTGCAGTTATTGCTGGAAAGGAGCAGATAACTGCTACAGAATAATGGTTAGAGTGTTTGCTTATCGCTTAGGGTTCAATCTTTAATAGCACTTTGCTCTTTGTATGTGACATCATTGCAAAATACTGTGTTTTTTAGTTAAACCGACAACACCATTATTTTTACTACCAAAATGGAAGCAATAAAAATTTTTATAAAATTCACAATCTTTTCTTCAATTCAACCATATTTAGTTCAAATAAACTTCAGTCTATGTCTGCCTTATCCCCCAAATATCAGTTGTGAATGCCCAACAGTCTTTATCTTGTTTTAATGATAAGCACACTTGGATATGATATGTAAAGGTGTTAATATATGTGAAAGACGTCTTTATTTGCACTATCTTTATTTGCATTTCAGAAAATATTTGGAGGATTGTTTAATAGATTATGATTAAGGTACACTCTCAGATAAACATCTATAGCTTACACAATCAGGATCACACCTTCTGCTGATGCGACGATCATCAAAGTATCCCTTCATTATGTGATAAATCAAAGGAGGTTTAATGACTAAAACTTATTGTATAAGGCAGTCATAGATTGAAGTTTATGTGTACCAGATACAGAATATGGTGACATTTTTGGACTATCACCACAATTCTTGTTGAATGTGAATTCTGTTTTTAAGTTTATATTTCCAATGGAAGTTTAGAGCATAATTTGACACTTACTTCCATATGCGATTTGATTTATTAACTTGAACATAAAATGACAAAAATATTCGAGTCTTCACTCATTTATATAAATAAAATGAATGAAAATGGAAGACAGAATTTTAAGTTAATGAATCCAATCGAATATCAGACAAAAAATAATAAGGAAAACATAGCAATATACACAGATTAATCATAAATTGATATAACACGATTAATCAAAAAGCACGTTCATATAAAATGTCATCTTGGATCACTAACATTATCTTTTTACAAATCAAATATCCTCATTTATTAATTTTCATATTTTTCCTTTTATTTTATGCACTTTTATCAGTATTGCTACTACTTCTAATAATATTTATAATAAGAGTACAAACATAAGATTAATGATATTTACAAAATTAAATACAACTAATATAACGAAATGATACTGACCAATCACGTAAACTGAAACATTGTGTGAACAAAAAAAGCAGTGAATCAACATTATATGAAACGAAGAGGATTGAAACTATCAGAACAGATTAAAAATACTATATCGCATGTCTGCTGGACTCATAAAATCATAGCGGTACTAGAAAATGGTCATGAGAGTCAGGGGAAATATAATTGCTAAGGAGAGAGAGAGTATCATCGAGCCACCCTTGGAAGGGCATAGAAAGTACTTGAATCCTGAGAAAGCTTATTGCCATTCAGGTTATAGAGAAAATAGCAGCAAGAAATCAATGGTAGACGTCTGTTGTGAGAATACAAATGTATTCGCAATGGGTACCAAACGAAACCGTAAGTGCTGAAAATCTGGATCAACTTTATCTCATTCAGAGAACATCCCCTGTTCTTACCAGTGAGCAATCACTAATAATTACGCGTGTGAAAACTATAAAAAATTGTCTTTGTCATAGTAAGAATGATGAAAGCATATAATACAATGTGTAAAAATAGATAAAGAGATGAAAATTAAAGGCTTGATTTTTTTTTATTAATTAAGAATATTACATACAACTCCCTAATATGTTAAGCATCCTGAACGGTCCCATTAATTAGAATAAAAACTGAACTACAGCAGAAGCAACAATTGACGATGGCCACTTGAACCCATCAATCTTAGTGTAATGTTAATCTGTGAGTTTGTTGTAATTCTTAGAATTTATATATACATACACACACATACAGAGACATGTAAAATAAATGTATCATATTGTTTTTTCATCCAAAACTTACGGTTTACAAGCCCCCACTTATATTTTTCAGGTAGACAGCAAGTGAAAGATCCAACTAGATGCTATACTATACAACAGCAGATATAAACTACTGAGGTGGACTTTGCCACATACTGACACAATGGTAATGACAAGAAAGATTTTGTCGGGGACAATGTAGCTGATAGAAAGAGAATTCAATATTTCGTAGTCAAATTTCGGGAGACATGTCATGTGGCAGATGCCTGCATAGGCCACAGTAGTCGACATTTTCCAGCAATAATTCCTGACAATATTCAGATTTTATGGAAACGCTTTGAGCAATCCCCAGAAAAACAAAGCATTCATATTTCGAGTAGATTTATTTTGAGGATTTTCCATGATGACTTTAATCTTTTTGGTTGAAACATTAAATTTTTAAGAACAAGAAACATTATAAAAATATTAGTCAAAGGATCATGGCTTGCTGGATTTGATTTTCTTTAGTGACGAGGCTCCCTATCACTTTAGTGGAAACATCAACAAGCAGAAGATGCGCTTCTGGGTTCAGGTTGAGCCTTATGAAGATACTCATCCCCTTTAAGAGAAGTAAAAGAAAATTTATGTATGGATGTAAATGGACGAAATAGCATCATTCGGCTGTACTTCTTCAAAGAGAAGGATGCGAATTAGCTGAGGATGGACAGACCGTTACATTGCACTCATGCGGCAAAGTTTATTCTTGCACTAAGGAGGTAAAACAGAGTAGACATGAATAAGATGGATCGCCACTTCAATGTTCAGAGAGATCTTTGGAATTTCATCACTGATATTTTCTATTTTAGTTTACGTCTTTTTAGACACTACTTCCCAGAACTGAACCCAAGTGACTACTTCTCTGGACATTTTGATAATTTCAGCATTCGAATTGCCGCAGAATGCGCCTGGATAGAACATATCATTAATTAACTATTAGGGATAAACCAATGATAAGGTTTAAATTTCAGTCAGATTTGAAGAATAAAATCTCCCATCTTACAGCTATTATTCAGTAAAATATTTTCCAAAAAATATATATTCCTTATTTTGATCCCACTACTCTATATTAGTTTTAATATAACAATCGCTTACTCCCAGATTAAGCACTGAAATCATTAACAGACATTCTTTGATATTCACACGCCCCCAATGTGTGCATTTTTAACGTACATAAAATTTTATTGGCCTTACCAAATCATTATCTCTGCAACCTCTCTTTAAGCATGTGATGTTGATAGTCCGAGTCTTTTCTATATATACCACATTGAAATACATAATTATCTGATCACTTTCCTGTTTTCCTTGATCCAAAATTTTAGATCAAAAAGTAGTTGTATTCTTTTTTGGACCACCATGAAAAATCGTTCATGTAGCTGACTCTGTTCTCATTTTTATTGCCAGTTTTACTATTTTCTGCAGTATCTATCGCTGTGATGATCAGTCTTTCTGTATTCTGGGGTATGTATTTGTTCAAGTCTGCTTTTGTGTGATCCATACAGCATTCTACACCTACCAGTTCCCTTCTCCCTTTACATAGGCAGTTGGCATCATTTTTCCTGTATATTGCATTGTCAATGTGCATTAGATTTATAGCCTTCCAACCCAGATATCTAAGTTCTTCCTTTGTGGAACCTATGAAGAGTTCAGAATATCTTACTAGGGATACTGCCCAAGTATTTATTTATCAGGTTTCTACTATATAATCCCGTTTCTAAGAGTTTTTATTATTCTTATTTATTTCAATCTTCACTTACATTTCTATTGATTTGATAGAGTCTGTTTCCAGAACTTACGTTTCATGTTTTCCTCATCTCCTCCTGTTTGAGTATTTCCTCTCTACTGTCTCAAGTTTACACTATTTCCTCTCTAGTAGTGCACACTTCTCCATTCCAAATTCCATTCAAATGCTGTGGCTGAATATTCTGATTGTATTTATCACTTTCTCCAATTGCTCTCCGTTATTTTTAACATCGCTTCAGGTCATCCACATACATGAGTTGATTTATATATGTTAGTGAACTTGTATCCGGCATCATACTTCTCAAGTATTTTATTGAGTAGCCTCATGGCTATGATCAATATTATTGGTCATAGAAAAATTTATCTGCTAAATGCCTCTCAGTATTTTTATCTAATCTCTAATGCCAGCTGTTGTCCTACAGCTGTCAGTTCCAGTCTCCATGTTTTCACTTTCTTCTTAATAAGTTTGATAATTTTACTGGATAGTGTGTACATCTCCTAAAACTATTAATTGTGGAATTCTGTTGTGGGTTTTCTTCAATCCCTGGCTATATTCTTTTTTCTGCTTTTTACTTCTTTCGTGTCTTTTGATGTATGTACAATAGGTCGTGTTTCTCTTGTATCTTTTTGGCTTCCATTTTGTTTTTTTTTCTATGAGAAGTCTACGGTTATAAAGGAAATAATATATATCTGTTCTCCTAATCGTGCAATAAGGATTTTCCACGTGGTTGGATGGCAGGTTACTTATCATTAGTTGTTTTGGATCGTTCGGGTTTTGGTGTATTAATTGTCATCCATTCTAATATGCCTGTTTTCTTAGTTTTAAAATTACCTTGTATGTACTGTAATGAATTTTTGAAATAGTATGCATGTATTCCATTGCGGTCTAGTGCTTTCTGATTTGGAATTTTTCTTGAGATCAACGTAAGGGAATTTTCATTAATTTCGGTCCCTGTTCCTTCTTTCCCTTTCTGAAAGTATTCTTTAATCATTTTCATTCGTCTAGTATTACTGTTAGGTCATGTCATTTTTCCATATGCTTCCCCAGAAGTGTTTTACTTCTGTTATTCAGCGATTTTTATTTTGTCAATTTATGTTTTCGTAAAACTGACTTTCATTGTGTTCAAAAGGGCTATTCATTGTACTGTTCAGATTTATATTTACGTTGTCTCAGTACTCTGTGAAAGTTACTGAGAAGCCATTTTGTTCGTTTCTTCAATTCTGTCAATATCCTTGATCTAATTTGAATTTCTGCCGGAATTCCCTCCTAGAAATGATTATTACAAACAATTCTTTCGGTTGCTTGTTTTCTGCCTGACTACTTGATAGGTGTTTATTTTTCTGTGTAGCAAAATTCATTTATGCTTGAAAAGCATGAGGAAAAGGACTGATTAATTTTCTGCCTTATCTCAACACTTAATAAATGATATTTTGAAACCTGCGTAAACATACTTTGAAACCTGACTTAAATACATTTTAAATTCATAATATATATATATATATATATATATATATATATATATATATATATATATATATATATATATATATATATATATATTAGCTCCACTGATATAATATTTAGCTTTTTTTTATTTACCGGTAGAAATAAAATTCCTATAGATAGTAGGAAATGAGTATTTCTAAAGTTTGAACTTATATACCTATATAAGAGATCGAAATATGATTAAAACGTAACACAATGCAGTAACCACCATTTTTATGAGCAAAAGATCGCATAATATCAGCGAAGGAATGCAATTTATTTACAAAATTTACATGAGAAATATTAAGAAAGAGATAGAAAGAATAAGAGTTCGTTAAGAATAAGAGTTCGTTACTTGCGATTGATGATAGGCTGACGAGTTAGTCAGGACCGCTGTTGGTGGCCGATGCCACCAACAGGAGCGACTCTTGGTTATATGTTGACTGCTTGAGGGTCCAGCGTGAAAGAGAGCGAATATAAGAAACAGGAAGTGACGTAGCTATGTAAAAGGCGACAATCGAGTTAGCCTGGGAGTTTCAACTCCCACAAGCTCATGCAAACGTCTGTGTCTTTGTATATTCGCTAAAAACTTTTGTCGTGCGCATCGTACACGCACGAATGTAGAATCGTAAAAATGAGCGATATCTCGGACAAAAGAATATCGAAGAATTGGAAAAAAAACGCCCATTATTTCGTGTAGAAATATAGTTTTCTTTGAAGATGAGTCAGATAAAAACCTGCCTTTTGTCGCGATTTTCAAACTGCGCATGCGTGAATCGTCATCATTGATTAGTTCTTTCGTTTTAAATAGCTAAATTCGCCATATTATAGGATTTGTGTAATCGATACGAACCTTCAGTTACTAACTGCAAGGCCGTGCCCGGCACGCGTCTTTTTTTCTTCTTTTTTTTGCTTACAAAATTTTGCTTTCGGTTTTACTTTTGGCTGATGACACCCGAATCCCGTTTTTTGCCCCCCTCCCCTACCGCTCTCACAATGTTTCAAATTTCGACCGGACTACGCCCCCACCTCCCGTTGTTACATATTATTTTACAACCAGGCAACGCTGGGCGTCCCCCGCTAGTCAATATATATATTATAGTTTAATATACGGCCAAACTGCCAAGTATTTCATTGTTTCAAATTCTCAAGAATTTTGTAAAGTCTAAAATTAGATTCTCTTTGAGATGTACCAGACGTCTGGTGCCACACGGTCATTTCCAGATAGCCATATGTTGACGATTGTTGATCATGGAAGAACGCCAAAAAGGGCAATTGGCACATCAGATTGTCAATTTAGAAATAATTAAATAATAATTTGCACAAATTAGTGAAGAAAGAAAAGCTGATTTCTTTTTAAACAGACTGAGGAGCAATGGTGATGAAATTTTGTTCCTCACCTATTTCACAAGAAGGCAGATATGGCACAAGACCAAATTTATTTTATGGACCCACTCTTTCCATGAATGTAAGTTCAATGCAGGAACAAAATAATAACAATGTAATATTTACAAAGTTACTTTTTGAAAACGGTCCAAGTTGGTTGAAAGATTATTTGAAGATGACAACTTTGAACTTCAAGTTTTTCTTATATAATTCTAAACATTGTTTCTAAACATATTTAACAATTTCTTTAAATATACAAGATACGTTATTCTTTGTTTTTGTAAGTAAAATTACACTACTTGAACTAAATTTACCTACCTACGTAAAATACTTTAAGGAGTCTTCTTTTCATTATTCTTAATTATATGTATAAAGTAAAGTAGCTCGAACCAGTGAACTATTTAATATTAACGTTCAAATGTTACTTAAAAAATTTCTAAATTAATATTACAGCAGTGTAAAACAGAGTATTTTTTGCATGGTTGGAGTACGAGTTTCCAGGTTATTTGATTATTCTCGGGCAGTACACGTGCATTTTTCGGTTAGTTTCACAGATAGAAATGATTTAAAGGAGTAGCAATTCAAAGAAATGTGTGCTGTGTGATAAATATACATGTCCTTATTTGGAAAAGATGGCGTTTAAAATTGTAAGCTGATGTTAAAGTAAGTTAAGTTAAATCACTGCAAACAGATTTATTTACACGAGTCGAAATTTAAGATTCCCTATTCGGACATGTGAAAATTATGATATTGCATTTATTAATAGAAGTTTAGCTCAGTTCAAATTCAAATAATTTTAGTTGTATACGAAAAATAATCATAATTTGTCTCAATGTGAGTCCTAAATTACTATTTTGAGAATTTGTGTTTAAATAAGTCGAAATACATTCCTTGAACCAGAGTTACCTACCTTTGTTGAATATTTTTATATTCTCTATTTCAGTGGGTTTAGCTTAGCAATGTAAGATTATTTAATTGCCTTAATAGATAAAAGTATAGCCGAATTAAAATTCAAAATAATTGTTGTGCTATAAATATATATGAACTCAATTAGATTAAAGAACTATAACAATAAGAGACAGGTGTATTTTACTTTACGCATTATGTGTAATATATATATACGAAATAAGGGTTTAAAACGGAAAATTACGAAATTATGGTTTAAAACAGAAAATTATCTTAGCATAAAACCTAAGATGGCGGACATGTGGAAGCATGACTTTGAAATTTCTTTTCTCTAAATAGCATGTTTTCGTGTAAAAAATATTCTTTTGGTTGTTAAAATCAAATGGAAAAATCATCTGAAGAAGTTGGTGGCGATAGGATATTTTATGGACACATAAATCGTAAAATTGCCTTCCCACTTACGAAACAGCTGTAATGAAAAAAACTCCAGGAGAAAATAAACATAAGTTATAAAAAAGAAAAGGTAAGTCTTTGAATTTCAACAAAGTTTTGCACTATATATATATATATAGGTGTGTGTGGAGGGTAGTTTATTAGAAGGCAATACTAATGTGGAAATGTTGCAAAACAATAAAACTGAATATTGAATAGTAAGACTTTATTAATTAAATCTTACTCTTTTTTAACTTTCTCCGTTCATATGTCGGAATTTCATATTTTTTCAAGTGTTTCTATATTTTACAACATACTTATTTGTTAACAGTAAGTAATAAAAACTGCATATTGCTGTTCACTTCTAAATTCAGTTACATAAAGAATGAAACACTTATCCGAAATAAATTCAGCAAAATTGAAAACATATCACACACTGCATTAGAAACAAATAGATATTCTGCATCCACTACGAATGATCTTAGAATTAATACAAATGGATACTCCAAACCTTTTTTAACACTTGCTTTTTGGCGTTGCTACAGTGATTGCATAACAACCTGAACCTACCGATTCATCTGAAGAGAGGTCTAGATATATAGTAGCATACTCCAGACGTTCACTATGAGGAAATATAACGAAAAGACAGTGCACAGGCAACAACTCTTGCACAATGATTTACTGTCCCATTCAAACCACAAAATACCAAGATACATATGTAATATAGCACACACACAATGCACCAAGTTCAAAAGATTGTATATTAGTAGCACAATCAAACCACTGGACAGTTAAAAACATTAAAATATGCACACATCCTCTTTTAGGAAACAGTCACATGCTGAACTCTAATAAAGACATAATACTTAATACCAATGTAATAGAAAGAAAGAACATTTCTAAAATATTTAACTTTATATGATTGATTCTAAAATATATAGTCTGTTTTTATGCCAGTGTTTATGTAGGGAAAACATTATCACAACATTAGAGTTTGGAATCTTCAATATTATTAGTGGAAAAGTATAGCGTTTATTAAATGTAGTAATTTGATTGGCTTTGAATATAAATAAACAGATTTTATGAATATTATGTGTTGTTGAGATAATAAATATTATGGCTTGCTGGTATCCGGTTTTTGGATAAAAATTATCATATAGAAAACGTATACATTTTCTAACAGAAATTAAGTTATTTATATTTTTCCGTCACCGTTATTGAAAAATTATACTTTTACGTTTGATTCTATTTGCTTCGAGTATTTTCGAGATTCTGATTTCAATCTATTTTTAGATCTGGTTTTTCTTTTTTACAATTGATATTTTCTTTGTTTCATTTGTAACCAATTTGTAATTGAACTGACTTCTTCTGTTCAAGCTGAGAAAGAGCAATCAAGATAATTTCCATAGCTCCATTACCTTCAGGAAAAGTTGTCATTAGGGAAAATCCATATAGGCAATTTCATGCAGCAACTAATT
The DNA here is from genome assembly GCF_053919585.1 of Euprymna scolopes. NCBI lineage: Eukaryota > Metazoa > Mollusca > Cephalopoda > Sepiida > Sepiolidae > Euprymna > Euprymna scolopes. Next base: position 48,522,162 of record NC_136483.1, read on the forward strand.
TTACCATTTTTCACTAATTTTAAGGAATATCTTATTTTCTCATTGTATTTTTTATTCTTTTCATCAGTCACTTCGAACCTACGGCTACAATCTTCATCTACCAGAGAATACTCACACACAAACAAAACACGCACAAAACAGACATGCGTGTACATACATACTTATATTTATTTATAAATGGAAAGGTAATTTTCACGAAAAGACTTAATTTTTTCAGCTTTTATTTACCTTCTTTTTCCCCCCTATATATTTATACTTTCTTTAATTTAGTGTTTTATTTTAAGTCTTTTGTTTTATAAGGAAGGATGATTACTGTAATTATGAGGCGCTGGTATTGAAAGATATTAATGGAATGTTTGATTAGTGCCATATCATTATTAAATTCTTTTAAAAGTATTCTTATTGCCAGACTTTGAAGAACTTTTATGCCTTACCTCTCAAAGATAAGACCAATATTGCCATTATTTGGCACTGATTCTTTAATGTAAATTTGACAGGCGATGAAAACTATCTGATGGCATGGTATTATCAAAGAATATGCCAATGTGGCACATTAATATTAAACAAGGTTAGCAACAGTTAAACCTAGCCTTGTTTTTACGTGTTTTGGGAGAGTGTTGGAAATGTTAATGAATTTTAGAGTTCATGTGTAAATTGGTGACTGTATTAAAATAAACACAAATCTTTACGTAGAAACCATAAGGATGTTAAACATTCGAAGGCTAGAGAAGAAGGTTTGTCCACATATGACTTCCAAGATTAATTCTGAGTTAGCTTAGAAATTTATTAATCAAACATATATACATTCTAATAATTAGCACGATTTCTGCTGAAATTCTGAACCACTTTCGTTCCATATCACGCATATAAATTGAAGTGGATGTAATAATTCTTTATATATTCTCGTATTCAAAGCTGTGATTGTATATTTACTTTTGGAACACCATTAATTAGAGTCAAGAGTTAGTTAAGAATAAAAGTTCATAACATAGAATGGTTATCAACCGAAAAATAAAGAACACTATGGGAGTATTTAGATTTATTAGTAGATGCCAGCTAACAATATGAGTGTTTTATATATGCTCGTATTCACGTCCAAGCTGTTATTTACTTACTGACTTTTTTAATGAGTTACACTATTGGAGTACAAACATTTATATATAGCATAAACTGTGTTTGATTACGTATGGGCTGCTCAGAACAAGAATTTGTTCACATTAGATTTGAAGAAAGTTAAGTTATAATTGACAGAGGAGTAATTCCATATTATTGTGTTCCACAAGTGAGAAAACGTTGCTAAAAAAGCTCTGTCCACGGAAATTCTACTTGATGCAAAGCACAAAGGTAGAAAGAAAATCCTTGTCTGTTGTGATAGTAATACGAGTTCTTATTTTGAATGTCTTGCAAGGAGAAACTAAAGACTTGAACTCCATGGTAGAATTGAGAGAAACTATCAACGTCTCTTCTGTGAGATCAGAAAATTTCATCTCACATTTGATTTTGTATTCAATTTTGTACACTATCCAAACAGGAAAGAGTGTTTTATGTGATATACAAACTTATGCCAACAGGATCCTATCTTCGGACATGTATGGGTCTTATATAGGTAAAGGATTGCATCTGAAGTTAGGTAAGTTCTGGAGTAGTAGGATGATTTAATTATATTTCTAGCAATAAACTAAATAGACAACTTCTATTTTAGATCTGGACTCAAAATCAGTTCAAATAGCCAATCAAAACAAGGGATTCTTCAGGGAACAAGACATTCATTACATCAGAGGAAAAACAGAAATCCGGGTATTGGTGGTAAAAGAAAAAACATGCCATTGGTCCAAAAAGAGAGCATTATACTGAGAAGTTATTGAAAACTAAAAGAAAATCAAAATCTTTTTTTCTGATTTAAATTCAATTTTGTTGTTTTCACTGTTGATACCATTTGTTTTAAATCTCATCTGTCCCCTGATAGTTCAATTAATCGAACATGAATTATAGAGGTATCGATTTATTTATTAGTCAAGTGATATACGTTAGATGACGTATCAAACTTTTAAATGAGCCACAAAGTCTGAAATTTGATTGATGATGAAAATCAGTGCATGCTGGATAAGCAGATCTTCAATCTGTCGTGTAGGGGGGGGAGATATTGTCTGTTGCGTGGATATCGTTCATTATGTATCTTTTATACGAGCGGTGTGTGCGTAATGTGTATATATACGTATGATATATATGTGGGTGCGTGTGTATCTTTATCCGTATCTATACATAGGTGCGTGTATGCACAGCCGTGATCGTCTATGTATGTATTTCTATTTGGCCGTGGTCATAATGTCTAATTTAATACATGTGTTCGTGTGTGTGTAACAAGCAATTAATTCGACATACCTCAGTTCCTGAAATTTTTCTGCGTCGACTCTTCAGGCCGGGAAACGAGGAATAAATGAATATACGATTGGTTTCTTTTAATTGAATGCTTGGTTCTATTCTTTCTGGGTCTTGACGATTCCCATTCTTTCTTATTGGCCGTTCTTAACTCTTTTTGCGTTTCTTTCCCCGACGCATCTTTACGCCAATCTCGATCCGTCTGCTCCATCCAAATCGGAAACAAGACTTTCATGTGACAGAAAAAGGTATCTTCCAATCTTTCTTTCATTCTCTCTCTCTCTCTCTCTCTCTCTCTCTCTCTCTCTCTCTCTCTCCATATCTACGTTCTCTTTCACGCGTATCGTCGACCTCAGCTTTAGAGTTTGACATAACCCTTGAACTCTTCTTGCATTAATTAAGCTTCACAGCAAAATCACCATTTTCAATGTCGGCGTAACCAGGGATATATTACATATCCAAATCTAACATTACTTTCCACTCCTAGAGGCTAAGCTACTTTATAGATAAAAGTAAAATTTAATAAAAATGTCTGTGTTATTCTATTGTAAATGCAGAGCAAACCAAATAATCATTTTGTAAAAACCTGGGTATAACCATAAAATGAATCCGGTGGTGAGACCCAACTTTTCAAGATGTTGAGTTACCTCTTACTTACCATTAATTCAATGTTCACTCTACACTGAAACAGTATTATCTGTCAGAGTTATTTCTATGGGTAAGACAGAATCTGTCCTGGACACACGACACTAACATATTTCAACCCTCTACCCAATCCTACTATACAAAAATCCGTATACCTACCTATTTATGTATATGAATACATATATATAAATATGAGTACATATCATTAAATATATATACGTATACATATACAAATATTTTTCCTTCAGACAGACATTGTTAAAAAACAAAAAGCTACTCTTTAATAATACTTTTAATTTTTTTTTTTAATTTTCCTTCTTATCGTTTTTGTATGTACGTCGAAAGGGATGTATGGTTCAAGGAGGATCCGCGGTGTTTACTTTTCATGTAATCATCTACGCATCAGCGGGAATGTGTGTAGTAGACTCTGCAGGCATTATATATATATATATATATATATATATATATATATATATATATATATATATATATATGTGTATGCATGTATTATACATATATGTGTATATATACATATATGTGTATGTATATATGAATATATATGTAGGTATATATACATATAGATGAAGGTTTATATACATATACATGTATGTATATGTACGTATGTGTACGTATGTATATATACACATATATATGTATATACTAGTGACCAAGGTCTGGTGTGGACGTGTGTTAAAAGCGCACAGATGTCTTAGCGTGATACTGTGCTTCTCCCAGACAAATCAACCCCACGTGCAAGTCGTGATCTCTACCACAAAGACGGGGCTCTGATGAATGGCGAGTGTCCTGCGCTGTATAACTGGATCTCCACTGCCTTGTGGGCCAAAGTTCTTTTAACCAAAGGCTAAGGGTGAGGTAACCCTGACAGAAACCACCAGAGATGCTTAGGCCTTGTCAGTTGCGGCATACATGACCCACCGGCGTGTGGAGCATGCTCTGATACGCAGCAACCTAAGTCCCAGTCATGGATCAAATGAAATATTGGGTGGAGAGGGCTCCTGTAAGTCGTGGTGAAGGCAACCTCTGTAGGAGAAGGAAAACTCTGATATAAAACGTGCAGCAACTACTGCTTCCAATGATGTTGACTTGCTCTTCTTTTCGGTTGTTTAGAGAGTAGGATTGTCTCAGTGCAAAATCTTTCCTCACTATAAAAAGGTTCAAGCACAGGCATTACTTGATATGCAAAGGAATACACATTTTGCATGAATCTCGATAACCAAATGGCTGACTGTGGCCTGAAACGTCAATGGCCATAAAGGCTCTAAAATTTCCAGGATCTGGCCTGGTAGATGTTCGGGGCACCACAGCTTGGACCCGGTCATCAGTGGATGTGCTGGACTATGGAAGGTTCATAGAAGTGACCGTCTGGCACGTGCTGCTAGTTGCACTCATGTTTGCATCATTTGAGCCAGAGATATATTAAGTAATGGCAATACTCGAGAACGAGTTGCTGCCGCCATCATATGTATGTATATATATATATATATATATATATATATATATATACATGTATACGTATATATATATGCATATACATGCATATATATATATATATACATATAGATATACATATGTATATACATATATATATTTATATATATATATACATATGCATATTTACACATATGTATATATACAAGGTTGTATATATATGTACATTTACGTATATATATACATATGTATCTATATATGTACATATATGCATATATATACATATATACGTATACATGTATATATACATAAATATACATGTATATATATACATGTATACATATACACATATGTACATGTACATATATACATATATATACATATACATGTATATATACATATATATACATATACATGTATATATATACATAAAGATATATATATACATATATATACATGTATATATATACATATATATATATATATATATATATATATATACGTATACACCTATTATGATAGCTACTTTTTAAAGGTGCTTGCTAGCTCTTCAGTAAATTATTGTGTGTCTGCGTGCACAAAGGTGACTTTTTAATCTAGCTTTAGTCCTGCATTAAAGTATACATGTCACATAAAAACTTTCCTTCTTATAAAGGTGATGGCATGAGAATATTTTGAATGCTCAATATGCCGTGTCAGGTCATTTTTATATTTGCAGATTAGACCACAAATATGACAACTTAGTGTTGTCGGATGTGCTATAAAACTTCCTCATAAGACTGCCGTTCCTGTCTTTGATTTTGTGATTTCACATGATTTACAAAACCAGCTTTTGACAAAAGATATCTACAACATACAGTACACTTCAGTTCCTGTTGTAATTTTTCTGACATTATATTTTTTTCCTGCTATCTTAAAACACGTTTTAAGACAGCAAGATCTACACGCTTCTATTAAAAAATTTTACAACTTTCTCTTACTATTTCTCTCCACAGCGATCGATCTTTTGCTTGGGCTTCTCAGTTATGTACATCCATCTCAAGTATTTTCAGGTTATTTTACAGAGAATTCTAAAATCTTTTTTTTTGTTCATGTTATTCATGTTTTTGTTCATGTTGTTCATGTTTTTGTTCATGTTGTGATCTATTACCCGATCTATGTCGCCATAAAACAGAGCTTTAGGAAGTCTTTTTTCCTCCATTCTAACCAAGTGTTCAGTCCAGCGCATCTGATTTTAAATGATTTTCATTTCAATGCTAGTACTATTTGATCGCTAAAGAATCACAGTGTCAGGCGTTGGAGTCCTCCCGTTAATATTAAGTATTCTCCGAATACAACTTTGTTGAAACTTTTCCAATAACTTGATATGCCTTCTATATGATGTCCAAGTCTCTCACCCATGCTTCATAAACACTTAGTTTTGTTTTTGATGTGATTCCCCGATCTGACCACACACGTTTCTTCAGTTTGCCAAAAGGAGAACTGACTTTGGCTATTTTGTGATTTATCTCAGCATCAAGTGTACAGTCCTTACTCAGCATACTACGAAGATATACAAAATTGTCCATGACATTTAACTTCTTACCATCAACTAATATGTTTTGCTCAACATATGGCATCCATATAGAAGGTGAATACATAACATGTTTTGTTGAGGCTGATGGTAAGTCCAAAAGCTTTACAAGCCTCTGATAATTTGTCCATAATCATCTGTGTGTCCACTTCTGAATGTGAAACAAGATCTGCACCCTCCACATATAAAAGTCCAAGAACAAGGTTCTGAAATTTTTTGACTTCACGTTGAGATCTCTAAGATTAAAAAGTTTACCTGATGTACGAAACTGAAACGTCTCCGTAATATCGCAATCGTTAAAAGAATGCTTTTGCATCACAGCAAAATATATGGAAAATAATGTAAGAATGCAAGGATATCAGTTTGTTTCACACCATTTAAACTAAAATTGGATCAGAGATCCATTAAAGTTCACACGGGCTTCATATTATAGTATAACCGTTGAAGCAACTTCACAAAGCCAGTAAGACAGTCTAGTTTTCTAAGAATCTTCCAGATTGGATTGGGATTGATGGTATAAAATGCTTTTGTCAGATAAACAAAAACTTGATACAAAGGCACGCACGGCTCCATATATTTTTACATTAGCTGTCGTGTAGAGAATATCATGTCCAGTGCTAAAACCACTGGAATGATAGAGGGACAAATCCATTTCAGCAAATGATTTAACAACATCTTTTCTAAAACCTTTCCCACTGCTTCAAGCAAGTGTATGCCTCTGTAATCACCACACTCAGATTTTGACCCCCTTTCCTTTATAAATAGGAACTATTATTGCATCAAGTAAATCTTGGCCGATAGCATTATCATGTCAAACAGCAAGGATAAGTGCATGGACTGCGTTGATAACGTTATCATCTCCAAATAGTAATAATTCAACAGGTATCCCATCAAGTTCTGATACTTTTCCCTTATTAATCTCATCAATGTTGGGATCAATCATCATCTTATCAACCTTTTGGGGGAGACTATCAATAACTATATCATTTACTTCAGAGGGATTATCAAAAAGATCTCGAAAATGGACTGTCCATCGTTTCATGATCCCCTCAACATTGTTGAAAAGGGCGAAACCATCAGTGGTACGAATGTTGGAGGCTGCAGTCAAAAAGCTTGTCTGATTTTGTAATACATATCTTTTGAATTTTTGTGGTCATAATCTGTCTGGTGACATTTCGCCCACTTCATTCGACGTGTCTCACACTGTACTTTTAATGTTGCTTCTTTATACACTTTTTCTGCAGTTATTTTAGTTGAACATTGTTTTTTACATAGGCATAACCACTTAACAAGGCCCAAAAGCCACTAGAGGATAAGGGTTAAGAGTGTACAGTAGTAAATTGGACAATATAGTACTCATTATTAATGGAAATTCGGTAAATCTGTTAACTTAAGTGGAACGGCTCATCAAGAACTTGTTTACATTGGACTTGAAGACAACCATATTGTAGTCAGCTGGAAAGCAGGAAAATAAAAGACTAAGAAAGAAGCTTTGTTCATGGAATCTACGTTTAGGTTTAGGCACAGATAAAAAGATGGGGAAATTATTGATAGTGTTTTCAGCTAGACAAGTGTTTCTTGTGAAAGTTTGGCGAGTGGGAACAATAGATTGAAGCTCAGTCGAGCACTTGTCATGAAAATAACGATAAAGCAGAGACAAACTCGCAACATCTCTTTTGTGAGATAGAGGTTGCAGAGAAGAAAAAGGACATCTCTTATGAGGCTATGAAGTCTATTTCTAACTCTATCAAGGCAGGACAAGTCCTTTTTATCAGCTCCTGCCCAGATGTGGCAACAGTACTCCATCCTTGGACGTATCTGGCTCTTATATACATAGAGAATTGCATCTACAGTGAGATATCTACTGGATCGATAGAAAGATCTCACCATTTTTCTAGCAGCCTTGGCAACAGATTTGATGTACATGTTCCATTTAAGATCAGGAGTAATGGTCAAGCCCAGAAGCTTGTCAAAACATGAGGCCTCCCCAAGACGAGAGCCATTCATTTTAATTGATGCCAGATGTGGATCAGAATGTTGATGATGTAAAGATAGAAGCTTGGTTTTAGATGCATTAAAAGTAACCAGCTACTCCTTTCTCCATTGTACTACGTGCTCAAGATCAGAGGAGAGAGAATCAGAGAGAATTTGGTCGTTTACGGTCTTAGACATGCTACTATAGATTGTAGTGTCATCAGCATAAATGTCTACGAATGATGTAAGGATATGATTTGGAAGATCATTAATGTATATCAGGAAAAGAGTTGGGCCCAGTATGGACTCCTGAAGGACTCCAGCATTTATACTGTGAGCTTCTGATTTTTGACCATCAACTACTACTCTTATGAACCTATTAAAGAGAAATGATTTAATAATTAAGAAGACATTTCCAGCTATACCATAGCTGGAGATCTTGTGAAGTAAACCTTTATGCCATACCCTATCAAAGGCCTTTGATATGTCAAGAGCAATTGCCCTAGAAAGATTCGCTATTCCTATGAGATATAACTGTAAGCACATCTGCTGTAAATCTAGCAGAACGGAAACCATATTGTGTGTCACTAGGCTATTTTTGCTGAGATGGTTGATTACTTCTCTATTTAACACAGATTCCAGCAACTTACTCATGACACACAGGAGACTTATTGGCCTGTACTAAGAGGGGGATGAGCGATCACTTGGATTCTTAAATACAGGGCATACTGATGAGATTTTCCAAGGTGATGGGATGTAATTCTCCTTAAGATAACGTTTACACAGTTTTGTAAGTATGGGCGCTAGTTCTGGTTGAGTTTTTGAATACCGTCAGGTCCGGTTGCTTTACTGGAATCAAGGTTTTTGATTAGCTTGGCAATATCACATACAGATATTTGTATATCACATAGCGTGTTTTCTGATACAGTAGGAAATATTGGGGGTTGGCGGCCTTTGTCACAAAGGGTAGAATTAGCTGCAAAGTTCTTGGCGAAGAGTTTGGCTTTGTCTGATGCTGTCGAGATTACTTGAGGTCCATTGATGATAGTTGGGATAGAGCACATGTTTAGGATTCTGTTTGCTATTTGCCTAAACTGGTGGGAACCAAGCCGCTGCTCAGATACTTTGGACTTGATGGACTGAGCATCCAACTCTCTTGTGTTCTTTATTACTTTCTTACAATTGTTGCTGGCTGTCCTGAAAGCGGCTTTAGTCTGCATACATCTCTTTTGTTGGAAACAATGGAAAAAGTGATTTCTGTGCACAATGGCAGCAGCACATTCTGGAGAGAACCATGGCTGGCTGGTAGGTTTTTGCTGGAACTTTTTGAGAGTATGAATCGGTCTATGCCTACAATTAACCATTCCGTCAGGTTTGATAATATAGAGGACGCATCCTTTTTAAACATGGAACGCAGATATAAATGTACGGAAGCTATACCACTCAGCCATAATGTATCAATATACTGTACGATGGAGTGGTACGTCTGAAGATTAATTACATTTCATTTTTATCTTAATTGATACAACAGAGTGGTCGGAGCGAGTTGTGAGAAAAAGGTCGCATACTGTCAGTGTCGGTGACACGGGTGGGTTCGGGAATAATCTGAGTGAGGTCAAAAGCATTGAGTGGGTCAACCATTCCACATTGTGAACATTTAAGTCTCATCATACATGAGTGTTAGCTGAAGGATAAGCAGATAGAACACAAACAGATCTCGTGAGCTTTTTCCTCTTCTTCCAAAAGATTGGTGATTGTAGAATCTTCATCAAACCAATTTTTACGTTCGGTTTTCTTAAAGACAAGAATTTCAGCTTCTTTGTTATATACTTGTGACTTGAAACATTCCCAAGTTCTATCAAATGAGATATTAATGAATGAGGTTCTAAGAGTTTCACACACTTCCTTATCTTATAACTTGGAGACATCGATGCGTTTAGGCACTTTACTCCATTGGCTTTGACCGTCTCGTTTTGCACAGGTAAAGTTTGTGATCAGTGTCACTGTCTGCGCCTAGTATACCTCTTCCAGTACAAGATCACGCTTGTGCATGATGACATAATCAAGAATATGACCATGTTTTGATCAATCCAAGTTACCTTGTGAATGAATTTTTGTTGGCGGAACGTGTTATATACTACAAGATTATTTTCAGTGCACAATTGCAAAAGAAGAATCCCATTATCAGTTGTCTTCCCAAAGCCATATTTTCCTATGACACTCTAGGTGTTGTGATTACGTCCAACCCGTACATTAAAATCTTCAAGCAAGAAAATCTTATCTGCTTTTGGTATCCCTTTGATAAAATTCCCTAGACCTTGAAAAAAAAACTATTTTGACATCCTGTCTACTATCCAATGTACTGAGATAACTGACACGTAGCGATCACAAGGTAAAGGCACCCTCAGTAACATGATTCGATCACTAATTCCACAGGTTGTTATAACTGAGATGTGGTCTTTGTCCTGGTAGCAAAACCAACTCCTCCTTCCCTTTTTACTCCTGTGGGTTTGCCTTTTCAGAAAAACGTATAACCTGCACCCTTTTTCCATAAGTTGATCTTCAGCACTAAAATGGGTTTCAGATAAAGCAGCAATATCCACGTTGTATCTAGATAATTTTCTGGCAACAATAGCTGTTCTTTGCTCTGGATTAACCAACTCTTTCGTATCAAAAAGTGTAGCAATATTCAATTTAAAAAGTTAAAAAACAAATATTTTGACATTGCTTTGCACCCAACAAGGACCTGAAAACTTTGGATAACTTTTCTATTCCCCTGCCTTTAAAAACTTTCTCCTACTGTAAATTTTCCTTATTATCCTACTTTCATTTCATTTCATTTGTTTCACTTGGATCTTTATATTTTATACTTATTTTTTATATCTATTCTTCATTCTCCTATATTAATATACTTTGTATTTCTTATATCTTTATTATTTACTAGCAGGACCCGTGAACCAGCGTTGCCCAGTGTTAGTATGCCCCCCCATCCCACCTCGCGCAAAACATTAAACTAATTCCGTAGCTGTTGTTGTAGCCCAACCAGCAACCGCCTTCCATTTAAAACGGCTTTCAAAATGGGCACCAATAACCTCACTATGTTAAGACCGGCTTTCGGAACAAGGGATTTGTGAGTGGATGAATGGTTGGTCATTTTTATGTATTTTTGACAGAAATATATTTCACAGCAAATTAATGACATTTGTGACGTATTTGTGTTTCAACATAATTTAAAGTATCAAAATTACACTCAGATATCTTTCATATACACATAAAAGCAAACTAGAATTGCATTTTGGTTTGTGACCTACGTGAGTTTATAAATAGAAGCAAAACATTTAATATTAGTCGTTAGCCTTGCAAGCCTGCAGGTGCAAAAAGAAAGGCAGCAAATTAAGTGCAAATAACATCTAGTACCGTGGCTCGAATATGAAATGGTAATTGGAAAAGGAGGCGAATAAAATGTAAACAGTTTTATTGAATTGGCCAGGGTAAATGTGTCACTTTACTGCGCTACGAATTCACCCTTATAATGCGTGAATGAATAATTGACCCAAATAAAAGTGTAACTCGGCTGATCTCTCTCTCTCTCTCATTCTCTCTCTCTCTTTCTCTCTCTCTCTCCCTCTCAGTGGTTAGAGTACTTGGAAAAATCAATTGTAAAAAGTGATATTCTCTGGAAGGTTAAAGGTTTAATCCTTAGTGTTGGCGACCAAAAAAAAGCAATTGCGAATTTGAGGACCTTTATTCTATCATGACTGATGGTACAAGAGCACGCTACCTCTGTGAAATAAATAAAGGGTTCCACTCAAAATTCCTTCCAAATTCCTGAGTTAGACAGAAACTTATCCGAGTTAGATACAACTGAAGAAGGTTGGAGCTTACATCGACTGAAACGTTGTGAAAATCATACTCAAGATGAGAACAGTTGTCTGACCGATGGATCTAAATAATATAAATAACCAATCCTTGTCTGAAAAATGCAGAAACGTCACTTCCTCCCTTGCCAAAATCCGGCACAGCTGATTGGCTGCGATGTAAACATTCTCATATTCTAACATTCGTATCTTCCACCATTAAACGAAGCATTCGACACTTATAAACACACCACCATTTTTTTTTACAAATCTATTTGTTTCTTTACGAAACTTTTGCTCTAGATTTATTATTTTCTTTTATTTACTCCATTAATTTTACATTTCTTAACTTTCCCAATATTAAATGAATTCATTGATAATGCTATTATATTTCTCCATCCACGGACACTCAAGACAATACACAGCTATGTGAAACTGCTTCTTCTTATACTCACTCCCGTTTCCGTTAGTTCTACATATTTCTATTTATTTATGTATTTATTTATTTAGTTAAAACGTAAAACACAATTTTTTTTTTCCTTTTAATTTATTTTTTAATTATAATATTTTGTTTACTACATTGCCTTACAGAAATTACATTCTGGCATAAATAAAAAGGCATGTTAGCACGAACTTGCAGGTTTTACCATCCAGCGAGCAAAATACCAAGAAAGCAAATATACATGGAAGTATATATACTAGCAGTTTAGCCTGGCTTTGCTCGGGCCCTTTGTACTGTTCATAACTTTATATGCATATGTATATATATATTAAAAAGTTTGACACATGTCCGGATAACCTACATCTAAAATTTCAAGTGTGTAGACCCAAAATTGGCGAAGGAGTTTTGTAGAGTCTGCAAAGGTCAACTCATTCAACTTCGACCTCTTGGCAGACAAATTTTCGTTCCAAAACTGATTAAAAAGCTTGCTGCATGTCTGAATATCTTTTATGTAAAATTTCAAATGTTTATACCCAAAATTGGCTGAATAGTTTGCTAGAGACCTCAAAGGTAAAATCTTTTGAACTTTCACCCATTGGCGGCCAAAAATCGATTAAAAAGCTTGTCCTGTATCTAAATACACTTCATATAAATCTAGCCTGGGTGCCCGGCGTTGCCAGGGTTTTGGAGGTGTGTGTTAAGCAAAAAAAAAAATGTGAATGTGGAGAGGGGTGTTAAAAATGATGGTAGTAGTGTGAGGAGGGAATCAAAACAACAGTAGGCAGTCAGGGTGAAATCAAAAGTATTGAAATTAACTGAAGTCAATCCAACGGTGACGATGACTTGTTAAAATGTATCTTCTTTTAATTCACTAAACCTATATTTTTCCCGTGTATTGTACACCATGGCAAAAGCTATACATATTCCTAGATTATCTAATAAAATCTATACTCCTTCTGCGGTGCTATATCTCAGTGCCACTATTTCTAACACACTCTACAGCATGGCCGAGTGGGGATCTGGCCATGAGCGTAGAGATACAAAGAAATGCATTCCCAGAAATTCCTTTCTAGATCGCCCTCTTTCTGCACGGACTAAGGGGAGCACGCATATTTCTGTCTCTCTATTAACGAGAGGGGAGCACCCTCTGCCTGAACACTAGTTAGTGTAGGTTAGTTAGTTTTGAAAACCCTATTGCCTATGTTTAATTGTAAAAATTAATTATAATTTGTATATTGTATTGTAATAAATTTTTTGTAAACTAAATAGTTAAGATTATACAATATATATTACAATTGTGTCGCATATCGTTTTTTCTTTTTTTTATGTCTGCCATAAATGGCTTCATTGAAGAACGTGACAGCCCTGAGAAAAAAAGGAAGATTCCAACCCGAATCCCACCAGAGGTCAAGCTGTTTCCTGGGAGAAGAAGGAGCCACACCCACATCTAACATCTCATCTTTTCTTCTTACAGACCCTAATGATGGCCCATCGTCACATCATCATGAAAGCACGTCTAAGACATTTAGTATAACACGTGTGTCAGTCATACACCAGTAACCGGTTGATCCTGTTATACTTCTATATCACACAGACCACTTTAATTCTACTACCCGTAAACAGTCTCAATATATTATCTCTCACTGCACAATTAAATTGCTCCTAATGTAACAATTACTAGAAGTTGTATCCTTATTATGTAACCTAGCATCTCCGCTCCTCTTCTGATGAAAAGCATTAGGCTTCGAAATACCATGGTATAAAGAGCTCTTACTTATCCTACACCCCTAATTGATGTAACATCATTATTGATTAAATGAATGAATCATCACATATTAGTATATATTTTTATATTGTCAATTTCTCATTTTAGTGATACTCAATACATACATATACATAACTATATATACACATATATCGCAAAGAAATCAATGAAGTGCTCGATCGCAAATCTGAGAGCTAAAATATAAATTATTTATAGAAAACTGTATGTTACATATTTCAGAAACGTACCATCAATTCATTGCAATGGATCTGTCTTTTAAAACGTTATTTAAAATTCTTTATTTATGCTGATGATTTGTTTGAATTTTTTAAAAAGCAGAATTACTGCAATAAAACAATAGTACGTCTCTGAAATATATAATATATAGGTTATATATATATATATATATATATATATATCTGTAGAAATATATTTTCTTATAATATATACCAATCCTTTATTTATTTTAAATATATTTTCTTATAATATATACCAATCCTTATTTAAGACGTTCAGTGTAATTACAGAGCAATATAGTGAATGAATGACAAAAAACTATATTCCAAAATTCATGATGTTGACCATCTTATAATTTATTCCTTTAATTAAGTTGACATTTACAAGAATTGTAAATTCTTTCAATTCACTTGACATCTACAAGAATTGCATGGGCATCGAATATGTGCCTACATTAAGGATGGCTTCCCATGTGGCAGGGATATCTCTAGAGAAGATCCTAATTTACCCTATATGTGCTTCAGGGTTGCACTTGCTAACACCACTGCATTTATATTTGCCCTCTATAGGCCCCACAACAGCGGAGTTACTATCTTTAAGAGCATATCTGAGAAAATAGACCACATACTGTCTTCACATCCCTCGGCTAACATCCACATCTGTGGTGACTTCAACGTCCATAACGTGGAATGGCTGACCCATTCAAATAAGACAGATGATGAGGGGAGGTTTTGTCATGATTTTGCTATTGCTTATGACCTCACTCAGATAGTTCACGAACCCACCCGTGTGCCCGATACACCCAATCAATATACAAGCCTCTTCGACCTTTTTCTCTCAACTTCCCCTGAGCTATGTTCATGTACCGTTCATTCTCCTCTAGGATCCTCCGACCACTCCGTCGTATCAGTTAAGATAAAAACGAAATGTAAGAAGCCCCCAGACGTACCACTCCACCGTACTGTATACCGATACTCTATGGCTGACTGGGACAGCTTCCGTACATTCATATCTGATTTACCTCTGCACTCCATGTTTAAAAAGGAAGTGTCCTCTATAGTATCAGATCTGACCGAATGGTTAATTGTAGGCATTGACCAATTCATACCATCTAAAAAATTCCAACAAAAACCTAAAAGCCAGCCATGGTTCTCCCCAGAATGTGCTGCTGCTATCGCGCACAGAAATCACTTTGTCCATAGCTACCAACGTAATAGATGCACTGAGACTAAAGCTGCTTTCAGGACTGCCAGCAACCACTGTAAAAGAGTAATAAAAAATGCAAGAGAGCTATATGCCCCGTCTGTTAAATCCAAGGTAGCTGATCAGCGGCTTGGTTCTCACCAGTTTTGGCAAATAACAAATAGGATCCTGAACAGAAGTGTGCGTTCTACCCCCACCATTATCAATGGACAAGAAGTCATCTCGTTAGCGTCAGACAAGGCCAAACTATTTGCAAAGAACTTTGCAGCTAATTCTACCCTATGCGACGAAGGCCATCAACTCCCCATATTTCCTCCTATAACACAGACCAAGCTAGGTAACATACAAATATCCGTGCATGAGGTCGCCAAGCTAATAAAAAACCTAGATTCCAGTAAAGCAACTGGCCCTGATGGCATCCCAATTATAGTGTTAAAAAAGCTTCAACCAGAACTTGCTCCCATACTTACGAAACTATTTAAGCGCTGCCTTAAGGAGAAGTGCTTTTCGACCCCCTGGAAGACCTCATCAGTTTGCCCTGTATTTAAGAATTCAGGTGATAAGTCATCTCCCTCTCAGTACAGACCAATAAGTCTCCTCTGTGTTATGAGTAAGTTGCTGGAATCAATATTAAATAGAGAAATAGTCAACCACCTCAGCAGGAATAACCTTCTTAGTGACACACAATATGGTTTCCGCTCTGCAAGATCTACCGCAGATGTGCTGACGGTTATATCCCACAGGATAAGTGAATCTCTTGACAAAGGCTTCCTTTCTAGGGCAATTGCTCTTGACATATCAAAGGCCTTCGACAAAGTATGGCATAAGGGTCTACTTCACAAGATTTCCAGCTACGGTATCACTGGAAATATTTTCTCAATCATTAAATCATTTCTCTCCAATAGGCTCATAAGAGTAGTGGTAGATGGATAAAAATCGGAGGCCTGCAATATAAATGCTGGGGTCCCTCAGGGGTCAATCCTGGGCCCAACTCTCTTCCTGATCTACATCAATGACCTCCCTAAACACATACTTAAATCATTCGTTGACATGTATACTGATGACACGACCATCTACAGCAACACATCAAAGGCTGTAAATGACAAAGTTCTCTCTGATTCTCTCTCCTCTGATCTCGAGCGCATGGTTCAGTGGGGGAAGATGTGGCTAGTTACCTTTAATGCATCCAAAACCAAACTCCTATCCTTACATCATCAACGCTCTGATCCCCATCTGGCATCAATTGTGATGGATGGCTCTCGTCTGGGTGAGGCCCCGTGTTTTGACAAGCTTCTGGGTTTGACCTTTACTCCTGATCTGAAATGGAACATGTACATCAAGTCTGTTGCCAAGGTCGCTGGAAAGATGGTGGGATCCTTCTACCGCTCCAGAAGATATCTCACTACTGATGCAATTCTCTATCTATATAAAAGCCAAGTACGTCCAAGGATGGAATACTGTTGCCATATCTGGGCAGGAGCTGTCAAAAACAGCCTATCATGCCTTGACAGAGCACAAAATAGACTTCGTGGCTTAGTGGGGGATGCCCTTTTCTCTACCCTGCAATCCCTCTCTCACAGAAGAGACGTTGCGAGCCTATTCTTGTTTTATCGTTATTTTCATGGCAGGTGCTCGTCTGAACTCCAATCCCTGGTCCCCCCTCGCCAATCTTTCACGAAAAACACCCGTCTAGCTGAATCCACTGTGAAAAATTTCCCCCACTCTATATCTGTGCCTAAATCAAAACGCGGATTCCATGAACAAAGCTTCTTTCTTAGAACTGCACGCCTGTGGAACTCTGTTCCGTCTGACTGCTGCCCTCCGGACTACAACTTGGATGTCTTCAAGTCTAATGTTAACAAATTCCTAATGAACCGCCCCCTTAAGTAAACACTCCATCAAATCTCCACACTAACGTAATGTACTTGCAATAACCCTTATCCCTGAGTGGCTTCCGGGCCTTGATAAGTGGTGATCACTGTGTAAAAAAAAAAAAAGAAAAAAAAATGTCAACTGAATTAAACGAATAAATTATAAGATGGTCAACATCATGAATTTTGGAATATAGTTTTTTGTCATTTATATAAGATGAGATATTTATCATACAAATACATTTATATTCACGATCTAATGTATGTGAAACCAATCTTACATTTTTGGGAAAAGTAAAAATAAATGTGATACCTTGAAAACTTTCTCTCAGCTCACTCTTTGAGAATACATCATATAACATAACGTATTCCCAAATGTATGCCATGGAAACATTGATAACTCAAAAATATTTCATCAGGCTGAAATTCTGCATGGTAGATACTGTTATCAAAGAGAATCAGATCCATGTATCATATTTGGAAAAAGTGGAAGATCAAATTCCAGTAATACTACTACTACTACTACTACTACTGTAACACCGAGTTTAAAAGATTTCTTCTTCATGATTGAGTACATGCATATTAGCAACATTATAGTTGTGCTAAAGGAGGAACAATTGTTATATATGGTGGAACTCGAGTGTCAATTGAAATTTTCTACAATTATTACTATTATTATTTATTTTTCTTTTATAAATCTATACCGAAAAATGGCTGCTAATAGAAAGATCGATTCGCTAAAAGCAGAAGAGAAGAATTTTAAGAAAAAGCCGATGAAAGTCTACAAAGTAAATTAAAAAAGATAATGCATTTCTTTTCTTTTTTTTTTCAACCTTTACTGGCTTTTTAATCATCAAGGTTATTAAGCTTCAATTCATTTCAATTCCATTAAGTCTCAATTAGTCGACTAAATTATACTCTAAAATTGGAGAGTTCTATTAAATGATCTTATATCTGTCTTCAATTCAAGCAGTCAATCACGAAATGATGCAAATGGGATTAAGATCATTAAACAACAAAACAAAGTGTTTTTTTAAATTCAAAAATACATCTGGATGAAGTATTCTAATACCAATGGAATATAATTGTTCATTTTAAAAAATCGAGAACTTTTTGGAAGAAATAGTAAGGTTACCGATATCCTCCAACTTTACTATGTTAAAATCTGTAGCAAGATGATAGTGTCAGATGTATCCGGTTAACTGATCTCTGCTGGAAATCCAGGAAGAGTCGCATCAGGATCCGTCGTCATCTGGTCGTTTCAGTTCTTCATGTGGCGAGAAACGTGTGACCAGTCCAGGATGACAAATCGATGGCAATATTTATTCTTCAACATTGCTTTGTGCGTTCATCTAAAAACGTATAACAATCTAATCTTAACATATAATTCCACAAGAAAGTTGATAATTATTTTTTTAATTAGTGTTATATCAAAGCAGCTGCAGTCATACAAGAAAACTTCAATAAATGATTCTGATTTATTTAATCTCAAACCAAAAAATGTCTATAATTTAAACCATGAAGCAGTTCTTTATTATTCCTATCAATACTATGAAAATGTAAATTGAAATATATGAACTGCCTCGACTATGTCTTAATTTATGTCAACCGTTTTGATCACTATTAGAGAAGTCATAAGATGTCTAATATTGTTCATTTCGAGTCCGGGATACTCACAGTAACTTAAATTTCAAAAATGTATGAAGAAGAAGGGACACTGAGTTAAAAAGACTATGAGGTTAGGTTGGCAAGAAAGTTCTTGCGGAATTTCTACTTTTGATTTCAAATGATGTTTTCTAATAAACTGGGAGGTGGCGGTTATCTAGTGCTTAATGACACGGACTTATGATCCGGGTGTCCTAAGTTCGAATCTAGTTTGTTTTATAAAAATCATTTTGACTTAGAATGTTGGCAATCTTTACCATGTCTTTCTAGAAAGAATTCTGAGTATAAAAATATCGGTGAAACCACTGCCAACACTAGAATCTTGGTGAGAAGTCGTAATAAACTGAAAACACAAAGGGGGTCGATAGGCAGACATACGCTTCTCATATTAGTAAATATATTAAATATGTCTACATATATTTCAGAGTATCATTTCTACTAAATTTGAAATTTTTAGGTTCAATAGCCTAAGAACAGCGCATATCTAAAAAGACAAATAGACGCACGCCTGTCATATTATTATAAATCTATATTTGTATCAATCTATCTTTTACGAATTCTATTACTGCAACACACATTTGCATGACGAGATAGAGAAAATTATTTATGTACATACGAATCCATACATATACACATATGCTATAATATGTGTGTGTTTGTGTGTTTGTGTGTGTGTGTGTGTGTGTGTGTGTGTGTGTGAGAGAGAGAGAGAGAGAGAGAGAGTGGTATCTGTATTCATATTAACACAACATGTTTATCTTGAATATGTCTTCGAGCTTGTCAGTTATCAGAATTTCCAAATGATGGCCTTTCCTTGGGCAACCATTTTCCCAAGATAACAGTTATGCTAATCCTATTTTAATTCCGTGATTTTGCCAATTACCGAAACACAGAGACGCCACCAGTAACAACGTCAAAATACAAAAAATATTTTCAAAAACTTGATACGAACATTAGTTTTAAAAATACATTTATGTCACTAGACAATCAGATATATAGGGGAGAGAAACTATGATACAGTGAAAAGGTCTGTGGATGATTATATATATATATATATATATATATATATATATATATATATATATATATAGCTATCCTTTTTGATTAAGCACCATCATAATGATGTCACCTGTTACTATTTAGCTTACTGCAAGGCTCTTTGTAAATAAACAAATAGAACACTGTCAAATATTGTCAATGTTTATATCTAAATATTGTAAATAATTACCATTAGCACCTGTCCTTTGGTCCAGTGGTTAAAAATGTGAACCATGATCTATATGACTGCAGTTTCAATTCCTGGCTATGAATAGGTGCTAGTACAATTGCATTTAAGAGCTGTGATACAGACGAACAGTCTGTGGATGACTATATATATGCATAAAGTCAGGTAAATGTGTATTCTCCTCTAAATGATTCATAATTAATATTGGAATAGTTCTTCTATGCCTAAGGGGTCGTAATGTGGACTATATTTAGTTTGGTTTATTTTAAAGGTAAGTTAATAAATAGGAACTGGAACCTCTCACACAAAAATTCAGATATCTCCAATTTTTGTGAAATTTTATCAGTAGGTATTCGGCATAAATTAATAAATATTCCCACATTTCAGCTACTTAGGAGTATTTTGAAGGTGTTTCCAAGACAACATATTGACACAGACTCCCATTTGAAAAATCAAATCTATCATATTTGCGTTAAATTTGATCTACAGTCACCCAATAAGTTAATATTTCCTAAACTTTAATTATATACAGATTTTGTACAGTTGTCCATCAGTCACAATTTAAAAAGTGTAATGTGTACATTGCAGAATTTGTCTCTTAAAAAAACATTAGACATTTTAACTACTTTTAGAAATCAAGACTATCATATTAATAGTAAATAATAAATTCCCAACAAATAAAACAGATGCCATACCTGAAAATAAAAACTAGAATCTTTCTACCAACTCCCCTATTTGTACTTATTTATAGATAGAGCTTAAAGTATTACCTTGAAAAATTATTATAGTTTTGGCGTGAAGTCAAGAATGATGATTTATGTCATATTTCAAATAATATAGTTTATTATAAACTAGCGGGACCTGTGAAAATTCCACAGGGAACTCATTTATATGTAATATATTGATGTTGGCATTCTGTAGATGTTCAGTGTAAAGAAGATACTCTGATATTATTGTAGCTTTTTTGTTAAAACTGCAAAAGTATTTATCTAAGCTAGCACGAACGCCTGGCAAAGTATACTTAAATATCATATGATAATTCTTGAAGATTTCATATATATTATTATGAAGTTAATGTTCTATCGATTTTTATATATTATAAAGTTGCGATTTCAAAAAAAATATATATCCATATGACTTAAATTGAATCGAAACCGAAATAAAAACTTATGAAATAATAATAATATATATATATATATATATATATATATATATATATATATATATATATATATATATATATATATATATATATATATATATATATATATATGTATGTATAACACTTGAGTTCATTTAGCCATAATCGAAACCGAGACCAAAAAATGAAGAATTCTTCATAAAATTATTTATATAAAAAAAATAGATTACTGGAGTGCCATCAGTCATAATCGAAACTGAAAGTAAAACTATTGAAGAATTATTGATAAAATTATTTATTAAAAAAATAAATGACCGAAGTGCCATCAGAATGCTTGGTATGATTATTTATGACAAGAAATGGAAGTACAACACAATTAAACGACCAGGATGGAAACGTGACACAGAAAATAACACACACGCTCTCGTATTAATATATAGATGATAAAAATAACGAATAAATAAATGATTGGATATATAATGCCAATAACATTGGACATTATTTATATAGTCCGAAACAATATATATTTCTTTACATATTGGTGTATGAGCATATAGTAATGATCTACTTTGAGTTCGTAGGCTCATTTTTGTTTGAAGAAGAAAAAACTGGTCTTTTATTCTATTCTCTTTCTTGCATTATATTATCTTATTTAAAAGATATATTCTGGGGGAAATGATCAGGATATACATCTTTATTAAATATGAATACACAAAAGAATAAGATAAACATGCACTCATTGTAATTAATAATTAATTTGCATTTAAATAATACTATTTTACAATTAAAACTCCCAAGCCAATTAGTTCGTCCCTGTAAACAGAGTAATTTCAACTGAAAAGATAACCTGAAAAAGAACATCGGATAATTAAACAGGTGTCCATGTCCCCTATTCTATTTTTCGAAGTATCTTTTACTCTTGAGAACCGATGATTTGTGATGCGTTATAAGGGTCTTTTCAAAAGAGTAAAGGCTTTCCTGAAGAAAGCCATGATACATATTCTCAATCAGTAATATATATACTAGCATTTCAGCCCAGCGTGTTTGGAGGTGTATGTTGAGCAAAAAAAAAAAGTGGTAGCAGAAAGGTAGGCTCGAACCTGTATCGCAAAGGAGGAAAAGAACGGGAAAAAAACCTGATGTCTTTGCTGTTACGACCACCGCCAAACCGGAAGTGACGTAGGTTTTAATTAAGGCTAGACAATCGAAAGAGGAAGAAAATATCGGCGAAAAAAGTGACACCCATCCGTAGAAAAGTGCCCAGTTGAAGGTGAAGATATTAATGTTTTTAGTTGCCCGAGTGTTTGTAGGTGTATGTTGAGCAAAAAAACAAAAAAAAATGAATTAAAAAATCGGTCAATTTTTTTAAATTGACCCCTATTATGACCCCTTAATATTTACTGTTTTGGGCTCAAATCAAGTTATTAAGTTCGATCCGTGTCCAAGGAACCTATATCTAACATTTCAAGTGTTTAGACCTAACATTGGCGGAGGAGTTTGGTTTGGTAGAGTTCTCAAAGGTCAAATCGTTGAACTTTAACCGCTTAACGGGCAAATTTCTGGCCGAAAACGGATTACAAAGATTTTCCCAAATCTCAGTATCCTGTATATCAAATTTCGAGTCTGTAGACTGAACATTGACAGAGTTATTGCGTAGGGAAATGTAGACACAGACACACACATAGGCAGACACTTTTACTTTTTTATATATAATAGCATTTCAGCCCGGCGTTGCCCGGGTATTTGTAGGTGTACAAACAAAAAACGGTCAATTTTTTTAAACTTTGACCCTTATTATGACCCCTAAACATTTATTGTTATGGGCTCGAATAATATTATTAAGTTAGATCCATGTCCAAGGAAACTATATCTAAAATTTAAAGTGTTTAGACCAAAAATTGGCGGAAGGGTTTGGTAGAATTCTCAAAGGTCAGATCGTTAAACTTTGACCCCTTAATAGACAAATTTCCGACCGAAAACGGATTACATAGATTTTCCCAAATCTCAGTACCCTGTA
The DNA here is from genome assembly GCF_053919585.1 of Euprymna scolopes. NCBI lineage: Eukaryota > Metazoa > Mollusca > Cephalopoda > Sepiida > Sepiolidae > Euprymna > Euprymna scolopes. The sequence continues at coordinate 48,545,605 of NC_136483.1, forward strand.
TATAAAATTTCGAGTCTGTAGACTAAAAATTGATGGAGTTATTGCATATGAAAATGTGCACAGATACAGACACACGCAGACACACGCAGACACACACACACACACACACACACACAGACGCGTTCACTTTTATATATATATATATATATATATATATATATATATATATATATATATATATATATATATATATATATTAGTAGCTTGGTAATGTCGTAGGGAAGATAATCAAAGCAGCAAAACTGTACCTGGCTTGCAGGACACTATATATATACAAATGTAGGCACATTTTGGCATAGTTTATTAATTTGAAAATATAGGATTTTTTACTAATTGCCATAAAATTTTAATCAAAGAATAGTATTATAATCTTCGAAAAGCTTGCAAATTTTCATTTAGATTCGTCCAGTATAATCAAAGATATGAGTATTTCAATATTCAATTTGGTTGCCTATATATATATATATATATATATATATATATATATATATATATATATATATATATTTATTTATTTATATATATATATATATATATATATATATATATATATATATATATATATATCACCATTTTTGGCAATTTATAAGTTCCAAATCTCAGTTACTACTGATCATAATTCAACAAATGAAGGCTCGTTCAAAAAGTAATGACCTGATTTGTGTAGTAGGATATGTGACATTTGCCCTTTAGGTCGCACCTTACGGGGATCATCCATAATCCAGAGCCTATTTTTGGCACATTTTTACAGCCATAAAATATTTCAGTCATAGTCATTCGTTTTCCTAGTTTTGCATATGAATTACTAAATATCTGATATTTCCTCAAAACCTCTCGCTTTGATGGAGGGGAGACTAAACCTTTCTGCTATGATTTCAAATAATCTAAAATAACAGCAAGAGAAAATTTGATTCCAAATATTTATCATGTTATATCTCACCTCTTTGGTTTTCATACATAGGTAAATTTTGCAGTGTATAAAGGTGTTTTGATACTGAAGATATTCATAACCGTACTCTATTTCCAAAAGAGGAGAGATATAACATATGATAAATACTTGGAATCAAGTCGCCCTTTGCTGTTATTTCAGATCGTTTGAAATCATAGCAGCAAGTTTAATTTTACCCCCCCCCCCATAAAGACCAGAGGTTTTGGGGATATATATATATAAGTTTCGTGGTTTAATTTTAAATTTTGAAAAAACAACATATAGAGACATATATTCGATTTAAGAATTTATTGCTTGACAAAGGAATATATAGAATGGGTTATTTTAATTTCCTTAATCCATGGATTTTCAACAATGGCTCATATCATCAGAGGAAATGAGCCATTGTTGAAAATCCATGGATTAAGGAAATTAAAATAACGCATTCTATATATTCCTTTGTCAAGCAATAAATTCTTAAATAGAATATATGTCTCTATATGTTGTTTTTTTTTTCAGAATTTAAAATTAAACCACGAAACTTATATATTGCTCTATTCTTAAATATTGAGCTTTTCATTTTTGGCTAGGATCTCCTTGAAAGTATTACTTCAAGGAATATCTATCAGGATTTTTCATCTGAATTCTATCAGTGTCTTATCTCGCTTATATATATATATATATATATATATATATATATATATATATATATATGTATGTATGTATATATAGTGATTAATTAAGTTCAGGTATATTACTAGCATGAACTAAAACCAATATATTTTAAAAAGGCACCATACCTCTATACCTATATAGAGCTTTTAAAACGGAAAGGTAGTTTGCTTCATATATAAGTCAATATATATAAGTTATATGTTATAGAAATTGATATGTTAACAGAACATTCAAATAAGTTTTAATAAGGTTTAAATGTATAAAGAACGTTGAGTCACTAGAAGTAATAATTATTCTGTCAATATAACTGGAATATATTAGAACGTAAAGTAATGCATTTTCATGTTTTGAATAATTTCCCTCGATTTCCATATTAGTCGGAACATTTAAATACTTAATTTTTAGAATAATTCTTTATCGACGCGCATACATTTAATGCTCCACCACACCTCAGTGTATCTGTACATTTAGTAAAATTCGAAACATTTATTGTATTCTAGTGCAACAGTACAGCCATGCTGGAAAGCCGCAGGGGGGGGGGGGCAAAATACACGCGTCCCTGAATAATCATTTTATAACTAAAATATCTAGACGTTTCTACATGGAGGGTACAAGAACAATGTAAGGGAGATAACTTGACTCCGTCATAGTATTGAAGTGAATGTTTTGCCATAGTTAAGTAAACCTTGACACTATCAATAACAAAAATTCCTCTGTTTATTTAAATAAAATGTAGTATATGCACTAAGATGCACAACATGCAACAAATCCTACATAGGCGCCACCAAAAATTTCAGCAATAGAGTGGCCTTACATAAGAGCAACATCAAAATTGCAGATAACAGACACCTCTATGTTTCAAAACACGTACACACATGCAGTGGAAACAGCTTCAAAATAATGCCAATCTTCCAAACAGGCAATTATTTTTATTTACTTACACAGGAAAAAAAACTCATCATCAGATTCACTCCTGAACTGAACAGAGCCTAATGTCATTACACAAAAACATGAAATGCAAGGTACACTCGCATGCACATCCATACACATACATATATACACACCCACACATAAATCAGAACCGACACATTAAAACACACACACATGCACGCATACAACCACACACAAACATAACACCCCTATCTCTAATACAACACACTGAACAATACCAACCCTACTTAACCTCGAAACCAACAACACTAGGAAACACCTAGAACCATAGAATAATATCTGTTCCAACACCTTGCTCCCTCCTCAGTCAGTGGAGGAGAATCCCCTCATGACTGAAACAACTATCATCCCTTCTATCATCCCCCTCCCATACCTATACCCCCTCCAATTGCCCCCCCCCCATCTGGGGAACAAAATCTCCCCCACACTAGGAACCGATCCTGGGTCTGGCCATACCCACATGGGGAGACAAATAAATAGAAACATTAAAAAATCCTCAATACATATTTTAAATACACCCCTCTTTCTAAACAAACATAATATAAGGAATACCTGAAAAGACTAAAACGAAAAATCACAATACTAAAATCCAAGAATCCAAAAAATAAATATCAAAATAGAATGAAAGCACCCCTACACTTATTTCAGAAGAGCTGGTCCCCCCTCCTCACACATACACATTAGTAACGACCTCGGATCACAGTCACCTTCCTAAGGAAAGTCTTGGGAACATTACAAATGCGTATATCTCATGAACTATTCCAGGTAGAAAAATGAAACTGGTGTCATTTTAAAGCTTGCTTAATCAAGTTTTTGGTTATACTAATGATTTTCGTCTCATCTTTCCAGGTGCAGTAATGGCGTTCTCTAAACAAGACAAGGCATTTTGCGTCTTCCAATTTGCAAAGACTGAATCGTGGACATGTGTTCAGCGTGCATTTCGCAGGAAATTTAAAAAAGAAGCCCCTGAAAGGAAATCCATTGTCAGATGGCATGCTAAATTTGTGAAAGATGGGTGTTTGTGCCCAAGTAAGCGAACAGGTCGCCCTTCAACTTCAGAAGATGCAGTTGAGCAAGTTCGGACAGCCTTTCAGCGGAGCCCACGTAAATCAGTGAGAAGAGCCAACAGGGAACTTCAGCTTGCTCCAGCAACTGTCTGGCGTGTCTTAAGGAAACGACTGCAAATGGTACCTTACAAGCTCAAGTTGGTCCAAAAGTTGAAGGACACTGATAAGCCACTTCGCCGTGACTTTTGCATTGCAATGCAAGAGAAGTTGGAAGATAACGGCTTTGATGACCGGCTTGTTTGGAACGCGTTTGGACTATCGACTAGATGTCTGCCGTGTGACGAATGGTGCTCATATTGAGCAACTTTGAAGATTCCCCACAAAACTTGAAACTTTAACCTTTCCAACGGTACCAATTTCATTTTTCAACTCCTAATAGTTTTTGAGTTATTAAAAACCGTTATGTTCCCAAGACTTTTGAAACACCCTGTATACATTCTCAAACCAATAAAAGCAAACACACACACGCACACACACGCGCACACACGCGCGCACGCACGCACACACGCACACACACACACACACACACACACACACACACACACACACACACACACCCTACCCCACCCTAAAGGAAAAGAAAAAAACACTAGCAGAGAGAGAGAGTGACTACAACCAGGTCAGCGGCCTGGACAAGCCCAATAAAAGAGCAATAAAAATTGAGCATGCCAATGAGTAATAAACACTTACAAGCCTCCACCAATTGGAAACACTTCAAATGAACTATGAAATTTGCCATTTTCACATCTCCAACACATTTGAAAATAATTTCTGACGAGGACACTTCACAGAACGTCTGAAACGCGCGTAAAAACGATTTCAATGACTTAAAACCATTATTACAATGATTCAAACATAATTCTCAATGAAAAACCAAGACACGGAATAATAAAATAATTTAAAAAAATACACATTGTTGGTGACTACTCCCTTATTTGAATATATATATATATATATATATATATATATATATATATATATATATATATATATATAACAGGGTTTTGTGAGGTCTGTTTTTGCGTTGGATGCCCATAATTCTAAACACAATGCTTTACTGTAATTTCATACTTTAAAAAATTGTATTATTCGGATTATTTCGAACGCAAACCTTTATTTACTTCAAGGATGTAGCATTCACTCGTTCAATCAGCCACGATTGGATAGAGGTTCTAAGTAATTTGCAGTTATATTTCTCATTCGCCCACGCTGACAATTTAATCTTCAACCTTCAGGAGAATCACTTTTACAATTAATGTTTCCAATACTTTAACCACTGCACCATTGGACAGTTCTAGTACGCATTTTGGAAGCCGTAAGCCTATTTTATTTTAGTTACTAATTCGAAATTCCGTCCAGATTCCAGAGTTCGACACAAACATTTCCGAGTTCAACAAGATACATCCGAAGAAGCTCGGAGGTTACATCTACCAAAACATTGTAAAAATGACACGGAAGATGAGAAAAGTAGTTCGAAGAATCCAAATAATACGAATAACCAATTTTCATCTCCAAATTTCAGAAACCATAATTTAAAAAAATGAAGAGTAAAAATGTTAATATAAGGTTTGGGTTCAGGGGCAGGAACTCACAGGAGTCCACCAGATGCCTATAGTAGTATATAAATATATACACTTGTTTATACATTTATTTAAGTCTTTGTCATTGTTTATCTAAGAAAGGAAAAAAAATTGCAAATTTTAAAGTAAACCAAAAAGAGAAATCGAAAAAGAATGCAACCTTGAACTTTAAAATACAAAATACAAACAAAAAAAAAAAGCTAAAAGGAAAAAAGATAAGGAAAAAAAAAGAAACATTGAATAAAAAAAATGTTCTGTTGTTTTTCAAACATTCTGACAAGCTGACATTAAACTAATAAACCTTGAATTGTTTCAGACGAAAAGTCAGGGAGAAAGGATTAATTGAAGAAAAAAAATCTAAATAAATAAAATATATTAAAAAAAAAATAAGGTCAGGGTAAATAGAATAAAATAATCTACATAATGACTATAACAATATTGATTTCTAATTTGTATTGCTTTATTTCTAAGCATAAAAGCAAAACTTTTGTGTATAAATATTATAAGAAAATTGCTATACCGATCCGGCATAAGCACGTTGATACACGGTTTGGTTAGATAACCTAACTTAACAGACGTTGAGCCTAGTTAATAGCAAAATGAGTGACTGTTTGGGAATAATAAATGCTGTAAGAGGGAGGATGGCTAAATAAACTTAAATCGTTAAAGATCATCTCTACTGACTGGAATATAGTTTCAATTAGGGATGCTTTTGAATTCAATATTCCTAGAATCTTCCTACTTTCTTCTGTTTGCATTTGATTATATAGAAATAAATCGTTGCATCACAATAGAAAAAAAACTGGCATTGCCCGGGAGTTTATTTACTTTCAATTTTGTTTTTCTTTTTTTTAAATTTTAAATCGCATAAATACTCTCGAATTTTTACTTTTACATTTATAAATAACTAGCATGTGTGCCCGACGTTGCTCGGGTTTTTGGAGGTTTGTGTTTAGAAAAATAAGTGATAGTAAGCAGGCAGGCTCGAACCCGTGACACTAAGGTGGAAAAAAAGTGAAAGGAAATCTGACGTCTTACCGCTACTCTATGACGCGACCACAAATCTAAAGCATTCAAATTTAATGTAGGGAATCAAAAAGAAAAGATGACTTGCCAGAAATGGCGTTGCTTTTAAACCTACCATGAAAGCAACTTAAACACAAGGTCGTTTTCAATGTGGGGGAAAACCAGCTCCTCCAAAAAGGGGGCATTCTGGCAGTATCGAAATAACTATTGTCTCAGTATGAAGTGTTTCCCTTACATTGACCAAGGACCAATTACAAGAACAGATACTATCTAGCTTGAAGGCCAGGCGTTTGCGTTCCAATAGTTTTGCTTTATTTATATGAAAATAACAAACAAAAACTGGAGACGACGGCACAATGGGAATTTTGTTTAACTCGATCAGAAAAAGATAGACGATGTCTGTTTACAAATCTGAGATATAACGATCTGGAAAGTATGCGAAAACTTCTCACAAAATCTAACCGACATGAGAACCCCGGTGCAAAAAGCCTGTTATGGACATACACAAATGCTCACGCCCATTTTGCCCTTTATATAATAGACTAGTTTGGAGGTGTGTGTTGAGCAAAATAAAGAAAAAGGGTACTAGACAGGCAGGCTCGAACCCATTACGCAAAGGCGGAATAGAAAGTGAAAGAAAATCTGACTTCTTACCGCTACTCAATGACGCTACCGGAAATTCGGAACGTTAAAATTAAGCAAAGTCAATCCAACTAAGACGATGACTTACAAAAATGGCCCGCAAAACATCGACGCCTCCTTGTAGAAAACTGCCCAGTTGAGGGTGAAGTAATTAATGTTTTGGGCCAATCTTTCGATATTTTCGTTTGAGACGTCAAACTTCAAAATGATACTGATCTCGTGAAAATCTGTCGCCTCTTTTGAAAGTTTTATCCAGACATACAAACAAACATACATGTATACATTTAAACAAACAGGTGAGATTTATATTATAGATAAGCTAAGAGTTAGCAAGCAAGTTAAAAGATAGAAATAGATAGATAGAGAGAGATAGAGAGAGAGAGAGAGAGTATGAGAGAAGAAAAGAGTGCAAATTATGTGACCCATACAGGTAAGAAGAAACCGATCATATACTTATTGTCTGGAGTACGAATGGGGGAAAGAAAAGGGTGAATATTAATGGATAGGTTCTTTTTAATTTCATTCTATTTGAAGATATAATAAAAAATAATTCAGTGTGTAATAATTAAAGTTATTTTGATGCCGTAAACACACACGCAGCCGTGAAGTTGTCTCATCATTTCATTAATGTAGATTTGTTATTATATAAACACTATCCTATAGTCAGATAACATGTATTCATTAGTTTTTTTTTCATTTACTTTGTATGTTTCATATATATCAATACTCTTGCGCGTACTTCATGCTAAAACCCTGTTGCGTTTCGTTTCGCAAAACACAACTTTTTGATGAACCAGTCAGAGTCATCAATATAATTTCTTGGGTTCTTTGAAATGTCTATTTTTCTCAATATCGTATCTCTTCTACCAGACAAACCAGTCAGGATGTCTTAAATCATGTTTCTCTCATTAATAACATGCATTTATAACCCTCGTCTCTATTTTTATATTGGTTATGTTTTGACTCTAAGGATATTCCATAGATTTGGAGGTGTCACTCTTCTTCCCCCAGCCAATGATATTCCAGTCTTTGAGTTCTATTCAACTGCTGTCTTTATGAGTCTTCCCACTCCTACACTGTATAGATCTCCAGACGCCGTAATGCCTTCAATTTAAATAGCTTCTTCCTTTGAACTGCTAGACTTTGGAATTCCCTTCTGGGCCCTTGCTTCCCTGACTATACTGACATGCAGAAATTCACATGTAATTTGAGCAGACATATCGCTGTCTAACTCCATATATAGTATCCCTGCAAATCTAGTCCTAAATAGTAGCCCTTACGACTTAGTGGCATTGTGCCTTGTTTGAGGTAAATAAACAGTATAAACATTGTTTAATGCTAATTTCATTACCAGCATAATGATGTATTGGTTATGGTTCTTGGTGTGGCGCTTTATTAATAGATTAAGACCATTGAGAAAGTCCCACATCACACTCGTGTCCATCGTGATTGGTTGGGATTATAATCAGCATATTTTTTATCGTTTGCTGTAATCTGCTCACATTGCTAAATGTCCAGCTATTATCTATCAAACAGGTAACATCTAATTTAAAGCAAACAACACTTGGACCAATAATTCATGTTTTCCTCAACTGAAATAATTTAAATCAATTTTCACCCCAAACAAGGCACAGTGCCACTTTGAAGTAAGGGGCTACTATCGGGGACATAAGTTGCAGGGGCATTATGAAGTGAGATGAGTAGCAACTATTGGAGTAAAAGGCTTTCTTACACCTAAGGATTTCTACTGTAAAGGAGTGGGACTTAGTTGCTTGTCGGGTTTGTCGGGGTTAGTCACGTCGAAGAGGTACAAGTGCTTGTAGTTCGTCAGAGCATTCATCATTAAAGTATTTGTAGGACAGGCAGAGGGATGCAACATTTCATCGATGGGACAGAGGCTGAAGCCTAGACGGCAGCTCAGGACCTATCAGGTTGGCGACTTTATTTTGAACCCTGTCCAATTCTTTATTTACAAGCCTCCATCTAGTTGAAACAAACTTATTTTCTTTATAAGGCAGTTTACTCAAAGTTAATGATTCTACTTGTCTATTGTTCTCTTTTAGGGCTTATCAACCCTATTTGTAATGAGTTCACGTTGAAACAAAACATTTTAAATGTATCATATTGTCGTCTATATATTTTATAGGTGCACTTGTATGACACGCGTGCCAAAGTATATAAACTCTTTTGATCATGATTTTGGAATTAAATAATAACTTCATTTTACACATGATAATCTGACCAACGTGAGGCGGGGGTGTTCGATCGGACGACGACAGAAGTGTGTCACTGGCTTCGCTCTCTTCTCTATCTGATTGTCAGTTTTGACTTATTTTTATATTTACATAATCCTACATTCCTTAATCGGAATTTAATTGTTATCTTATTTTTACCTTGAAATACAATCCAGAGGAAAATATTTTTCTCATTGCTTCCTGATCATGATTCTTAAACTAGACTGTAGGGTTGACGTCATCGTCAGCAATCCAATTTACAACTGGTTTTGCCCAGCTTATATGTTTCTGGAATTGTCGGTCACCTCTGAAGCAAATGATTAACAGATTACTTCACAATCAATGTTGATGTAAATGGCACCCCATTTTGTGTTTAAGCTATCTTTTGTTATTTAGGTGACATGTTGAATGTTGGTGGTGGTTGCAATTACGCTACCACTACTTGCTGCGTCATCACTTGTTGAAGGTTCGGGAGTCTGCTTTTCTTTTTTATTGCATTTTCACCCCAAACAAGACATAGTGCCACGTTGATGTATGGGGCTACTATCTGAGACATGACTTGTAGGGGTCTTGTAGGAAGTTGAGCAGCAAGATGTCTGTTTACATTACACTTAAATTTCAGCATGTCAGTACAGTCAGGGAAGCAGGAACTTGGAAGGGAATTCCAAAGTTTAGCAGTCCTAGGGAAGAAACTATTAGAGTAGAAAGCTTTCTCACATCTAGGGATTTCTACTGTGTAGGGGTGGGATTTTCCTGCTTGTCAGGTTTGTCAGGCGTATTTCCGTCATGGGGGCACAAGGTCTTGTAGTCTGTCAAAGCATCCACCTTTAAAATACTTGTAAAAGGGGCAGGGAGATGCAACATTCCATCATTAGGACAGCGGCTGAAGCCTAGCTGCTAGTACAGGACCTATTACATTGGCGACTCTCTTTTGAATTCTGTCTGAGGGAGAGACTAGTAGCAGATACATCGGTCCAAATGTGACAATAATACCTTATACATGGGTGAATAGTGACCTTGTAGAGGTACAGGATACTCTTAGGCATAAGTAACTTTCTAGCATCATAGAGACAGCCCACCTTCTTTGCAGCAGCCTTAGCAATGTTTTCAATGTATCTGTTTGAACTCATGTTACCCATGAATATTAAGCATAAGGAGTTTGAAAAAAGTACTTTCCGGTAATGTATCATTAGCCATGGCTATCAGTGGTTGAACAGATTTCTTGTAATTATTAAAGAAATGAAACTTAGTCTTGGCAGCATTGAATGTTACCATCCATTTTTCTCCCGATTCCACTACAGACTGGAGGTCTTCCTCTAGTGTTTCTTCCATTGCCTTGAATACATGTTCATTCGTTTTCCCATCATGTCTGTTACAGAGCGTGGTGTCATCAGCAAATATACCCATCTCAGAGACAATTATATCATGGAAGTCATTTATGAATATCATGAATAATAAAGGTCCAGGTATCAAGGTACACTCGCATTTATATCATATTGTTTTGACATACGTCCATCGACGACAACCTGGATTCTTCTCTTATTTAAGAAGGATTTATGTTAAATATTCGCCAGAAATACTATAGGATATGATTTTCATGAGAAGACCATCATGCCATATTCTGTCAAAGGCCTTAGATATATCTAGGTCTACTGCCCTAGGCTCTTCTGCTTTATCCAGTGCATGGTATATACGTTCAGAAACTACAGTTAAGATATATGCAGTATAATGGGCTTGCCTAAATCCATACTGTTGGTCGGACAGAAGGTTAGATGTGAGATAGTGGACTAGAGCTTGCTTAATTATCGACTCAAATATTTTCGTGAAAAGAGGGGGGGCATATGAGGTGATAATTTAATGGGTCAGTTCTTTCGCCAGAATTCTTGTAAACTGGTACAAGAAAAGCAATTTTCCAGAAATCAAGAAAGCAAGATTCGTTGTTTAAAAGTTTGGAGAGAATTGGAGCAACCTCAGTGGAGCATTTTTTAAATAGTACAGCAGAGATGAGATTAGGCCCACGTGCTTTTGAAGTGTCTAGGATTTTTATGATATAATGTACTTGAGGAGGGATCATCAGATTATCTAATGTGGTTTCTGTGTGCAGAGGAAAATCGGGGGTGGGTGCTAAGTCCAAAGTAGAGTTGGAGGCAAACTGACGGGCAGGCAGATTAGCCTTCTCGGTTGCCATGCAAACAGCTTCAAGATTGTTGGATAGTGAGGGAATTGTTGATTGCCCATCATTTACTACTAGATTTTCCAGAAGTCACAAGTTCCTCATTTCTGCACTTCAGTGCGTTTTCTGGTGGCTTCTTGGCTCATTTTTTACCCAATTACTTTTAACTTCTCTATACTTTTGTCCATTTCTACTGAATTTATGTCGGATAAGTCTGTGGTATGCATCCTGCCTTGGAGCAATGGCATCTGCACAAGTAGAAGTAAACCATTGGGGAGAGTGGAGTTTGTTCTAGAACATCTGTGCGGGAATATGTGCTTCAATTGCTATTTTGAACCATTCAGTGGTCTCATTTACGCACTGTTTAGCTGGAAGAAAAAAGATATTTCCCGATGGAGCATCCAATCTATGTTTATTGTAGCACCTTTTCGATTTAAGCAGTTGTTCTTCAACTTGGAGTCGAGGGTGATGACCATCATTATCACAGCATAATCAGCATTACCGAGAGGGCAATTGGCATTTATTACGCAATCCTCAAGAACTGTAGTCAAAAATAGGTCCAGAAGTGAGGCCTGCTGATTCTGACGATCTGAGAGATAGGTCGGGAACGTTACTGCCTGTGTCAAGGAATGGGAATTAGAAAAGTTGTGTGTGATGCTACCATCTGCGTAAGTGTAGTTACAGAAGTCAAACCAATTATTGTGATAGACATTAAAGTTGCCAAATACATATATTTAGACGCTAGCATCTAGGGAGTGTGTTACATCTATGCTGTTAGAGACGTGATTGATTAAAGTACAGTCTTGGGTCGAGGGATAGCGATAAAGAAAGTATAAGTAGCTAACACTATGTTGTAAAATTAGTTTAAAACACAGGAAACGCTGATCATTCAATTCCTGTTTAGATTCCCTAGTCATAGGAAGGGTGTTAAGAATATAGACTCCAAGTCCGTGCATATATCTGTCAGAGTCCTTACGACAAAATGGAAAACAACCAAACATGTTAAAGTGGTTAAAAGGGAAGGAGGAGTGTAAGTTAGTTTCACTGGGAGTTTTCTAAGAGAAATTATTCTCTCGTCTAAGTTAGTTCTAAGTTCACGGATATTTGTAAATGCAAGCCCCAAATGAGGTGGCGAAGCATTGTTCGAGTGTGCATGTGGTTTAATTGTTTTTTTTAGATTGAGCTGTCATTTTTATAATTTAAGTTTAGGGTGAGGGGTGCTAGCCAAAGTAGATGTCTATTGCCACCACCATGACACACAAGTTGACCATCAGCCAACTCCTCGTTCTCAGGAATGTGGCCTCGGGAATGCCCACCAGAGATGAGAGCAGAGTCCCTTTCCATGCATGACATGGCACTACAACCATTCCGATATCATACAACTAATGATAGAGCAGCCGTTCTAAACACTACCAAAGAATTAGGGTTCCTGTACTGTCAGAATCCAGCAGTAGGACAAACTGTCAATCCGGTACTCTCAAACCTGTTAGACAAGAGTGGCCCAGTCCAATAATGTTAACATACATGGTAAATAAGCACCCCAAGATGTCCAGTTTAAGTGGAAGGGAATAAGGCAGATGTGAGGGACGGCGTTTATTTCCCTAGTCAGGAAACAAGGCCAAGCACTGAGCATCTGTAATGAGTCCCTCTGTTCCTTGCTAATAGAAAAAAGGAGTATGGAGCTGGACGGTAGGCAGAGGCTACCTACTCCTTAAGCAGTTTAGGTTTACAAACCAGTGATTTGATCGAGTCACCAGTTTGGTGCCAAAACGTATGAGGTCAGTGGCACAGGTTTGACATTAGCGTGTTCCTTTTCCTAGATAGATTACCTGACGATATCTACTGGTCTATCAGCAGCGAGAGGGTTTTCCCCACGCCTGGTTTCAAAGCCAGGCATTTCCCCGCCTCCACATATGTAGAGTTAATCACATTAGTATCAAAGGTAGTTCATATCTGCTATGAAGTTGTACTCCTCAAAATAAGATAAAAATTGAAAGATGTGGTTATTCACACGTTATGAGCGAAAAGTTTTTGGGGGTATGTATGAATAATAGGTGTAGATTTTAAGTTAGTATCTAGCTAGTATTAAACGAAAATTAAATATGGTTTATGGATTAATAAAGATATTGGAAAATCTATCGTATAAGGAGTTAGTGTACGATTCAAAACAAGCTTCGAACGTCAGATTTTAGTTTTCATGCAGAGTCAATCACTAGTACGTTGGCCCATCTTAGGGAAAGAAAATATAGAGTTTGAGCTCAATATAAATTTAGGTATAAGTCCAAACTATAATCAATAAGTAACCATCTTATAAATAATCTATAGAGTAAAGGTATATATTATAGATAATGCATGTTTGTTAAGATAGATAATTATACATTTTTGGTTTTGATTTTGAAACTTATTTCTTCTAATGTTATGAACAGGACAGTAACCCCCCTCTTCTATGCTATATGTATGTATGTGATCTTATAGCAGCTTGGGAAGAAGGGCAATTGGTTTTTGTCCAGTTACAATAATAAAAGAGATTATCTAACCTACACGAATATCGTATTAATTAATATAATTAGGATATTCAGGAATTAGGGTGGAATTCAGAGTTTTAAGAATTTATGTTAATTATGCAAAACAAACCGAGGCAGTCGTCTTAGAGGCAAAGTAAATAGAGCCCTTTTATATCGATATTTAGAAAATATATGTTTTAGTTATTCCAGTATCATACATATGGAACCATATACTTATAGCAAGTATAGGCCTTATATTTAAACATAGTCAAGGAATGATAATTTAAGAGCTTGCGAAGAGTGAGATAGTATAGGACAGTTAAGCGCACGAAATAAGAATTTAAGTAAATTAATAACTTTACAATACTTAGTAAGCAATTAAGGAATAAGACAGAAGCTTACCTTTCACGAATGCTTCGATTACACGTTGTATTAAGCATTATGGGCAGCTATGTTTCTACTTGTTTTCAATCTGTAGCCAGTGCTTAAGCATCTCAGCAGGGGGGTCTTTCTGTGGATTTTTGGAAACGTATATATATTTTTTATAAGGAGTGTTTAATATAAGTACATTATGCAACAACTTTACAATAGCGACCTAAACAAGTCAAGCGAACATAAGTAGCATGCAAGCAAAGCCAACTATAAAATTCAGATATTAACTATCATACTTAATTTAAGTTCTAGGTCCTAAAGTTTAAAAAAATGAAAATCCCCTTGTAATAAATCCGATATTGTAATTATGTATCAGCATGGGGAGCAGGCTCATTATTTTCGATTAATCTGGATTGGAAGAAGTTGTTCGAAAACTGGTAAAATAACAAATAAAAACACGGTGTTAATGCATTATTAAAATACAAGGGTGTAGTTAATTATTGAAGCACAACGATTTAAGATCATGTATAATGCAAGAGATATATGCAGCGTTCTTGGTGTCAAAAATAGCTGTCCATTTTTGCATTTGTAATAATTTTTCCCTTTTTTCTGCTACCAATTTTTACATCTAGACACATTTCCTTTAAAATTCAGAGCAAAGTATTTTCAGTCATTTTCGCTCTGTCATTTTGCATGGAAGTGAAACAAACGCTTCTGATGTGCAATGGCTTTGGCATAATAGCCGCACCATCAGGTTGATGAGTGGCAAAAAACTGAAGGAAACCCTATAACCGTGCATCATCAGAAACTTGGTATTGGGATTATGGATGACTTATGAACTCAGTATCTCAGGTGGTTTGGTTATGTGTCATCGATTGTATCAAATCCATTACATGTTTGGATATCTTAGGCAAAATAGAACATAGTAGCCAAATTAGATAGGGCTTCAGTTTGTAAAAAGTGATTTGACTGAATGAAACACGGCTGATATCTTTGGAACAAACTGCATTGATAGCAGACACAAGACGTTGCTTTGTGTTGGCTAACATAAAACACAGGAAAGCCACAGCAGCTTAAATACCAAAATCTGATTATGATGAAGATGTGTAATAGAACTACACGAACTGAATGAACAAGTTGAATGGGCTTATCTAGTCGTAAAATACACTTACATATGGTATCTTAATTTATGCAAATTTTGCATCTATTATTACAAAGCTAATTTTTTATGGATTATTATACTGTACCCAATATATAGTAGCGATTTCAAAAGTAATAAAAAATATGTCTTGTGTGCAATCAGCTAGAATGGAAACCAAAACATATAGCTCTCTAGCATTGTTCATTGAGCTAAGGACGAACGGATATTAAAACTTTTAAAATTAATGCAGTTCAATAAATGTATATTTGCGCATGTGCAAAAGTAACAGCTTTAGTCAACTTACTTCTTCCAAGTTTTAAATTTTTGATATTGACCCCTTAAAAGGTATGTGTACCAGCTAGAAATCAAATAGAATTTGTTCTCAAGTCCGAATCCCCTATAAATCAAGTTTCATGTTTGTAGACCAAAAATTACTACACAATAATGATTATGTTTCAGTTAACTAGTTACAACTAACTAGAGTAATTATCATCATTCAAGTGCTTAATAGATATCGGAGAAAATTCACAAAAGTTCCTGCCTGGAGAGCAATTAACCTCGTTTAATCATTGAAGAAGCAAAAAAATGTACAGTACAATACAATGAGACAAACAAAACAACAAAAACACTTTGCTAGGGTTCTTTCCCACAAACACCACACAATTTAGATATTCAATCGATTGATATGTGTACAAACACCCACCCAGCATTAGCCAACACAAAATACCCAATTCTTCTTCACGACAATGCCTGACCACATGTTGCTATACCGACCATGCAGAAGTTGAACAAATTGGGCTACGGAACTCTATCTCATCCACCATACTCTCCAAACCTTTTACCTCTCGACTACCACTTCTCAAGCATCTCGACAACTTTCTGTGTGAGAAATGCTTCAAAAACCTAAGCGATATTAAAAACGCCTTCAGCGACTTCATCGCCACCAGAACACAAGATTTTTACGTTACTGACATGAATACACTTGTTTTGCGTTGGCAAAAGTGTGTTGATTCTGATGGTGCTTATTTTGATCAATAGATGTTTATTTGAGGTGGGATATGTTAGTCTCCATTTAAAAGTTAAAAATCAAACCACAAGAAATTTCTTTTGTAACCTGACACTATTATATAGTATATAGTCCCATAAATATATAAAGAAGTATATGTAAGAAGTGATTTGTCTGCATGCATCAACATTTTTGATTGAGTTGCATGGAGAGCGGGTGTGAGACGTTGACTAGTATTTCTTACTAGAGTCCAGGACATTCACATCACTTTAAATAAAATATGATGATGATGATGATGATCGTTTGATTTTATGTTTAATGCAACATAAATTCCTTTTTAGATGAATTAATATCAAAACATAATAGCTGATATTAAATGATTAATAGAAACCAGATTATATTTCTATTAAAATCGGTGGTTGATTCCAGAGTTTCTGTAGCTAAGTATTACATACTCGACACTTAGTTGTAGATTTTGTATATGGACAAAATAATCAAGAAAAAAATCCAGAGACTAAATAATCAAAAATGGAAGAAGTTTACTCAGGCGCGAAAAAAAAAAAAAAACACAAACGATTGTAAAAAAAAAATAGTTTCGAGATGAATTAATATTCTATATTTGTAAGCATTCTGATGGTGGAGGGCAAAACTAAAGCAAGGAAGTTGTTGTAGATCAAAGCGCGGAAATGAAATCTGTGGAGGGAAAATAACAGGTGATTGAGAGACAAACCGAACAGAGGAATCGATTTGCAGGAATGGTCTGTCGAGATTGGGGAAGGATGTAAGGAGGGAGGGAGATTATGTTTCGTTAAGCTCCCCTGAAGGATAACAAGTAAAAGAGGCTGGGTCATGATGGATGAGAAGAAGAAAAGAAATAATTCCAGAAAGAAGAAAGAAAATGATATACAAATATGAAAAAGAAAAAGACAAAGAAACAGATGAAAAAAGAAAAGAAATAATGTAAGGAATTATGAAAGAAAGAAAAACGACGAAGAAGGAAAATAATATACGAAAAAAATGGAGAGATAGAGATGAATAAACTAAAAAAAAAAAAAAGCTGAAAGTAAACAAAGTATAAAAACCAAAATTAGAAAATTAAAAATGAAGAGAAATAAATGTAAGAAAACGAAAACAAAACAATAAAAAAAGAATTATAAAAGTTTAAAAAAAGGAACTCAAATAAAGAATTAAAAAGTACAATAAAAGAAAGTGTTACATAGTAATAGCATAAACTGAGAAATACCAAAGTGTTCTGATTGGTCCAACAATGTCACGTGGACTTAAAAGCTCATTTATGAGATAGTAAAGTCAAGATATGATAGCAAAGTTGTAATAAAGAAAAGAAAATGAGAGACATGCAAAGAAAGAAAAAAAAGGAAAGAATGAAAAGAAATGATACACATACATTTTTGCATGTTGGAAACATATAGTAGGAATGTCTTCAGGGATGAGATTTTACAATCAAGTGGGTCGCCATTATTTACATTGTCAGAAACAAGTAGATTTAGTTCATCAGAGCACATCCATTGTAAAATAACAAGGATACAAATCTGTGATGATGCGACAGGGGCTGTAGTTTCGCAGACAGTGCAAAATGAAAGTAAAAAGAAAAAGGAACGATTGAAAGATGGAAGAATTAAATGAAAAAAAGGAGGAAACAAAAAAGAAAAACGGTAAAGAGAATGCATGAATCAGAAGGTAAATAGAAAAGACAGAAAAAGAAAGAAGGAAAAAAGATGTAAGACGTAAAAAAAAATAGGAAATGAAGGATAGAATGAAAGAATGAAAAAAGGGAAGAAGGAAATAAAGGAAAGGATGAAGACAATTAGATGGGAAGAAAAAGCAGTTAGGCAAAGAAAAATGACAGGAAAGAATGGAGGAAGAAAGGTCAAAGATGGAAACGACAAAAAGGAAAGTAATAATGTAAGAAGAAAATATACAAAGAAAGAATGAAATAAAAACAGAAAAATTATTAAAAAAATGTCAAAACGATCTGTATAAGAATAGGGCACTGCAGGACAAAGAGTAAAAAAAAAATACACCCAAACAAATATACACAGTTATGGAAGAACCCTAGATAAACAAAAAAATGACAAAGAAAATGTTTGAATCGCTGCAACAAAAAATTCTCCTCATGTCGACATCATCTGGACATGGCAGCGAGTGAGATTTTTCTCTTAGATTCTGGGTTTTGTAAATTGCAGGAACGTTTCTTTTTATTCAGTTTTTCTTGTTTCATCTTTGTCAGAATTTTATCAATAAACTTTGCAAGAATACTGTCAATATTTCTTTTCTACAAAAGATTTAAAAAGCTTGCGATTGCTCTCGCCCTAGTGTCCGCTGTAACAGCTTGCTTTTTACAGGCGATGAATTATTCGGTTAATGGCTACCATCACCGATTGTCAAATCAGCTGTGCTGAGTTCAAAATTTATATTGTGAGTGTAGTAAAGTTTTATATTAATGATTAACTACTTATGATGACCAAAGGCCACTCGAGGATAAGGGTTAATGAGATTGTCAGTTCGATGATAACGAATACTGTGAGATGATTGACAACAATGGACAGTTCAAAAATCTTTGTTGACATTGGATTTGAAGATGACTATGCTTTAGTTAGCCAGGAAGCAGGCCTTTCGTATAATGTCACTTAGATGAGATTTTTTTAAAAGTAATTCAGTTCATGGAAGGTACCTTTGGTTTTAGGTACACAGGGGGAAAGTGTTTTTTCCAGCATGTTAAGCTAGAGCAATTTCTGTTGTTAGTGTGTTACATGGAGGGAAAAGCAATTGGAGATTCCATGAAAATAATGATGAAGTAGAGAGAGACAGCAACATTTCTCATATGAAAAAGAGGCTGTAGATAATTCCTAAAAGATTGCAAAGTTGATATTATACTCTGTCAACAAAAGAAAGAGTGACCCGGGCGATATCCACCTAGGATCTGGCAGCAGTACTCCATCTTAGTGTCTATCTGGCTCTTATATATGTAGAGGATTACATCAGAATGGAATATACTTTCTAGAGCGAAAGAATGATTCAGCCATTTTGTCAGCGACTTGAGCAACGTAGTTGTTGAAAATTGTTCTAAGCAATGTACAGAATGTTTAAATTCATGTTAGAACTAACAACACATTTAGTATTGACGTAAGAATACATCCGGGTTCTATATTGATTCTATTGTTGATGATTACGTGCTTATCTATGATACAATGAAAAGTCTACTTGCTAACAATTTGAAGGACAGTCATGGAAAATAAAGGTTATAATAGTGAAAATAAAGTTTATGATAGTGAAAATAAAGGTTATGATTGTAAAAATAAAAATTATGATATTGAAAATAAAGGTTATGATAGTGAAAATAAAGGTTATGATAGTGAAAATAAAGGTTATGATAGTGAAAATAAAGTTTATGATTGTGAAAATAAAGTTTATGATTGTGAAAATAAAAGTTATGATAGTGAAAATAAAGGTTATGATAGTGAAAATAAAGTTTATGATAGTGAAAATTAAGTTCATGATTGTGAAAATAAATTTTATGATTGTGATAATAAAGTTTATGATTGTGAAAATAAAATTTATGATAAAGAAAATAAAGTTATGATAGTGAAAATAAAGGTTATGCCAGTGAAAATAAAGTTTATGATAGTGAAAATAAAGGTTATGATAGTGAAAATAAAGTTTATGATAATGAAAATAAAGGTTATGATAGTGAAAATAAAGTTTATGATAATGGAAATAAAGGTTATGAGAGTGAAAATAAAAGTTATGATAGTGAAAATAAAGTTTATGATAATGAAAATAAAGGTTATGATAGTGAAAATAAAGTTTATGATAATGGAAATAAAGGTTATGACAGTGAAAATAAAAGTTATGATAGTGAAAATAAAGGATGTGATAGTGAAAATAATGGTAATGATAGTTATTGCATTGTTGGAAATTCTCCCTCCAAAAGAATGTTCCGTTGCTCAGTCTCCGAGAAGATAGCCAAACTAATAATTTTTATTTTATTTTTTATTTTTTTTGTATTTGACATTTGTAAGCATTGGGTATGTACGAAGTTCATTGCAATTACAGGTATGTAAGTATTTTTAAACTGTGAAAGATAGCATTTTTTTAAACGGGGAAAAGATAACATTTTTTTCAACAGGTGAAAGATAACAGTTTTTTTCAACGTATGAAAGATAACAGTTCTTTTTCAACAGGTGAATTATAGCAGTTTTTCAAAGGATAAAGGACATTTTTTTCAACGGGTGAAGTATTTTTTTTCAACGAGTGAAGTATAATTTTTTTTTCAACGGGTGAAGGATAACAAGGATTCAAGGGGTGAATTATAGCAGTTTTTTTCAAGTGTGAAAGATAACAATTATTTTTCAACGGGTAAAGGATAACATTTTTTTCAACGAGTGAATTATAGCAGTTATTTTTTTCAACAAGTGAAGGATAACATTCCTATTTAAATAGCGAACGATAGCATTTTTTTTTCAAGGGTGAACGATAGCATTTCTATTCAACGTGTGAACGATAACATTTTTACCACTGGTGGAGTTGCAAAAATCACTTTTGACACAAAGGCAGTGCCTAGTGTATATTTGATACCCATTCATCTTAAATTAAGTCAACTAGTATGTCTCTTTCAATAATAAAATACGAACAAAACTTTGTCGATATTGAGGCTTTTCTATATGGTATATCATTTCTTTTTCTTTGTTAAACTGTTAAGTTGATCAATAAGAGAAAATTGCCTTCTTTTGTTTCATGTTTTTTTTTCGTTCAGTCTCAATCGACATGAGTTCAATTAACAGTTTGTGAAAATTAAGTATGCAAGCTTTAGAAAAAAATGCATGTATGTATATATGTATGCCTTTTTTAATGTCCCCTCCTCCTTTTTAATTTTAACTTTTCAATTAACAACTCACTAATTAAAACGCATCATCAAATTTAAAACGGAAATAAAAAACAATGGCGTTTCCTTCATTGTACTTGATGTAACGAAAAACAAAAATACTAAACGTTTTCCGACTCGGTAAAAACTTTGCAGGTATAATTTCGTTAAATATCTAGTTTGTCGGCAGCAAAGAAACAAATACAACCCAGTATTATATATAAGCAGTGACGTGCAGGGTTCGAGTGATGATCGATGCCAACTTGTTGATTGCTGATTATGCTCGTAAAGGTTAGTGTAGATATGAATAGCAGGTGCATAGAGCTATGTATGTAATTAGATTTCAGCTGATCGGTCAGGTTAATCATGGCCGACTGAATTGAAAGTAGAATTTTAATAACGAAACTATGCTACTATATAGGTGTGCACATGATCCAACCAGGATAAACTAAGGTAAGGAAAGAAATATATTATAGAAACGATAACTGAATAATTCGTATTCGGACGGCTGTTCTAATATTAGATGCTATTCTCACAACGTTTCAACCGATGTAACTTTTTTCAGTGTATGTTTTATCGAATCTGCACAGAATTTCCAACTGATTACCATTTTTTTAGATACATGGCGCAATAAATAAAGTGCAAAGAAATAATTCTATGTGACAGTCATCTGGAGGTTAAAGGTGCAATACTCTTTACATGCGATGCTATCATTTTTTTTTACATGAGGATCACCACTTATCAAGGCTCGGAGCCACTCAGGGATAAGGATTATTGCGTGTACAGTAATTAATGAGATATTATTGTAGTAATCATTAGTATTGGACATTTGATAGAGTGTCTTAATTAAGGGGGCGGTTTGTCAGGAATTTGTTTATGTTGGACTTGAAGACATCCAAGTTGTAGTCAGGTGGGAAACAGGCAAGCGAAAGAGAATGCCACAGTCGTGCACTTCTGAGAAAGAAGCTCTGCTCATAAAATAAAAATTCAACAAGAACGATGTACTCCTAAATATTAAATACGAGGGGCGTGCAATAAGTAATGCCCCTGACCCACTTCCAGTGGTCTGATCTCGCTGAAAATTTGCATGTGCAATGATTTATATCTCTACGGGTCATGTGGCAAATTACAGCTCAGAAATTATTGTGGTTTCTGTTTTACAGGTGTTTGAACTGAGTCAGGTGTGAAATGGAGCCTGTTGAATGTCGAGCAGGGATCAGGTTTTTGTATTTGAAAGGACACACACCACAGGAGACTTTTGATGAAATGAAAGAAACTCATGGTGATAATGCCCCATCATATGACCTTGTAAAACGCTGACATCGTGAATTGAAACATGGCCCGAAGTCTGGGGAAACAGCTCCCAGACCTGGTCGCCCCCCTTTCTGTCATTGATGAGACATCTGTCCGTCAAGTTGAGGCCGCCATTTTGGAAGATCGGCGCATTATTATTCGCCAAATAGCCCAAGATGTAAACATTAGTACAGGGTCTGTGGAAACTATCATTCATGACCATTTGCATATGCATAAGGTGTCTGCCAGATGGATTCCCAGGTTGCTCACACCATTCCAGAAGCGAGAACGCGTCGAATGCTCGAGGATGAATTTGGATATGTGCCAAGAAGATGAGTCAAAGTTTTTCAAAAGACTGATTACACAGGATAAAATCTGGGTCCATCGCTATGATTCAGAGACCAAAGCCCAGTCAATGCAGTGGAAGCACTTGGAGTCACCACCTCCAAAGAAGGCAAGGGTGCATCCCTCTGCTGCAGGGTCATACTCACAGTCTTCTGTGACCAGGACGGAGTAGTGATGACAGATTTCCTGGCAAAGGGTACCACAATTACAGGAATCTATTTTGCTTCACTTTTGAGAGGAAATTAAGGGAAGCTATCAAAATCAAGAGGCGGGGCAAGATCAGCAAAGGTATCCTCCTCCTGCAGGACAACGCTCTGGTCCACAATTTGCATGTCGCCATATCAGAAGCACGGGCGTGTGGTTATGAAATCCTACCCCATCCTCCCTACTCTCCTGACCTTTTACCCTCTGACTTTCGCCTTTTCCCAGCCATGAAGTTGTTTTTGAAAGGAAAGCGTTTCCAAGATGATGCAGCCTTGATTTCTGAAGTCACAAAGTTGTTGGAGGACCAACCTGGGGTGTTCTACAAAAACGGTCTCCAGAGCTGCATCAAACGATGGGAGAAATGCATAGCTCTGGATGGTTCCTATGTAGAGAAAGACTAATAACTGTGCCAAGTTTCGTTTCTCTACTCCTATGGGAAGTGGGGCAGGGGCATTACTTATTGCACGCCCCTCGTATAGTGTTCTGATTGAAATTCTGTACATATCTCCAAATGCAACAAAACACATCTGAAGAAAGTAAAAAATTACATCAGACAAACGTAAGACTGAATAAAGAGTATTCGTGTTTTTTTCAATATTCCATTTATCTATCATATAAGAAATGAATCGTGAGAAGATGAGAGGAAGAGAAGGAGAGGGGGTGCAATATCTGAGTATAGTCCTCATTAAAGTTTGATGTAACAATGTAATATAAAAAGTTTTTCTTTATCTGTATCCATACAAAGTAAAATTCTTTAGTACATATTCAATCGCTGTCATCAGATATCTTCAAATAAGGATCTCATAAAGAGGACATAAACAAAGTTCGTGAATTACACTGAAGTCTTAAGAAGTTCTGTCATACATGTTTTCAATTTATTATTCAATATATTATGCATAAGGAATGGCCATGTCTAGTGCGATCCCGAATGTTCTCACTGAGCATGTTTCTCTGCTGGTTATTTTTAAACTAGAAGGTTAAAATATTTCATTTCATCTGCAACAGCCGTCATTCAGGCCAACCTAATCTGGCACCCGACTATTTGATATTTTAATGTTTATTATTTAGCCGTTAATACTTTTTCTAGATTTTTATAAGATATGAGTTTTTTGTGTTTGTGTTGTGTTATTAAAAAGAAAAACTAGTCTGATTCCTAATCGGAATTTGTTTGAAATCTGTACTTCCATAATAGACGTAAACACAAAACAAAGTCTCTTGCTCTTTTAAAATAATACGTAACAGGAATGAAGTAATTGAAAAATAATGTTTATTTTCCAGTGACACTTGACAGCATGGAAAGGTCGCAAGGAGGGATGTGTGTGTAAAATAGCAGCGTGTTGCTTGTCCTGCCCGTAGGCGCTGCTCTCTTCACTCTCGTCATTGTCTGCTGCCTCTATTATATTGGCACGGATGATGTCAAAACATTCCACCACGCATTGTCTTGAAATGTATGTCAGTACCACTGACCTTATCTCCAGGGATCCTAGGTTCTCCATTTTCATTTCTTTGATGTAATTCATGAGGCCTCTGGCTCCAGGATCTGACCGACTTTCCTTTGATGTCATATTTGAAAGCCCGGACAGCCGACCGTCCCTTCTGCCATGTACAACTTCACCCTACCTCTGTAACATTTGAAGCTGAATGTAAAAAACATTCGAGATCGAATATACCAGCGGAAACTAAAACATACTGAAATTTCAAATAAAGATGCAGGGAAAATGCTGAGTATTCCTATTTACTTGTCTCCTTATGGGAACAGAGTTACATACAACATCGGTTTTAATGTAAGGACAATCCAGCTCTTTAAATAAACGTAATAAAATTCTACAAAGTGTGACGATAATAATATCAAGTAAGACTAAGATAATAATGTGTTTTTATGGAAATCGCTCCAGGCAAGGTATGAAGCGACTTGCTGTAAGAGGCTAAAAAACATATCTTCCAACCAACGATACATACGAAAGACTTTCCAAATGTAAAGCCTCCTATATTTTTGCTCAAAAAGTTAAAGAGTTATAAACACAGGAGTATTACAAACTGCAGAATTTATTTTGCTACATAGTAACTACCATCCTCAATGCACTTTTGCCAGCGATGAATGAGAGCTTATTTTGATACCCTGGTCGTAAAAGTCAGCGCCTGCCGAGGCAGTCCATTTTTCATGGCTCCAATTATGGCATTAAAATGTTGCCTATGTAATGTGTTCTTCAGTGGTTTGACAATGCCAAGTCGGTTCTATACAGTGGGTTAGACAGTATTGCCCAGCTGAACTTTGTCACACAATATGTGGTCTTCAAACTTGTATGTGGCCTAGCGTTGTCATGTTGCAAATGATATGTTTTCCTTTCCTCTAAGCAATCTAAACCTTCGATTTTGTCAACTTTTGAACGTAACGGTCAGAGTTCTCATTCAATCTTGGTTCCAAGAGATCTCGGAGCATGATGCAATTCTTGTCCCAAAAAACGGTGTATATTAATTTGCCGGTAGATGTCTTCAACTTTTTCTTTGTTAGGGAGTATGAGGGATGCCATTCCTCATGCCATCAACTGCCGTTTGGACTCCAACTGTTAGTGATTATGCCATATCTCATCACACAGTGATGATTCGGCCCAAGAATCCGTTACCTTTGGTTTCATACTAATTCAAAAAATCCTGACAAACTTCCCATGAGTGGTCCTTTTGCTCCATCATAACATTCGTTGAACCCATCAAGCAGACACCTTGCTATATCCTAAGGATGACAACATCATTTCCGGTGTACAAACATCCACATTCAACTCTACACGCATTCCATTCACCATTATCTTTCGATTAGTGCGGATGAGTTATTCGAGGTTCACATTTCTGGGGTGATAGCTGTTCATGAAGTATGCTTTGTCACTAACATCTCTGTCGACACTCTGAAATCGACGAACCCATCTTCTAAATATGCTGACATCAACTGCATCGGCTTTATAAACGTTCAACAAGCGATATTGATTGGTTCCAAGTTTACTGCATGTAGGAATCCAGTGACACATCTTTGCTTCTGATGCACGTCCATGACAGATGCTGCTTTCTTAGAGTTTTATACCGACAATATCTGCAACGGAAAGAGGAAACTTTCAGGTCATGATTGCATAAGTTCAGTCAAGATAACAATTACATTTGAATCCCCTCTGATCCATTTAGAAGGAATAAAAAACAGGAGGCATTACTTATGGATTGCCTTCGAATATATATATATGTGTGTGTGTGTGTGTGTGTGTGTGTGTGTGTGTGTGTGTGTGTGTGTGTGTGTGTGTGTTGAGGCAACAACGCTTTTCAGCTATGGAAACTCATTTATATCTAATTTCATTTATGCATACCTATGATGATATTTACAAGGACATATATGAAACTGGTAACTTGATTTAGAATCTGTATCTCTCTTTAACTCTCTCTGTCTCTGTCTGTCTGTCTGTCTGTCTATCTCTCTCTCTCTCTCTCTCTCTATATATATATATATATATATATATATATATATATATATATATATATATATATATATATTTAATGCTACCTCCGTTCGTATTTCTGTGCCCATCAATAATGATGGATTCAGGTATAGATTCATACGTCGTTAATTTGTCGAGCATTGCAAATTCAATTTTTACCATTTGTATAAAATATCCCAGAAACTCGATTAAATATTTTCCCTAAGAAATATTTCTTCGTGGCTTGTGACGAAAATTTCATTCAATTTATTCGAATTTCCTTGCGAAAATTTTGAAAATTTAAGGTTCAGTTATTTTTTTTGTTTTGTTTTTCTGTTTTATGTTGCCATTTGTTTTCTGTTGTTTTATTGTTGCGAGTTGTTTTTTGTTGTTTGACTTTTATTCCCTAAAAAGCAAAAATAATTTCCGCTAAAAGCGAAACACAACTTGATTGTCGTTCTGACGTTACTGTCAAGATGCTTAATCACATTTGGCGAATTTACACATTTCCTTTTTTATACTGTTGAAGATAAGTCTGACAGTTCGGCATCATCACCACCCTTTCCACGAACCACCGAGGGACTGCAGGGTTGGTGAGGCTGACCGAATTCCTTTCGGAAACAAAGTAAAAGTGGTGTTATTTAGAAGAACATTCAACTTTATCATATCCAAGAATGACAAGGTAGAATATCCTGAAAAATATTAGAGTATAGGCGTTTATCTTTTCTTTCTGTCATATATATGAGGTAAATATATAGACTTTTCAAACTCTAAAGCTTTCTGGTGTAAAAATAAAAATATCAAAACTAGTGTTTCTAAAGGTATTTTAAAAATACTTGTAAGTCATCTTATTAAAGAATGCTATTTTCAAATAGGAAATAAAATATTACTCCAAACGATAGGTATCCCAATGGGATTGAATCCTGCACCATTTTGGGCAAATTTGTATTTACATAGACTCGAGTATATATATATATATATATATATATATATATATATATATATGTCATCACTATTAAAAACAGATATATCTAAAACATATAACTTTCATGGATGTAGGAGATTTATAGATGACCTTATATGTATAGACAATAATTATGAATTCGAAAAAAATAAATATCTTATATATCCAAACGAATTAAAATTGAATTGTGAACATAGAGGACAACAGGCTACATTTTTGGATTTAGATATAAAAATTGAGGATGGGATTTTTCGTTATAAAATATTTGATAAAAGAAACGCTTTAAAATAGTACGTATGCCCCATAAAGATAGCACCTGCCCTGTTTTTATGTTTTATGGAACCATTATGTCAGAGTTTCTGAGAATAGCTCGCGTTACCTTAAAACTAACAGACTTTATACCACCAGTTTCTAGTTTAGTAATAAGGATGATAAAACAAGGTGGGGATAAAAATAAAATATTTAAACAGTTAAATAAAGCATTTGTTCGTTATCCTGATACTTTTGAATCGTTTAAGATAAACCAGACTATATTAATAAAGTAAATCCAAAACTATATTAGCAATGTATAAAATGTATTTATAATTACATATAATAAATTTATATTTAAAAAGAAAAAAAAAATGTATATATGTAAAAATATTTTTAACCTTTATATATCTAATTTTAAATAAGAATATAAATATACTAAATACTAATCATAGTGGGGATGATAAGTAGTTAAATGGATTAATCCTAATCTTATAAATACAAGACTGATAAATTAAAAAATGCATCCATTTAAATGTGGAAATTGATGAATCGCACAGGTAAGAAATTCATTTTTATAGTTTGAAAAGGTTAGTAATTGCAATTAAGAATAGGAAATTGGATCAAATGTTTGTAACATGTCTTCTTCCTAAGATTAAGGGTGGTGTTGTTTGATCAACACTGCTGGGGAGCCATGATGTAATATACTGTTTTGTTTTTAAATCCCCGAAACAGTGTTTCATGGTAAACAACTGATGATCCCTTGAAAAATAAATTATTGGTATTATAGTAAATTCGAGAGCGAGTTGATGCAGTGCTTGCAGGTGATTAAATGACTTACTGACTAGATGGTTTTCTAATGAATGATAAAAAATATTTTTATTGTATAGTTTTAAAGGTTAAAAACTTCCAAGACTATATATATATATATATATATATATATATATATATATATATATATATAAATAGTAAGTTATAAACTAACTAGCTCTACCTACGTATTGAGCACTTTTGAAGTAAATACTTACAGTTTACGCATAAATTTATACTTTCGTATATTAATTTTATGTGAGTAAATGAAGTATATATATATATATATATATATATATATATATATATATATATATATATATATATATATATATATAGAGAGAGAGAGAGAGAGAGAGAGAGATAGGTAGATATTATTTGGGGCAATTAATCGGAATCGGAATTCAGAAAAATAAAAAAATTTGGAGGTACCGGAATTGGTAACGGAATCGAAGAAATTAATGCCAATTTCCCGATGCCAACACGATTGTTTTGATTGTCTTTATTTATTTGATTTTGTTTATAGCAAAATCTTTCATTTCTGGTAACAAGTGTAATTTTACGTTCACAAAAATATCTGCATAATTAACATGTGTTTTTGTATAGAAATCCGGGAAAATAACAACTTTATAGTTAAATATTTAGAGATTTACATAGTCGGAATTCGGAATTATAATCAGTAATTGTATTGGAATCGGGAGAAATATTGGAATCGTCCCATCACTAATATATATATATATATATATATATATATATATATATATATATATATATATATATATATACTAGCAAGGAGACCAGATGTTGCTCGACAGTAAATTAAGATTAACGAATGTTCCCCACTTCCAATATTTTTATTGTCATCGAAATCGGTTCAATTGCCCAATTTTTCAATCAAATCGATTGATTACGTGCTCTAATCAGAGATTCACCACGATATACAGGAAGAAAACGTCACATGCCTCTCCACAGTGACTCAGTTTTTTTTTAATACTTATCAAGGCCCGAAGGTCACTCGAGGATAAGGCTTAATGAATGTAAGGTAGTAGCTTAGTAATCGTTAATGGTGTAGATTGTGTAGAATTTGGATTATTTAACCCAGTAGCGGCCAGATTAAGGGCAACTTGTAAATGAAAATGTAGATTTTTTGAGTGTCCCATTAATGGGACTCTGGCGGGTAATTGATTAAGGGGATGGATCAACAGGAATTTGTTTACATTGAACTTGAAAGCTACCATATTGTAATCGCCCGGGAAGCAGGCCTATGGAACAGTGTTCCACGTGCAGGCTGTTCTAGGAAAGAAGCTTTGAGACAGACTCGCTACATTTCTTCTGTGAAGAAGAGGCTGCAGGGAAGAGAAAAAGCATCACCTACTAGGTTTCGAAGCAAGGCAAGATAGGGAGTGTCCAGCAGCACCTGCTCAGACGTGACAATTCCATTTTAGGATATACTTGGCTCTTGTGCAGGTAGAGCCTGCAATATATTGTGGTCTGCATTGCACTGTAGAGAATCTACGATTGATTTTATTAAATTATTGTTATATCATGGCTGAATTAAAGTTTAAAATGCAAAAGTCAAGTATCATGGTTCTCAATTTTGCTCTAAACGGAAACCTTCATTTCGAACGTGTCTCTGTCTTACTTTTGATTCTATACGCCAAGCTATTCTATTTTTGTGGTGATAAAACTTCTTAAATACACTCGTGATGTTAGGCTGTCTCAGAGTGTTAACTTTACTAAAAATCAGACTATTTCTCCTTTAGTTGGATTTTTTCAATTATCGATTTTTGATACTTATCGGAGGTACTCTGATACGAAACATATCTAAGAACAGTAATATATTTGTGTGAAATTTAAAAAAATAAATCTGCCGAACTATATCTATAGAAAACGAACACACACACACAATAAAATAAATCCGCCCAACTATTTCTATAGAAAACAACCCCCCACACACACACACAATACCTTATATATATAGGGCCTGAAATGCTGTGATACAGCGAAACAGTTCGTCTGTGGATGACTATTAATGTATTTTGGGAAACGTGTGGATCATGTATATTCTTCCTTCAGTTTTAAAATAAATAGTAGGGCAGACTAGACTTTCAAGTATTCGTTCTGCAACTAGTCTAGAAAATAGAATACTATAAAATAACACGACTCTTTTTCTCCTTATTTAGTCATTCTGAAATCCTCCTCCTCTGTTTAGAAGCAGTGTGGTTGGTGGTTTGCAAACCTTGCTTCGTTATGCAGTCAATATCACCAAGGATAACCATTTTCTCTTCTGGTTTAAGAAAAACTTAAGTAAAAAAAAAAAAATTTTAATTACATTTTAAAAATATCTGCATCATTTGTATGGCTTCTAATAGCTCCATTGCTAAATTTCCTAAACACCTAAATTGACTCCAAACAAGAAACAGTGCCACTGAGACATAAAGAGTTACTTAGAATTGGGGGCCATATTTATAAGGGCAGTCTAAGTAGGGAGTTATGCAGCGAAATGTTTTTTCACATTATAATCACCTTTTTGCATGTTGGTACGTTTAGAGAAATAGGAAGCAGGGGAAGGAATTCCAAAGTCTAGCAGTTCGAGGAGAGCTCTACAAAAGAGAGTGGGATTTAGCTGATTGTTGTATTGTTTGAGGGCATTTACGTGGAGGTGGTACCACTGTAGCAAGTTTATCAGGGTAGATAACATTAAAGTACTTGTAAAACAAGCAACGGGATGCAAGAGTAGGGCGATGAGGGAGAAGCTATAGATTAGTAGATAGTGTGTGACTTATTAGAACTCCCCTCCTTTTTGCAATCTGTCTAAGAGGCAGACCCACCTTTTATGTCCTGTCCAGGTTGCTCTTATACATTGATCTTTCATTTTGTACTCACTTTCTATCTTTGGTGTCTTTTTCTCTCTCTTGTATCTCACTGTTCCCCTCTCTCTCTTTAAGTGTTATTAAATCAGGCTGTTTGAAGATACTGGCTTCCTGACCTAAATTGCGCCAAAAATAATTTTATGCTTTATTTTTGCTTTTCCTTTGCAAAACTTTATGTTCTGCAAAATCCAAAATAGCAACAAAAAAAAAACAAAAAAAAAGCAAGTTTTTCTCTACAAAAGCAACTAAACCAAACCAAACATCATGAATAAATATTTGAAGATATAAAGAACTTGAAGTATAAAACCTTTTCCAAACTTACAGGATTCATTATTAAATAACCCGAAAAATGGTTAATATGCCACAAAACAAAAGAATTAGCCGATCTTTTTCTTTGTATCAATTTATTAGATGAATACATAAAGACAGACTGATACGTATAAAAAAAAAAAAAGAAATATAATAGATACGCAAAAGAAAGGAGAAGAGAAAAAATATGTAAAAGAGAGAAACGGTCGATAAGACTTAGTGATAGGGACAGGCTGATAGATATAAAGTATGAAATTGAATAAGAAAAATGACGAGAAACGAAGGAAAGATATACGAGAAGTAAAAAACAAAAAGTGAGAGAAAGAGAGTGAAAAAATAAAAAGCAAAGAAACTATAAAACAAGAAACAGGACAGACAAGGTTAGGGTTAAGTTGATGCACAAACAAACAAACAAATCAATCTGTTCAAATACAGATGGAAACCGACCGAGATGGTTAGTTCAGAAAAAAAAAAACATAATGGCGGACAAAAGAATAGATTCTTTAATGAACAAAGAAAAACGTGTATCCATTTATAGAATCTCATTTTACCATAACAGAAATTTTTAGCCTGCATCTTCTTAACGTATCAGTACTTGAAGCCAACGTTGTTTACCAAAATGCAAATGTCATCTTGCTCATGAAAACTGAAGATGTAACCTCGAGCTAAGAGCAAAATGACAGAACAATGACTGATTCGAAACGTACCATGCAGTTGGTTGCTTATATTTCACTATGACAACCAGAACACAATGTACTTAATGCACTAGCTTACGGAACCAACATTTGGAAACATTTTAATGTTTTCCTTTTTTAAAAGTGCTTCCAGCAATATTGACGGGAGAAATCTAAAATATACCACCATATATATATATATATATATATATATATATATATATATATATATATATATATATATATATATATATATATATCTGTGTGTGTGTGTGTGTTTGTGGGTGGGTGTTTATACAGTTGGATATGTTTATAAATTTGTCTATACAGGATACACTCCTAAAGTAATGAACTGGTCATTATTAATTTTGAAATACTCTTACTAGGTGTACGCCGTTGTAATGTTGGTTAGAATTAGTTTAATTCAATTTAGTGTATGATAAAGACAACAAAGAGGATGTAGAGTTCTTTGTGAATACTTAAATCTGATTTTTTTTTTTTTTTTTTACATGGAGTTCACCACATATCAAGGCCCAATGGCCACTCAGGGATAAGGGTTATTGTGTGTACAGTAATCAAAGGGATAGTGTAGCAATAGTATTGGAGAATTGGTAAGGTGTCATTACTTAGGGGGGGGCGGTTCATCAGGAATTGACTTGAAGACATCCAGGTTGAAGTCGGGAGGGAAACATGCAAGCGGAACAGAGTTCCACAGGCGTGCAGTTCTAAGAAAGAAGCTTTGTTCATGGTATCTACGTTTTGATTTAGGCACAGATAGGGAGTGGGGAAAATTATTGACGGTGGTTTCAGCTAGTCGGGTGTTTTTTGAGAAAGATTGGCGAGGGGAGGCCAGAGAATGGAGCTCAGACGAGCACCTGCCATGGAAATAACGATAGAACAATGTCAGGCTTGCTACGTCTCTTCTGTGGGAAAGAGGTTGCAGGGTAGAGAAAAAGGCATCCCCCACCAAGCCACGGAGTCTATTTTGTACTCCGTCAAGGCAGGATAAGCTGTTTTTTGCAGCCCCCGCCCAGATGTGGCAGCAGTACTTCATCTTTGGACGTACTTGGCTCTTATATAGATAGAGAATTGCATCATTAGTGAGATATCTTCTGGAGCGGTAGAAAGATCCCACCATTTTCCCAGCGACCTTGGCCACAGACTTGATGTATGTGTTCCATTTAAGATCAGGTGTAAAGGTCAAACCCAGGAGCTTATCAAATCCTGGGGCCTCCCTTAGACGAGAGCCAATCAATATTCGTCAAATTCTAGATTCTTTGACATATTTTAAAAGGTTTAGACCGGAATATATCGACACAACATCCTATTTGAAAATTTAAATATTTCAGATTTGCATTAAAACAAGAATCTCAAAATTTTTATTTGTTCTTCCGACTCCTAAAGTTTAACGCATCCAGTTTTAGATATTTTCTACAATCACAAACACGCAATGATTTTTTTATCAATATTAAAATAAACATTATAGACAGAAGTGTTAGTTTTATTAAATCTTAGTTTTAATTTCTGTAAACAGACAAAAGCAGAGCAAAAAATTTGTTTGAGTAATTAATTTTACTCTCCTTGAACGTGTATTTCGAAGATTATATAATCTGAGTAATACACGTTCCAAGAAGGGTAAAATTAATTAATTAATATATATATTATTGTTGAGTTAGAAAGAGTTAAATGATCCTAATTATGATGTAATAAAATTATTAATTTTTATGTAAATTATAAAATTATTAATTCCATCTACTAACTGACTAACTAATGAATTAATTTTATTCAAATAATTTTCGCTACATAAATATATGCAAATAATAGGGGGGGGGAATAAGTTCAATCCAGCGACTGACACCCTTTCTAACTCAACAATAAACAACAACATATGCAAATAATAAATAAAATATTTATCAATATTCAAATTTTGTTTTTAGCTGCAATATTTTAAGTCTAAAAAATTCTTATTTTTTACTTTACTAGAATATCTTGTTCTTTACTTTTCCAGGTTTAATAAAATCTTAAGAATATTACTTTTCATGCGCGCATTTTTCCATATAATATATATATAGCTGTTTCCTCATATCACAGTTCTTTAGTTTGGTTAGACATAGCCAGTTTAACTACACTGTGCTTAAAAATCCGAATGCCAGATTACTTCCAAACTAGAACAGCAATGTCCAGTGTCTTACTTTTGAAAAATAGATACACACCACTGACATTATGCTGTATATTTTCTTTGTTTACATATTTTTTCGCACCAATGAAAAAAGCTAAACGAACTCTATTCTTTACTAGGAGCACCCGTTAACCAGTGTTGCCTGGCGGAAGCTTGCTCCCACCCTCGCAAAAAGTAGCAAAAAATTATGGGGCCTAACATGCAGGTACTGTTTAAATTTTTAAAAAGCAATTAAAGGAACGCATAAATCAGTATGAATTAATAAAGGTACAAAAAATGGCCCATTAGAATAATAATGGAAAGTAAAAACAGAAGTTTTAGAGGCTAGGGATTCTCACTGTATATGAACTGTTTAGAGTGATCGAAATCAGTGGTAGCAGTCCTAGCTGTTTCCGTTTGTTGTTCAAGTCTGCCTCTTTTCAACTCTTCCACTAATAGTATTAAAGTGTCGTCAGTTCTTAACGTATGAAAACAAAACAATTACGATTTTTTTCACTTCAGTTCACTGAGTATTGTCATGTTGAGAATGGCATTTGGAATAGACATCCCAAACTCCCCATGTTAAGAACGGCGTTCGGAATAGACAACCCCTTTTTATTGGGGGGGGGGATATGGAAAAATAATTTCCCCAAATTTAACTGTGATAATCGTCATCAGCATACCCTTCCGCAAATGCTAAAAGAAAAAAAAATATGGGTTGGCAATGTCGGTAGGAGAGAAGTAGATAAAAAATGGAAAATATCTAAACAGGTAATCGTGCAGAATTTGAGATGTTCTCGAGACATTATGGATCGTGTGCCACCGGCACTCATCGGATAAAGTTGAGTGCAGTAACAGACGCAGACTAATTTCAAAACAAACAAACAAACCGGAAAAATAGAAATACACTAAATAAAAATAATAACAACTTACCGTATAGTGAATGAATATAAATGTTTTTTTTTTTTTTAATATTTGTTTCTTTGTTATTTTTGCAAATTATTAATTAACACATTTCTTTTTGAATTGTAAATTGTTAGATGTAAGTACAGTTTTTATTTTTTCAAGATTTTTATCATTATTTTTTAAATTTTTTTTTGTTTGCTCCACAGAAGTTTGTTTTTGTTTTAGGAAAGATAAAAAATGTGTTTACGAAAATCGTAAATTGTAAGAGGAGCGAGCGAACGAAAAGGAAAAGAAATAAATGTGTGTGTTTTCTCCTCAAAGCGAGAGAAATTTAAGAAAATATACAGCGAGAGAATCCATTAGATCAAGTAGGTATAAATAAAGTATATTTAAATGAATTACCCTCCAAAAACGTAACTATGTTTGTAAAATGTATAATTAATTACCAAAACAAAGGTACAAATTGGGCGAGCGAGGGAGCAAACAATTTACTCATAGGGAACAATTAGGTATTATTGCGACGCCATGTTTGAATGGCACATTAGCGTTCGTTTATCACGCTAATACCGGTATTCTAGAATATAGGAATGGCCATCGATCATCCAATCAGAAGGAGCGGAATTATTTGGGGGAGACTATATTATATTTTGTAACATAAAAGGGAAATATTATGTTATGTCGATGAGTTTATGACGCAGTTACGAAGGATGAGCCCCCCTATATGTCCCAAGTGCAGCAAGTTCCCGGTGATGACTGGGAGTGGAAGGAGTACTTATTTAGAGGGAAAAGTAGGAACTACTTTCTCTGAAGATGGTTGCAATTGTGATGATGTTGCTCCTAGGATGCAACGTAGTATTTTAATATAAGAACTAAATGTGTTTATAATGGCGTTTGAAAGTTGCATAAGATAATTGCTAATAGTCTAGACATAATAAATTTTATGTGGTATCAGCTGTTGGAAACCTACGGTACTTTCGTCTAGAGGGGAATTTTCTCACCCAAAATATTATATAGGAGATAACAGAGTATAACGTTTCCAGTAAATGCAAAGTCTTAAAATTGATTTCTGAGGGAATAGACGGAAAGCAGCAGCAGGCAAGTTTACAGAAAAACAATTAGTTTTAAGAATTTGGTTATTGAAAAGGAACCCGAAAATTAAAAACATTGATAATGTCACAAGGAGAAACAAAGTAAACTGACTAATTACATTTCTTAAGCAATATCAAGATTCGTTCTATTCTTGAAATATGATTTTAGCTACAATTGGTGAGATGTAGTGGAAACCTATTCCGTGTTTGTATGAATGTAGTGTACAGCGAATGAAATTAAATGTGTAATTAAAATCATATATGCGAGAGAAGTTGGTGTTCTGCGGACTTTTAATCTAATGCGACAAAAGCTATGCTGGTAAACACGATGATTAATAAATAATATACGAGCGCAAAGACATTATACTTCTACTATGATGTAAATGCCTTATTCTCTTATAATTATGAAATCCCTGTCAAATATCAAACATCTATCGGTTAGTCCATGAAAAATTTCGTTCAAGTCTGTAAAATGTTTTGGCAGTATATAAATGATTATCAAACAAAGAGAGAGATTCTAAATTATAATTTAGATTTCTGACAAACTTCTTAAATCAGTTTTTGATGTAGTGTCCCAGACGTCTGAATCCAAACGGACATTTCCCGATAGCCATATGCTAACGACTGTTTATCATGGATCATTGCCAAAAAAAACTGCAATTGGCAGATGAGCTTGTCAATTAAGAAATAATTACATAATAATTTGCACAAATGTATGAATAAAGTCATAAGATTGTTTTGAATAGTCTTGGAAATATTATACACTAGTTGATGCAGACACCTACGCTAGCTAATCCGCTTATAACATAAGTGACACTTTTTGTTTGCATTTCTGTCAATGTTTTGAACTATGATAAACCTGTACTACTTGTACACCATGTAAAATAGTGTATTAATATTATACTAGCGGGACCTGTGGAAATTCCACAAGGGACTCATTCATATGTAATATATTGATATCGGCATTCTGTAGATGTTCAGTGTAAATGGCGGCGCTCTGATATTATTGCAGCTTTTTTTGTTAAAACTGCAAAAGTGTTTATCTGAGCTGGCAGGGATGCCCGGTAAAGCCTGGTCGTAAGCGTGATACACAAAAGAACACACGCGCTATCGTATTAATATATAGATATATTGGTATTAACAAACACTATTGTAAATAGCAATAATTTCAACTACAGTACGCCTGTTATAATTTTCAGTGCAATTAATTAAATAGATTTAAAAACATTTTTTGCATTTCATTTTCAAGAGAGATAATTACATAAAAACTTCGGGCGTCAAATGGCATATATATTTAGATCTTTACCAAAAATCTAAAGAGCCATAAAAGATAATGATTTTCTTTAACAAGGCATTTTTGAAATGAATGACGAAATCTCTATCAATATATTTGTATATAGTGCACCAGCAAAAGATTTTTGAATGATTAATTTTACTTTTAATTTATTCATAACAATAATATTATGGGGTATGCGTTTTCGCTTGGCGTTTATAAGTAGTTACTTTATGTTGATTATAATATAAGCGGTACTTTATGTTAGTTTTTATGTCTGTCCGTTATTTATAATTTTTAGTAAAGAAATATCTCCACTTTTTATATAAGTTTTATCTTTTTTGAAGTTATGCAGCAGATAAACAAACGTAACATTTGAAAGAAACTGCTGACGTAAACAATCTATGTGATAACATCATAAATATATCTGATCCGGTCCTAAAAAGAAGTAAGTCGTTATTTCTAAGTAAACAAAGAGTTATTAATAAATCTAACCCAATAAGTATGTTTCTATACGATCAAAACTAATAACGCTTATACCGTATACGGCTTAAGTTACTAAGAAATTAATATTACGTAACATAAATTTATAATTGGTATTATCGAACATCATCACATATACGCAATACATTTATTATAATTATTAATATAATTAATTAAAGAGATTTCATCTAAAATAGGATAGCGTGTTAAACACCATTTTCAGCTTTGGCTTTGAAGGAAGATACAGTAATACTTCCAGCGTCGGTGGCTGATAGTGTGGAAAAGAGATACTATACTATGATGTTACCCAAAAGACCAAGAATATATATTATATTTTTTATGAGGCATTTTTAAATGAAGTGTATCAACGTATATTTTTAAAACCTTCCGGCGTCGAATGGTGCTGATATTGTAGAAAACAGACGCTGCACTTAGATCTTAGTAAAAAGCTAAGCAGCTAAAAAATTTTTTCGAAAATATGCATTTTTAAATAAATGAAAAAATCTGTAAACATATATAGTGCGTCAACGTGTATATCTTAAAATAAATTTTGCATTTAATTTATTTGTGTCAATAATATTGGGGGTCTGCGATAAACTGTCTAGGTCCGAAAGGTCTAGAAAATGAACCACATATAAATGTTCGGGTAGGAAAATATTGGCTTATATCTTAGTCTTAGAGGTTAGGATCACATATGAAATTGATGAAAGGGGGGGGGGAATAAGTAGTAAGTTTCAGGAAATTATTTGAAAACAGCAAAAAATTATATATATATATATATATATATATATATATATATATATATATATATATATATATATATATATTATCTTTGTTACATTTTATAGAAGTTAATAAATCAATCGAAAAGAAAGGTGATAACTGCAATGGGCACCGCTATGATAATATATGGTAAAATTGATCTATTTATCATGACTTCGTCCCCAATTAAGTATTGAATGATAAGTTTCATATATTTTCTGATTTAGTTTATTATTTGGTTCGTTAGTTAGTTACCCACTGTAAGGATCGAAAACGTATAAAAATAATAGCAGCTCAACAAAACTGACTATTCTCACTAGCAATACTGATTCTCAACAACCCCGAATTTCACTCACTGTGAGTTTTTAATTAATCTTTTAAAAGTCGATTGCTCTAGATATTTAAATCAAATATTCAATCCGTGCAAATCAGTTTCTACTATTAAAAAAAACAATTATGAAAACGGTCGATATTAACAAATGAGACATCCATACATCAGATGGGACTTTAAATCGTGTAAAAGACATTTGTACAAGGGGAGACATTCAAATAACGATAGAGACCTTCAAACAATGGACGGGCATTGAAACAACGAATAAGACATTCATACAACACTCGGTTATTCAAATAACGAATGAGACCTTTAGACAACAAAACGGCATCCAAATAACGAATAAGACCTTCAGACCAAATAACGACATTCAAATAACGAACGAGACCTTCATACAATAGAACGACATTCAACGACTAAGACCTTCATGCAACAGAACGGCATTCATCCTTACATCATTCGTAGACGTTTATGCTGATGACACTACAATCTATGGTAGCACATCAAATACCGTAAACGACCAAGTTCTCTAATTCTCTCTCCTCTGATCTTGGGCATGTGGTACAATGGAGAAAGACAAGGCTGGTTACTTTTTATGCATCTAAAACGAAGCTTCTGTCTTTACATCATCAACGCTCTGATGTCCATCTGGCATCAATTGAATTGAACGACTTTCGTCTTGGGAAGGCTTCATGTTTTGACAAGCTTCTGGGCTTGACCTTTATTCCCGATCTGAAATGGAACACGTATATCAAATCCATTGCCAAGGTCGCTCGAAAAATGGTGGGATCTTTCTACCGCTCTAGTAGATATCTCACTCCTGATGCAATTTTCTACCTATATAAAAGCCAGGTATGACCAATGATGGAGTACTGTTGCCACATCTGAGCAGGAGCTGCTAGAAGCAGCTTATTCTGCCTTGACAGAGTTAAAAATAGACTTCGTAGCTTAGTGAGGGATGCCTTTTTCACTTCTCTGCGACCTCTTTCCTACAGAAGAGACACAGCGAGCCTGTCCCCGCTTTATCGTAATTTCCATGCCAAGTGCTCGACTGAGCTTCAATTTATTGTCCCCACTCGCCAAACTTTCACAAGAAACACTCGTCTAGCTGAAAACACTATCAATAATTTCCTCCACTTTTTATCTGTGCCTAAACCTAAACGTAGATTCCATGAACAACGCTTCTTTCTTAGAACTACACGCCTGTAGAACTCTCTTTCAATTGCTAACTTTCTAGCTGACTACAATCTGATTGTCTTCAAGTCCAACGTAAACAAGTTGTTAATGAATCACCTCCCCCCCCAATAATTCAATTTACAAAATTCCCACTACTTATGTTTATTACACGATAATCACATTGACTAATGTATACCCATTAAACTTTATCCTCGAATGGCATCCGGGCTTTGATAAGTGGTGATTCCGAGGTAAACAAACTAACGACTGAGACCTTTAGACAACAGAACGGCATTTAAATAACGAATTATATCTTCATACAACAGAACGGCATTTAAATAACGGATTATATCTTCATACAACAGAACGGCATTTAAATAACGAATTATATCTTCATACAACAGAATGGCATTTAAATAACGAATTATATCTTCATACAACAGAATGGCATTTAAATAACGAATTATATCTTCATACAACAGAACAGCATTTAAATAACGAATTATATCTTCATACAACAGAATGGCATTTAAATAACGAATTATATCTTCATACAACAGAATGGCATTTAAATAACGAATTATATCTTCATACAACAGAATGGCATTTAAATAACGAATTATATCTTCATACAACAGAATGGCATTTAAATAACGAATTATATCTTCATACAACAGAATGGCATTTAAATAACGAATTATATCTTCATACAACAGAATGACATTTAAATAACGAATTATATCTTCATACAAGAGAATGGCATTTAAATAACGAATTATATCTTCATACAACAGAACGGCATTTACATAACGAATTATATCTTCATACAACAGAACGGCATTTAAACAACGAATTATATCTTCATACAATAAAAAGGTAATTCAACTAACGAATGAGACCTTTAGACAACATATGGGGCATTTTAATACGAACTATATATTCACATTAGATAGGACATTCCAATTACGTACAAAATCTTAAAAACTAACAGACTGTACTTAAAGCAAGCATGTTGGGCTGCTGATTTGGATTTACTCATTTTAAACCACAAGTGAGAACAGGACCGGTAAAGAATATATGAATCTCAGGAGAAAAGTTTTTTGGTGATAAAAAATGCTTTGTTGATGCAGGGTTGATGGAGATTAGTAAGGAGGCCCACATTAGCTGTGACCCTCAAAAGAAGAAAAAGCAAATGTTTTTTTAAAAGGTTAAAACTATAATCTATGTTAAAATGTCTATGTTAAAAAGTATTGCAGACAACAAAATACAAATAAGCGTGGAATTGGCACGAGACCAAAATATAAAAGGGACAAACAAAGCTGAACCTGTCAGAATTGACGTCAATCACAACAAAAACAACAACTACAATAATAATGAAGACGAAGAAGAAGAAGAAGAAGAAGAAGAAGAAGAAGAAGAAAAAGAAGAAGAAACGGAAGGCACGTGAAAAAGAGAAGGTGGCAGAAAGGAAAGAGGGGACCAATCAAAGAGAAGGGCAGTGGAGGGGAAATGCGAACAGTAAAGAAAAAGAAAACTGAAACAATCGAAAAAGAAAGCAGGGACGGAGAAGAAGAAAAATACAAAGAAATAAAGAAATAGAAAAGACGAAAAGTGAATAAATTAAAAGATAAAGAAAATGATAAAGAAAAACAAAGAAAAGAGGAAGGGAAAGAGGAATGAAAAGACGATCAAAGAAAGATGAAGGAAAGATGAAAGAAAGATGAAATATAAGCGGACACAGAAAAATGAAGGAAAAGTTGAAGGAAAATATGAATAAAAAGATGAGGAAAAGATACAAATAAAGGATGAAATAAAGATGTAAGAAAGAATATGGAAGAAAGAAGTTGAATGAAAAGCCGACCAAGAAAAAGAAGATGAAGAAAAAGAAGATGTAGAAAAAGATGAAGAAAAGATGGAGAAAAAGATGAAGCGAAAGCAGGTGAAGAAGTTTAGATAAAGGAAGGAAAATAAAAGTATGAGAAGAAAAAGGGAAAAGAAAATAGAAGTATGAACAAAAACAGGATGTGAAGAAGAAATAAAAAGAAAGAAATAAGAGAAAGAGGGGAAACGAAAAATAAAAGTTATGTACTAGAGTGGAAAAAAGAAATAGTAGTCGGGAATGAGGGTGGGATAAATATAGATTTGAAGAAATGAAAAAAAGGAAAACGTGAATGAAGAAGAAAATAACCCATGAAAAAAGGGGGAGGAAGAGACGTATTGCATTGAAGAAAAAAAAAGAATAATGAGGAAGAGAACAGTATATCCGGATATTTAGTAAAGATTACATAATGAAGATGACATTTTAGAAAATAAAATAAGAATATTCTGTACAAATATAAGACTTACAACTGTCTGTTTCATTATGTATTTGCTAACTACGAGTTGATTGTTTAACCTACGGACTTTACATGTGATAAGAATGATGCTCTATTTATTCAGAGTAAGTAAGGGCAGAAGCATAAGTATTTTTGTTAGTTACATCACATAAAATTAAACAGCTTCTTGCAATATCACCAGCTTTTGATTAATTGAAGCTCTTCTAAACTTTAATCATTTTAGTTCCGTTGTATCAGTATTTTCGATTATGGATATGATTATGAACATTTATTTCATTCACTTTATAATCCAAAGATCAACCTAGAGAAATAAATAATCTTATTCAAGGAGAACATGTTAATTAATATACATAAATAAGGCTATCTGCCAAATAGACTTTTGGTTACAGCGAAAGCATGCATGGACACTAATGTGTCTCTTCTTTTTTAAATTCTATTTTCACCCCAAACAAGGCACACTACCACTTGGATGTAGGGGGCTACTATCGGGAACACAAGTTGCAGAGATACTATGTAGGGAGTTCAGCAGCAAGATGTGTGTTCACATTACACTTGCACTTCTGCATGTCAGTACAGTTGGGAAAGCAGGAAACCGGAAGGGAGTTTCAGTTTTGGGAAAGAAACCATCAGAGTAGAAGGCCTTCTTACATCTAAGAATTTCTATTGTGTAAGGGTGGGATTTTGCTGATTGTCGTGTTTGTCTGGGATATATATGTCGAG
Organism: Euprymna scolopes; assembly: GCF_053919585.1. NCBI lineage: Eukaryota > Metazoa > Mollusca > Cephalopoda > Sepiida > Sepiolidae > Euprymna > Euprymna scolopes. The sequence goes on from NC_136483.1 coordinate 48,589,195, forward strand.
GGGTTATAAGGGCTTGTAGTTCGTTGAAGCATCCGCCATTAAAATACTTGTAGAACAGGCAGAGGGATGCAACATTTCGTCGATGGGACAGAGGTTGAAGCTTTGATGACAGTTCAGGACCTATAAGTTTGGCGACTCTCTTTTGACCCCTGTTCAGGAGCGAGAGTATTAGCAGACATACAAGTCCAAATAGGACAACAATACTCCATACATGGGCGAGTGGTGGCCTTGTAGACGTACAGAATACTTTCAGGCTTATTTAGTGTTTTGATTAATAAATTTTCAGTATTATGGGAGGCTTGCAACGTGGATATTGAAGAATTCTCTTGGCTTATATCTTTTTTTTTTTTTTTTTTTACACAGTGATTACCACTTATCAAGGCACGGAAGCCACTCAGGGATAAGGGTTATTGCAAGTACATTACGTTAGTGAGGAGATTTGCTGAAATGTTTACTTAAGGGGGCGGTTTATTAGGAATTTGTTAACATTGGACTTGAAGACATCCAAGTTGTAGTCCGGAAGGAAGCAGGCAGACGGAACAGAGTTCCACAGGCGTGCAGTTCTAAGAAAGAAGCTTTGTTCATGGAATCTGCGTTTTGATTTAGGCACAGATATAGAGTGGGGGAAATTTTTCACAGTGGATTCAGCTAGACGGGTGTTTTTCGTGAAAGATTGGCGAGGGGGGACCAGAGATTGGAGTTCAGACGAGCATCTGCCATGGAAATAACGATAAAACAAGGACAGGCTCGCAACATCTCTTCTGTGGGAGAGAGGTTGCAGGGTAGAGAAAAGGGCATCCCCCACTAAGCCACGAAGTCTATTTTGTACTCTGTCAAGGCAGGATAGGCTGTCTTTAGCAGCTCCTGCCCAGATATGGCAACAGTATTCCATCCTTGGACGTACTTGGCTTTTATATAGATAGAGAATTGCATCCGTAGTGAGATATCTTCTGGAGCGGTAGAAGGATCCCACCATCTTTCCAGCGACCTTGGCAACAGACTTGATGTACGTATTCCATTTCAGATCAGGAGTAAAGGTCAAACCCAGAAGCTTGTCAAAACACGGGGCCTCACCCAGACGAGAGCCATCCATCACAATTGATGCCAGATGGGGATCAGAGCGTTGATGATGTAAGGATAGCAGTTTGGTTTTGGATGCATTAAAGGTAACCAGCCACCTTTTCCCCCACTGAACCACGCGCTCGAGATCAGAGGAGAGAGAATCAGAGAGAACTTTGTCATTTACAGCCTTTGATGTGTTGCCGTAGATGGTCGTGTCATCAGCATAGATGTCAACGAATGATTTAAGTATGTGTTTAGGGAGGTCATTGATGTAGATCAGGAAGAGAGTTGGGCCCAGGATTGACCCCTGAGGGACTCCAGCATTTATATTGCAGGCCTCCGATTTTTGTCCATCTACCACTACTCTTATGAGCCTATTGGAGAGAAATGATTTAATGATTGAGAAAACATTTCCAGTTATACCGTAGCTGGAAATCTTGTGAAGTAGACCCTTATGCCATACCTTGTCGAAGGCCTTTGATATGTCGAGAGCAATTGCCCTAGAAAGGAAGCCTTTGTCAAGAGATTCAATAATCCTGTGGGATATAACCGTCAGCACATCTGCAGTAGATCTTGCAGAGCGGAAACCATATTGTGTGTCACTAAGAAGGTTATTCCTGCTGAGGTGGTTGACTATTTCTCTATTTAATATGGATTCCAGCAACTTACTCATAACACACAGGAGACTTATTGGTCTGTATTGAGAGGGAGATGACTTATCACCTGAATTCTTAAATACAGGGCAAACTGATGAGGTCTTCCAGGGAGTCGGAAAGCACTTCTCCTTAAGGCAGCGCTTAAATAGTTTCGTAAGTATGGGAGCAAGTTCTGGTTGAAGCTTTTTTAACACTATAATTGGGATGCCATCAGGGCCAGTTGCTTTACTGGAATCTAGGTTCTTTATTAGCTTGGCGACCTCATGCACGGATATTTGTATGTTACCTAGCTTGTTCTGTGTTATAGGAGGAAATATGGGGAGTTGATGGCCTTCGTCGCATAGGGTAGAATTAGCTGCAAAGTTCTTTGCAAATAGTTTGGCCTTGTCTGACGCTGACGAGATGATCTCTGGTCCATTGATAATGTATGTATGTAACAAAATTTTACAACTAAAATGTCATTTCTTTTTTGTATTAGTTTAAAATTATGCAAACAAATAAAACTTTAAATTAATTACAATTCGAAGTAGGCACATGAGTAGACTTTTTAATGAGGGAGGGGTGTTACTCTACAAGCCCATACCTTTAATTATATAAGAACTTTTTTAGCATAGTTTCGACATAACAGTTTGTTTTTTCAATGATGAAAAGTATTATGTGGCATAATTACTAGAAGTTTGTAAAAACATCACTAAGAAATATTGTCCCTTGTTCCTGATTTCAACTATGATATTTATGAGATTTAATCCATAAGTAAAATGAAAACAATTCTACAGATGAACAATCATCCATGATCCTCCGTAGGTGCACATTGAACGAGGCACAAAAATAAATGACTAAGTTCAGCGTTTGCCCACCCCCATTTGGTCCCAAAAGTTTCCAGGGGACGTAAAATCCTAATGAAAATGAATAAATAGTGCAGTTTTAGGCCTTGGCATATGTATATTTGAGTTCTGTACCATGCAAAAAAAGAAATGACCCAGTCCATCATTTGCCCCCGCTCGCCATTTAGCCCCAAGACCTTAACATATTAAATTTGAGTTTTGCACCATACAAAACTGCTAAATAGACACACAGAGAAAATTTTGGACAAATATGGTAAAATAGTCTCAAAAATGAACTGTTTTTATTAGCCCTAAAAGAGACCCTGGGCCACACCCAAGAGTTATCGTGAAGTATAGACAAACAAAATTATATAGAAATCAGTTAGTTACTTTTCAGAAAGTTTTATAAAAATCCAAGGCATCATTTTTTGTTAATAAGCACAAAAGTGTCAATTGTAGCCATTTTAACCTGAAAGGTACCCCTAGGCGTCAACCGGAGTTTTCCCAGAAAATTCATTCAGTTACTTTTTTACACATATCATGTTTAATTTTTGTGCAAAATTTAAAAAAATTCCAAGGTTTAGTTATTGAGAAAAGTGCAGACAGACGATGGTGAATGTACACGTCCCCCCTCCTTTTGTTGGGGGAACAAAATAAAAAAAACCTTGAGCAAAACATCTTAATTATAGCTTGAACTTTGGATTATTCGGATTACTATTCTCATCTTGTTTAGAGTATATCGATTATGCCATGGATAAAATAATAAATAATAATGCGGTTCTAAATAACATTTCTCTAGAGGTTGAACATCCAATTCTTTGTGCAACAATACTAAGTGTACAATTAGAAATTACCTTAGACTTTTAACCGATTGTGCTTGACAGGAAAAAGCGTGGATAAAATAAGGGGTTCCATTTAAAATTCTTTCCAGATTTCCTAGTTCGACAGAAAGATTCCCGAGTTCAACAAAATACACCTGCAGAAAGTCGAAGGCTACACTAGTCGAAAAATTGTGAGAATAACACTTGGAATGAGAACAGTAATTTGACTAATACTAATTATCGATCTTCATCTCCAAAATGCAGGAGCATAAAATAGCTTAAACATTTTTATGTCCATAACTTCAGTTTCGTAATCTACATTTTCACACACTGTATACAATTGTAGTATGTTTTTGATTAGTTTTCTGTGCAGTCTTTTGCATCTAAATGTTTCTCACTATTGTGCTCTCGTCCTTGAACGAATATTTTAACTTTTTTATTTTTTTTCTCATCGCAAACAAGGCTCGGCGTCATGTGAATGTAAATAGCTACTATTTGTATAAAATTTTCAGGGGCACTATGTAGGTTGTTGAGAAGCAATGTCTATGTTCACATTAATTTTGAGCTTCTGCATATCAGTACAATCAGGGTAGCAAGGACCCGGGAGGGGACTCCAAATGAAATATAGTGCATAGGAAAATATCATCATCAGCAGCAAAGGATGGGTAGCTTGCATCGGGATTAGCAGAAGCAGTAGCTAAAATATGCGAATATGCAAATTACGAAGTGTGCGCGAAAAGAAAAAGGAAAAGGGGGAAAAATGCACCATGTCATGAGCAGAAAGAAAGTGGATGTTTAAGAAAATGGACGTGTACAGTGGAAAACGAAAATGGGCCGACTGTGGCCAGCATGCTGTTGGAAAAAAGATGGATATGTAGTAGCGAAAGACTTTTAAAATGCTGTCGAGACAAAAGAGTAATGGTAATAAAAAGTTTTGTTAAAAGAGAAAAAAAAATGCCTACAAGGATTTTTATTTCCACTTTTATTTTTATGAATTACTAAAGTAAAGTGTAATGGCAACGTTTACACAAAGTCTAGCAGTTCGAGGGAAGAATATTTTAGTTCAAAGCTGACTGCAATCTACGGATCTCTACTAATTTGGTTGCTTGTTGGGTTACTTGGTGGTATTCACGTAAAGAGGGTACAAGTGATTGGAGTTCGTCCAAGCACATTGCATTAAAATACTTGTAAAATAGGCACAAAGATACAACATTTCCTCGATGGGACAGAGGTGAAAGTTTGGTTGATAGTAGAGGATCTATTAGGTTGGCCACTTTTTTTATTAATCCTGTCTAGGAGGGACAGACTGGTAGCAGATGCATCAGCCCAAATGTGTCAACAATACTCCATGCATTGGCGAATGGTGGTCTTGTAGAAGTACAAGATACTCTCAGGCATAAGTAACTTTCTTGTTCTGTAGAGTGAGCCCACTTTCTTTGAAGCAGCAGACTTAGCAATACCCTCAATGTGTTTGTTCCAATTCATGTTAACTGTGAATGTTAAGCCAAGGAGTTTGAATGAAGGACATTCTGATAGTATATCATTAGCCATAACTATCAGTGGTTAAGAAGGTGTCTTGTAATTATTATTGGAAAGAAACATAGTCTTGGCAGTATTGAATGTTACCATCTATTTATGTCACCATTCCACTACATACTGAAGATCTTTCTCTAAGGTTTCTGCCATTCTCTTATATATATGTTCATTCGTTTTACCCTTGTGCCTGTTATAAAGCGTGATGGCATTTGCAAATATACTCATCTTGGAGACAATTTTATCAGGGAAGTCATTGATGAATATCAGGAATAATAACGGTCCAAGGATCGACCTATGTGGCCCACCTGCATTTCTGTCATGTTTTGAAGTACGACCATCAAGAACAACTTGGATTGTTTTCATATTTAAGAAAAATTTTATATATTTGTCCAGTTATACCATATAATTTAATTTTCATGAGAAATCCATCGTATCATACCATATTACAGGCCTTACATATATCTAGGGCTACTGCCCTAGCATCCTTCGTCTAATAAAGTGCACGGTATATACGTTCAGAGATTACACTTAGAATATATGCAGCAGAACAGACTCACATAAAGCTATACTGTTGGTTAGAGAGAGTTTAGTATCTATTAGGTGATGGACTTGTATAATTAAGGACTAAAAGATTTTGGCAAAGAGAGGAAGGAAACAAATGAGGGTGATAATTTTGTGTGTTTTCGCCAGAATTCTTGTAAACTACAGAAGCAATTTTCTAGTAAAAATGAAAGCAAGATTCAGTAAGGCATTTGTTTATAATTTTGGAGACAACTGGGGCAACTTCACCAGAGAATTTTGTTAAAAATATAATTGGGATGAGATCAAGTCCACAAGCTTTGAGGTGTCTATCTGTTTCATATCATAAAGGTGTCTAGGTGTTTTATATTATAATGTGAAAGGGGATGATTTTCAAATCATCGGGTGTAGTTTTTGTCTGCAAGAGAAAATCTCTCAATAGTAATATTACTAAAACTAATAATAATACAAAGATAAATAGAAAAAGAACATCACAGAGGAAAGAAAAGTGAATCTTCTAGAAATTCCATAAACTGATAAATAAAACTGTTTTGTTTCTTTTCAATAAAAATACACATATGTGGATGAAGCGACCAATAATACAGAAAATGACCGCAAACGAAGCAAAAAGGACCATAAAAGTGATAAGCTAGAACACCAACAAAACCTCCACTGCAGAGCGCACTGTCTTAGAGAGAGAGAGAGAGAGAGAGAGAGAGAGAGAGAGAGAGAGAGAGAGAGAGAGAGAGAGAAAGAAAAAGTTATTGCTTTTTAAATTCCAGAAAAGATCAATTGCTGTTACTAGTATACGGCTGTTCTGATAATGTAAAATGATTTGCAATGGTTATTTAAAAACGCGGAATGCTGGAAATATGGAAAAGCATGTCCCTCAAACTCCAGGCAACACCATATTCATTGTCAATAAGCAACCATTGACAACTCACTCTTGTGAAAACCACTAGTGAGTAAGTAAATACTATGTTGTGGACGTCATCTCATCTGCATTTTGCTATTTATTCTAAATTATGGTCTGGTAGAAAGAAAGTAATCAGTGAGAAAGAAGTGAGAAGGGAAAAATGTTCTCATACATATATGGGGGGTCTGAGAGAGAACCTTTGGTGGTTGAAGGTTCAGTCATTACTACGGGCAGTGATACATAAGAATAACAACAATTAATTAACACTTCTACCCGATATACCTACAAGAATTCTCTATCCTTGTTGATAAAATAAAGGGTTTAATAACATGAATATTTCTGAGTTTCCCAAGATGCATGCGAAGAAGGTAGGGGATTACATCGCCTAAAACATTGTAAAAATATCTAAATGATAATAGTAATTCGAATGATCTGAATAATAAAAATTAGTAATGTTCATTTGATAAATTCTAAAATATAAATTGGTTTATGTAAAATTATCCGAGAGTTGTTTAACTAATTGATATTAACGGCGATACAACCAGACAAAAAATCAAAAAAATTTACTTCCAAACAACATTGAACAGATTCTAGCGAACAGCCACGAGATCATCATAGTCGTATGCAAAAATATGAAGTTAGAAAAAAAACATAAAGAAGATTAAAAAAAACAAAAAACAATGGCAATACCAAAATTGGAAGCTGGAAAAATGAAATAAAGAATACAAAAGAAAAAAAAAACAAGATAAAAACAATAAAAGTAAAGGCAAGCCATTCTAAAATAAAAGACCAAAAATGAACCGTAAGGTCAGAAAAAAAAGACAAAAAATGACAGTTTTCACTCTTAGCGTTCTTTTTTACACAAGAAAGAATTAATTCCAGAAATATTTTTTCCTTTCGGTTTTTTCTTTATTGACAATTCCTGATTGATGAGAAAACAGAATACAGTGTGTTTTGTGTTAAGAATGTTGACTTCCGTATAGAAAATCCAATAATCAGCAATAGTAATATTATCAAACGTACAGAAGACAATATCAGCAGATAAGAATAAGACAGTATGAAGAAAATAGACATTCTTATATAAAATTCAATAAATTACTAACATTATCAAACTAACATGAGATATTAACAAAAGACAATGATTAGAACAAAACAAGAATAATGTAAAATGATATTATAATACAAAAGTTCAGTACATGACAATAGCAATATCATCAAATGTTCAGAAGACAATATACAGAAATAAGACGTTGGCCTAACATGATTAATCAACGACAATAACAATATTTTGAAAGGGTCAGCAGAAAATATTACTAAATAGAACTAATACAGATATGGTAATACACAAGTTCAGTATGAAAATAGTAATATTTTAAAAGATTCACAAAAGGATACTAAAAGACGAGCATTAGGCATGATCATATCTGTAACACTATGAGCCGGTCAATAGTATGACCGACCCGTGTGTTACGTAAATGTCCTGCAAACGATACCAGACTGAAACACAATGGCCAGTCAATAGGATAGGAGTATGGAGATTAGTCAGTTAGACGTCTTTTTGTCAGAGTTGAAGACTAAAGGCATACTTAGGATTTGGGGTGTGGCTTGCTCATCCTACTCTGGTTTCTTCATTCTTTGAGGATGACGTCTTTAGGTTGCCTTTGGATGTTTGGCTGGAATCGTCTCGACGTTCAAGTTAGATCAACAATGCAACACAACTCGTATATATACAAATCTTAACTATTTATTTTTTTACAAAACTTATCATACAATATGTTACAATATTTATGACAATTAATATTGAAATCAACACCCTTTTCTTTCTAACATTAAACTTTTAAAACTACCTAACTTTAACTAACATGCTGGGGGATGGTGATCTCCCTCCTTTTACAGAGAGGCACAAATACGCGTCTTCATCTCATCATTGCCGACTGGAAAGAGAAAGAGTTCTGTCCACAATGCATTGTGGTCTCTTTTTATGTGCTCTGCGCACTGGACCAAATCACTTGCCCTGCTGGCTAGAGTGAGGGACCACGACGACCAGTGGTACAAACAAATAGTGACATGCATCCAATTTCAATAATTGATAATGACCATGACTTAAATATATATTAGATGACGAAATCGCTAATGATATACAAAATAACTTACTAGTACAGATGCAAAACTAATTTCATAAACATATTTTCTTTCTGCACTAATAAATTGTATTTGCTGCAGATTTACTAGAAAATAATCACAAATTAACATCTGTATCAGCAATTAAAAGAATTTAGGACTTCAACATTTGTTTCCTTGGCAAATTATGCATACTGTTTTGTTTCATATGTTTTAAATTAGTGGATGGATGCAAGTGTGCCAATTAATCTTCACTTTTCATTTCTTCCATATTTACTTATTTTCGTTTCATTTTATCTCCTTTCTCTTTCCCTTTCTCACAATTGCCCTTTTAATTCTATTCACATTTTAATATATTTTATTTTTATAATTTTGATTTCTTTATTTTTAATTTTTATTTTCTATTACGTTTCCGATTTTTTTAGATGAGGATTGATTAATCATGTTATCTGGATTTTTCAGACTACAGTTCTCATCTTGGGTGTTATTTTTACAATTTCCCGATCGATGTAACCTCGGATCATCTTCAAGTGTATCCTGTCGAACGTGAGAATCTTTCTTTGAACTCCTGAATCCGTACAGAATTTCTAACAGAATCCTTTATTTAATCCACGGGAGTAGCATGCTCATGTTCTGTCAGCCATGACTGGCTAGAAGTCTGAAGTAATTCGTAATTCTCTTTTGAATGTCTCCAGCACCGAGGATTAAAACATTATCCTCCAGAAACGTAACTTTACAACTAAATTTGACCAAATACTTGATTTACTATGCTACGAGCTCTTACGGACAATTATAATGTGAAATTTAGGACTCTTTTCCCTAATTTTGTTTCTAGATGAACAATCGTATTACTCATTATATATCACTATTTATAGCTGCATGTTATGTATTTTACATTTTAATAATAACATAGCAAAAGCCCTTTCCACTCACATGCTTATTCACCTTCACCCCAAACAAGGCATATCGCCACTTGGACAGGGTTACTAATTAGAACCATGTCTAAGAAAAATTAGCAAGATGTTCTTTACGTTACATTTGAACTTCTGCATATCAGTACAGTCAGGGAGGTAAGTTGCAGGAATGGTATTCCATAGTCTAGCTGTTCGAGAGAAGAAACTATTAGACAAGAAAGCTTCCTGGCATTTAGGGACCTCAACAGTAAAAGGATGTGATTTTATTGCTAACGGGTTGATCAGAGCACATTCCATTAAAATACTTGGAAAACAGACACATGGTCGCAACATTGTGGCGATGGGACAGGGATTAGAGCTTAGTTGACAAAGCGTGACCTATTAGATTCGAGACGCTTTTTTGGACCTTATTCAAAAGGAAGAAACTACTGATAGGTGTATCGGCCCAGATGTAGCAAAAATAGTCCATGCATGGCTTTGTAGAGATACAGGATACTCTCAGATGACTTGCACATACAAATACACATAAACTATCTCACTTAACATGTACTCTACTTTTCTCACTTTGCAACAAACTTTAAAACACCTAGGTGACTCCTACATCACAAGTGGGAAAAAACACATTACTAAACAACAACTGTAAACATTTTTATTTCACCGAAAAATCAGCACTTCTTTAGCAAAATGATATATAAATATAGCAGAGGCGTAAAACTTTGAGACACCAACATCGCTCCTATTTTTCATATTGTAATGTGGTCGTTACGCTTGAACCGGGTTTATTGCACTTCAAACATATCTCAGGCCTACACACTGTCCGGCACAATCGGAAAGGAACAAACAAAGAAAATAAATAAATTCAGGAAGGCATTTTTTTCTTTTTTAATCCAAACCATTTAACATTGTTAATCTCCCATCTCAACACAACTTAAAACCTATCTCGCTACCACATGTCCATATAACCTGGTCGCGATTCTCCTTTCGACTGTATGCCAGCCACATCCGGCCCATTCCTGCCTTTCCTTTACACATGCATCTCCTTCGGCAATGGATGGTATTTTTCTTTCCCGACCATGTGGTGTCTTTTTTTTTTCAGATGCAAGCCCGAGCACACTTACCAATTTGCATATGCGCCTAAACACTGATCATGCAACTAATACAATAACCTGCCATCCATCTTTCAACTGCTGCTGATACTCTCATACGTGCTTGGTTACAATATGATTGAATGGATTCATAAATCTAACTTTGCCAATGTCACACCAAACATAATACACATAACACAACATATAGAAGCAGTTGCATATTAGTGGATATTTATTTCTATTATTTTCACTGGCTTATATTAAATTTGGCCTATTTAGAACAATGGAATTTACTACAACCTCTTGCTTTGTTAATTAATATTCCTTTCTTTTTATTATTGGTTTTTATTACATTTTCACCCCAAACAAGGCACAGTGCCACTTTGCTGTAGGGGACTACTGTCAGGGACACAATTTGCATGGATACTATGAAGGGAGTTGAGCGGCAAGATGTCTGTTCACATTAAACTTGAACTTCTGCATGTCAGTATAGTTAGGGAAGCAGTAATCTAAAAGGGGATTTCAAAATCTAACAGTTCTGTGGAAGAATCTATTATTTGAAGTTGAACGTCAATAAACGACTTTATTTTTGCAAGAATCTTATAAATTGCTTGGGTTGAATAAAAGTGAAAAAGAAAAAAATAGTTATAATCTTTAACTAATATATTTATTTGCTTAAATTATTCTACAAAGTATTTGTTAAAATATATTTGCTGCATAGATGAAATTTAAACCAGCATTTCTTTAAACGTTCTCTCTTGCTATGTGATATACGTATATCTGTATGTGATGTTGCGAAGCTAATCAAAAACCTTGATTCGAGTAAAGCAACTGGCCCTGACGGTATTCCAATTATAGTACTCAAAAAACTTCAACCTGAACTAGCGCCCATACTTACAAAACTGTTTAAACGTTGTCTTAAGGAGAATAGTTTCCCATCTCCGTGGAAAATCTCATCAGTATGCCCTGTATTTAAGAATTCAGGTGATCGCTCATCCCCCTCTCAGTACAGGCCAATAAGTCTCCTGTGCGTCATGAGTAAGTTGCTAGAATCTGTGTTAAATACAGAAGTAATCAAACATCTCAACAAAAATAACCTTCTTAGTGACACTCAATATGGTTTCCGTTCTGCTAGATCTACAGCAGATGTCCTTACAGTTATATCGCATAGGATTAGCAAATCTCTCGACGGTGGCAATCTTTCTAGGGCAATTGCTCTTGACATATCTAAAGCCTTTGATAGGGTATGGCATAAAGGTTTACTTCATAAGATCGCTAGCTATGGTATAGCTGGAAAAGTCTTCTCAATTATTAAATCATTTCTTTCTGATAGGTTCATAAGAGTAGTAGTTGAGGGGCAAAAATCAGAAGCTCACAGTATTAATGCCGGTGTCCCTCAGGGATCCATCCTGGGCCCAACTCTTTTCCTGATCTACATTAATGATCTTCCAAATCATATCCTTACATCATTTGTAGACATTTATGCTGACGACACTACCATTTATGGTAGCACATCTAAGACAGTAAATGACCAAGTTCTCTCCAATTCTCTCTCCTCTGATCTTGAGCACGTAGTACAATGGGGAAAGGAGTGGCTGGTTACTTTTAATGCATCTAAAACCAAGCTTCTCTCTTTACATCATCAACATTCTAATTCACATTTGTCATCAATTGAAATGAATGGCTCTCGTCTTCAGGAGGCCTCAAGTTTTGACAAGCTTCTGGGCTTGACCATTACTCCTGATCTTAAATGGAACACGTATATCAAATCTGTTGCCAAGGCCGCTGGAAAAATGGTGGGATCTTTCTATCGATCCAGTAGATATCTCACTGCTGATGCTATTCTCTACCTATATAAGAGCCAGGTACGTCCAAGGATGGAATACTGTTGCCACATCTGGGCAGGAGCTGCTAGAAAGGACTTGTCCTGCCTTGATAGAGTTCAAAATAGACTTCGTAGCCTCGTAGGAGATGTCCTTTTCTCCTCCTTGCAACCTCTATCTCACAGAAGAGATGTTGCGAGTTTGTCTCTGATGTATCGTTATTTTCATGGAAAGTGTTCAACTGAGCTTCAATCTATGGTCCCCCCCTCGCCAAACTTTCACAAGAAACACTCGTCTAGCTGTAAACACTATCAATAATTTCGCCCACTCTTTATCTGTGCCTAAACCTAAACGTAGATTCCATGAACAAAGCTTCTTTCTTAGAACTGCACGCCTGTGGAATTGTCTTCCGTTTTCCTGCTTTCCGGCTGACTACAATATGGTTGTGTTCAAGTCTAAAGTAAATAAGTTCTTGATGAGCCGTTCCATATAAGTTATTAAATTTACCAAATTTTCATTACTAATGATTACTATATTGACCAATTTCTACTGTACACTCTTTAACCCTTATCCTTGAGTGGCCTCTGGGCCTTGATAATGTGGTGACGCCTGTGTAAAAAAAAAAAAAAAAAAAAAGTTAAAATGGAAACGGTTTAATTTTTATTTTAATACAATTATTAAAAAAAACACCTGTACTATTCAGGCTCGACATCGGAAAATTAATAACTGAAACGGTATATCAAAAAATGGCATAAAGTATTGGAACTGAGGCGAAACACGGTCATTAATCAAATGAAGATATTTTGTCTTTGTAACTGGTTATGAGTTCGATGTACTGATACAAACTCAACATTTACCGAAAATAATCCGATTGTCTAAAATAAAATGAAAGGAAAGTTCTATTTTTAATATGAACAATGATTGAATTTAAATATATTTTTTTCTTACAGATAGTTAAAATGTTTCGCTGTTTACTTTGACTTTACTTTACTTGGAAAGAGAACGCTTAAAATTTTCAACACATTTTTCTCGTTATTTTTATGAATAATGAATTAAAAAAAAGGATCAAAGAACTTAGAAAATCGATATGAACATCAGATCGAAGGTGCTGGTTTCAAATCTGAGATTAGTTTGGTTCTTAGATGTACGTTTAACTGATGTTGGGATACAACTTTACGAAATAATTATTTTATTTATTTACAAAAAAAAAATATGTAAATATTTTCAGTATTGATTTCGACAGTGCTCGATACGTAAGTAAAGTTTGGTAGCAAGCTTTGAGAATATATATGACAATTAGGTTACACAGCTCGTGAGGATTAATTTTCACAAGGATGAAACGCGGAACATTCTGTGTAGTTGAATTGCCATATTTATTGTCAAAACTTACAACTGTAAAGTTAGGTATGCGTATATGTTTCTTTAGTTCTGTGAGCAGTAATTATTACAAAACTAATTAACCGACCCTGATGCATTTTAGAAAAACAGCTGCTAGCCGTAAGGGGTTAAAATGTGGAATATATTTAGTTTCATAGAAAGAAGTTCAAACGAAGATGAATAGCTTTTGTATAAATATGAAAATCTCCTACTTTTGTGAAATTTAAGGAATAGACGCTTCAATTGATACATGTTTACCAGATTTCAGTTTGTTTGGAGTAATTGAAAGGAATAATGATGGTATAATCACTCATTTGAAAATTCAATTTTATCAGATATGAATAGAATATGATCCAGAGTAAGTAAGCAAAATTTCCTGAATTTCAATTATTCCTTAAGAACGTAAGCCTGAGTCTGAAATATTAGATGTGTTCTATCATAAAAATCATGTAATGAATTTTGATCAAAATTAGAATACGGATTTTAAACATGAGGTTAAGCCTACTTATATTTGAATGTAAAATTTTCATAAGGGGACACAAGGGTGATGTAAAACTACTGTTCAACGAATGTATCATACCTGTTCTGGAACGAGTATTTTTCTATTAATACACACACACACACATAAGTTTTGAAAATATATATAGCAATTAAGCTACACATAATTTTTTGTTTCATCCTCAAGAGGATTCGTCAGACTTTGCATGGAGTCGATATTGCTAGATGTTTTTGTATGTTCCCATTGTACCGGGTTTGTTGGTCAGCCAATCAGATTATTTGTTATTCATATACACACTTATTGTAGCTAATAGGAGCGCGATGATCAGGCTAGAGTAATTTGGCCTTAAATTCACCTGTTTCTTTGTCTTTTTTGGCAGGCATTTGGTTTCTCTTTTCTTTTTAATTGAAACTTGTGTAGTTTTAATCTAGATGCTTTTCGCTTACATTTTATATTATACTAGTGTATTTGTTTATGTAATTTTTTATTTGTATTTTCAAAACTTATGATTTTCATTTTTGTTATTGTTGTTGCTATTTATTTATGTTTTATTTTGTTTGTGTTGTTATCCTAAGGTAAAGTTTATTTTATGTATACCTAATTTTTCTACTTCTTACCTGCAGTTTTATAAATTTTGGGGTTCTTTAAAGTTTAGGAAAACTAGTTTTTTTTTTATTTACACATAACCTGCACAGGTGGTCTAAGTTTCTACATGTGCTGGCGTGTCGTACTACTTTCCTCTCTACTATTGGCGATTGCCCACTTTCCTTAAGCTCTCAGTAGCGGTTCGCTAATGCTGGTTTCAGCTAGTTGTACTTACGTATCGAGCACTGTAAAAGCAAATACTGAAAGTGTATATATATATATATATATATATATATATATATATATATATATATATATATATATATATATATATATATATAATGTACTTTTACACAACGAGTGTGCTCATTTGAGTTCCTTCTTTTTAGTTTGTAAAAATATTTTTCTTTTCAATTTGTTTTTGGTAAATAATTTCGCAATTCCCCAACTCATTTCCCCAACTCTTATACAATGTGTTTGTGCGTGCATATGTGTCGTGCTTTCGACTCGATCGACATCCTTCCCCATCCCTGGACTTTCTCTGCTGCCAACCAAACACCGGAGGCAATCCATTTCTACATGGTTAATGACAAATTCCACATACGCCCCCCCTCTCTCTCTCTCTATGTATTCAAATATAAGAAAGAGAAAAAAGAAGATAAATAGATACAAATGCAAACACATTTGATCTTTGCACCGATGTGACCTTTTTTATTTTGATTTTTTGTGCATATATTTGGTCTGTGTGAAAGACATGAAAGAAAATATTTTCTTGAGTTTTTGGTTTGTTTCGTTTTGCCAAGTCGATGTTTACGGCATATCATCCAATTAGGGATTTTTTTAATGCTGAAGTATCGTATACGATACATTGAACACAAGGTGCTATTTACTAATACAGTGGGAAGTTACTGACTGACACATTTTATATGATTATGAAAGTGTAAGTGATCACGATATATCGAACTAATAGATCCCAACTAGTTATGGCCAATTGCATTGTGGGTATATTTACTGCATAAATAGAATAACTATTTTATACGATTCAGGGATTCGTTTGTTTTACGCCATATCAACTCTTTGTTGTATTTAATGGGAAAACACAATACATACTGTGTATGATACATTGCTGTGTTTAGTTCATTTCCTGGATGCTTATCTGTTATTATGTAAACAAATTTTAAAATTTTATATTATAATCAGTTATTTAATATCTACATTTATATGAATGAAAACGGTAATATGTCTATTAAAATAAATACTTCTCCGGGTATTTACACCTCTATGTTTATATCAAAACGGTTAGTATAATTTTAGAAACATCACTATTTTTTAGCTAGGATTTTCTTTTATTGGTTTTCACCCCAAACAAGGCATATTGCCACTTGGATGTAAGGAGCTGCTATTTGGGGTGGTGTTTGGTAGGGGAAAGGAAAGTTAAGCAACGAGATGTCTATTCATATTTCATTTACACTTCTGTGTGTAATTACCGTCAAGGAAGCAAGAAACAGAGAATTGAAAGTCTAGAAGTCCAAGGAAAGAAACTATTATAGTAGAATGCTTTTCGGCATGTAGAGTCCTCAACAATATAAGGGTGGAATTTTGCTGCTTATTGGGTTAGTCGGGAGTATATAAGGTGATAGGGGCACAAGTGTTGTGAGTTCATCAGAGCACATTCCAGGCACAGGAATGTGGTATTGCAGCGATAGGACAGGATTTAGAAATTGGCTGAACTTATTAGATATAAGACTTGTTTTTCTTAACCCTTTTTAAAGTTGAATAACGAGTAGCAGACGCTTCAGCTCAGATATAGCAACGATACTCCATGCATAGGCGATACTCCATGCATAGGCGAATTATGGCTTTGTAAAGATATAAGATGCTCTTTTGTGTGTGTAATTTTCTCGCACAGTAGAGGGAATCCGCCTTCTTTGTAGCAGGCTTGGCAACGTCCTCTCAAGTTAACTCGATTTTTTACGGAATTGTTTTATTATAAAACTGTGAGGTGAAAGTACAGAATAGCTACAAAAAAAAAAATTCGCATTTTAAGAATGACTTTCTATGCAATAACATTATTTCAGCCAAGTCCGTGAATTGCACAAGTACAAATTTTTTATCAGTCATACGCTTGATATGTCTAAAGGATGGTTTAGATAGGAGTTTTAAATTGGTTAAACAGTTGCTATTGTACATTTTATTTCCTATATATTTTTTTCACAGTCTGTTCATAAAGAACTTTTGCGTTTTATTAATTTAATTGTACCTTTTATCTTGTATGACAAGATTATTACAAAGTAACTCAGTTAACTGAGTACCTATTCAAGTAAAATACGTCCAACCAACCTTTCAATCAACAATTAGCAGTAATTTTCTATTATATTTTTTGCTTGGCATTTTCTCTAGTTAAAAAAATGTGTACATTGGTTGGTAGGAGTGAAGGGTAGGAATTTTTCCTGTAAAAATACTTCACTTATATAAAATTATTTTATTAACGATTTTATTCATTTGTTAGTAAATTTAAAGATGACATCCTCGGCTAAATCACTATCAAAATAAGAAACAAGGAAATTATACTTTTTAAGGCGATTATATGTAAACATTCTGAATAATCATAACGAAAAAAAAAGAACAACGCAATATCAATTATTTTAGAATTTATAGGGATTTGAATTTCTGAACTAATTTGATATTTGTGATTCAATTGTGTATCATTCTGTGGTTCTGAGTTAGGTGAATAGCTAATTTTCTTGCTTTGATGTTTCAAAAGATTTGCTGAGAATAAATATTTTGAAGTAGACTGCGCTCATTTTTTGCATTAAATACTAATCTCTATTAATGCGTATCAATCCCTAATTTTGTTTTCAATTAATCTCACAATACTTAGTTCGCTGCAGAGTATATAAATGTCCATACAAAATGTCAACTAGATTGGACCAGTAGTTCCTGAGAAAAAGTAGAACATACGGACAAAGTGAGTAAGAGAAATATAATATTGATGTATTATTTCCATGATGTTCATATATATGCATGCGTAGGCCCGTACTAATGAGTCAGCGCTCTTCAAGGCTTAAAGGGTCAATACGACTGTCAATTGTGTTTTCTGCCGACCGTAACTGCTTCTAAAATCTTTGTCAGACAGCATTTCTCCAGCTCTTGCTCTAACCTGTCTCCCCAGTTCATGCTTTTTCGAATCCTGCCCAAGTTGCTTCTTGCAGAGCATGCTTCAAACTCCTGCTCTAAATCTTTCTCCGCATTCCAGCTTTTCTCTCGAGTTCCTGCAGCACCTGTTTCAATTTCTTTAACGCTTTCTGCCTTTACAACTCTAACTTTTTGTTCCAGCATCTGCCTTTACGACTCCAGTAGTACTTTCCCCAGTGCTCCTCGATTTCCCTCCTTTTCACTGCCCGCCAACGCCCTGCATTTGCTTCTTTCTGTCGACTTAGTCTTGGCAAGGTCCATACGGGCCGAACCTTCTGGCAGCATCTCATTGCATTCCAGGCACGTACATATCAAACGCCGTGTGATCTTATATCATGTTCCAGAATCGTACCTGTCGATCAAGTTATTTTTATATCGTTTATTTGCAGTTTTCTCCTTTCCTTTGTCATTACCATACTTTTATTTTGTGTGCTTCCTTAATTGTAAAAGTAGTAATCTAGGTGACCCGACACTGTAACAACATTAGAATTGAAAACGACTATATTATAGTCAGTTAGGAAGCTTCTTCGTAGTATAATGTTCTACAGACATATTTTTCTTGAAAGGAAACATTGCTCTGTTTAGTTTCAGGTACCCATGAAGAAAAAACTGATTGAATAGACGAATTATTATTGTGAATGTTGATAGATTCCAGTGCAACCAACGATCTATTATGAAAATAACGAATGGAATAGAGACATACTATCAATCTTTCCTCCGTGATCCCAAGGCCTTGGTCACCTTTTTTACATTTTATGTTTATTGTCGCTAAGTAAATCTTCTTAATTCATTTATATAATTTTCTATGCAGTAGGTTAATTGCGGTAAGCTGAGATTGAAACTCCGTCTTCTTAGCATTTTACGCTTTCATAAACTGCATCATATATATAATTAACTCAACAACTGCGTTAAATGATATTTAGATACTTAAATTCTTCGAAGTTTAATACTATTGAAAACAAATTCAAATAATAGGCTAATAATTACCATATATAAGTAGCAAGAACACGAGTAAAGTATAAAATTCCCAAATACAACTGACATTTCTTTGATGTAGTAGAGATACAGATGTTATAATCAGAAGTTCATGAAATTAAGTATCCAAAACGCACTCTCTGCGAATCTAGCTAGCAGCGGCTGCGACCAATTGTACAGATTGAATAAACTGGACAATCATTTTACATAATACGATATCTATGATAACGAAAAACGATAATCCGGCTTTCATTGATTGGGAGAAGTTGAGCGTAGTGTTTTCAAAGATTACATTACCGGAGGGATTTGGACTAATGGTCTGGTGTGATCTAAATATTAAAACACATTTGTAATTATACAGTCACTCAAGCATATTAGTTTTATTATTATTATTGAACTCTATTTTGCATTGAACATTTCAAAATAAAATACTGGAAATATAATATATCGTGTTATATATAATATACATTGTGCACACTATAATTAAGGCTGTATATATATATATATATATATATATATATATATATATATATATATATATATATATATATATATATATAGTCTTGGAAGTTGTTTAACCTTTAAACCCATATATAAAAAAAACGATTTAATTTTTATCATTCGTTGAAAAACTATTTATCCAGTAAGTCATTTAATGATTTACAATCGCTCTATCAACTTGCTTTCTCAAATTCACAATTGTCTTAATGTTATTTCATGGATGATCAATTGTTTACCATGAAACACTGTTTCGGCGATTTAAAAACAAAACAGTATATTAAATCATGGCTCCTCAAACACCACCTCTCTTACTCACAAGAACAAAAAAATTGTTTCAGATATTGGATCTAGTTTCCTGTTCCAGATTAATTTGGCTAACCTATTCATTCAATAAGAAAGAATTCCATTGCTACCTGTGAGATTCGTCCCGGTCTCCAAATTCAAAATGGATATATTTTTTAATTTACCAGTATTGTATTTATATAAGATTTGCATAGATCCATTATACTACTTATCTGCTATTATTAGTACTTTGTTTATATATTCACAGTTAATTTTAAAAGTTAATATATATATATATATATATATATATATATATATATATATATATATATATATATAGAGAGAGAGAGAGAGAGAGAGAGAGAGAGATGGATAGATAGATAGATACACTTTATACATTACCAATATAGTTCTGAATTTCCTATATTGATATATTCTGATTAGTTTTATACGATTAAAAAGCATCAGAATATATATATACATATATATATATATATATATATATATATATATATATATATATATATATATATATTATTTTCTGTCATTAGATGAGCTTATGGATGTCTCGTTGTGATCAATATATTTTCACGTTTTTTGGGGTTTTTTTTTCAGTGAATCGTCTCTTACGGCAATATTTGAAATGGTAATCTCAAATTGGATTTTGCATTACATTAATTTAGATTTCAATCTTTTTTGTATTATATCATATGCTTGATCATCAACCTTTTTCGCTAGATTATTCATCAAGTCTGAATTTCTTTTGGAATATCCTTTAACCTATCCTTTTGACATTCTTTCAGATTTTTCACATGAGTTCTCTCAATATCTTAGTATTCAATGCATGTGCTAACTAGCAAAATTTATAGACTACATATGAATATCATTTTGCTAAATATAGTTTTTTACCTAAGCCATTCATTGAAACTCCATGGAATACAGAAAAACCTTTAATTTCTTTGTACTCCTTGTCTTAAAATAAACTTCTGTAATTTTTTGTAAACATTAACTTACAATATTTAAATCCAATTCTTTATATATATATATATATATATATATATATATATATATATATATATATAACATGTAAAGATGTTAAATGTGTGTATGCGAGTGTTCATTCTCTATGAATATATATATATATATATATATATATATATATATATATATATATATATATATATATATATATGGATATATGGCATGACTCGAACCAGCATCTCCCGTCGTTTAACATGTCACCTGTCTTTCCGAATAGCTCAATCTATCAGCACTTCATAGCACACCACACCCCTAAAAATGAGTTTAGAGACATATTAATAGATAACACGGCCATTTTAACTGTTTCATGTTGCGAGGTGCGCCTCCCGATCTTTGAGGCATTGTTAATCCACATTAAAAAACAACGATTAACCTGACTCAAAACGAAACAGAGGGCACGCTCAAGTGCTTTTGAGTATTTTAATGATTTTAAGCGATTTTAATCGCCTTTTAATCATCTTTTAATCGTCTTTTCATTTCATCTCGTTACTTTCATTTTTCAATTTCATTTTTTTATTTTTTACTACTCGCCCGAGGATGACCAATGGAGGTCGAAAACGTTCGCGATTATGGGAAATTTATTTTTTCACTCGGAAAAAACGTTCGGAAAATGGTCTGACAAAGAGAAAAACAAGCAAGAGTTATCTGTGCTATTTTATGAAACCTGCATAAAAGAAAAAATGCTCCCTAAATATACTAATTTCATATATATATATATATATATATATATATATATATATATATAATTACTTTTTACTATAATAATTAAACACCTACAGACACTAGTGTTTCATCCTTTCGGGATTCTTCAGTGCAGGGTGTCACGATTACTACCAGTCGAACGATTCGAACCCCGCGACACGAGACATCTCTGGCTCGATTAGCGGAGGCCGTATCCATTCGGCTACCATTAATCATGTGAAATAGCGTTGAATTTTTAAACATTTTAATTTAAATGTTCATTACGTCAGACAGACAGTGATCAAATCGTTATACGATGATCTACGCATAAGAGCTAAATTGACCGACTTTTTAATTCAACAGAAAGTGCTCAACGATAAGAAACGTATTTCTTAAAAGGGGCTGTCATAATTATTTTTTTACTATAATAATTAAATACCTACAGACACTAGTGTTTCATCCTTTCGGGATTCTTCAGTGCAGGGTGTCACGATTACTACCAGTCGAACGATTCGAACCCCGCGACACGAGACATCTCTGGCTCGATTAGCGGAGGCCGTATCCATTCGGCTACCATTAATCATGTGAAATAGCGTTGAATTTTTAAACATTTTAATTTAAATGTTCATTACGTCAGACAGACAGTGATCAAATCGTTATACGATGATCTACGCATAAGAGCTAAATTGACCGACTTTTTAATTCAACAGAAAGTGCTCAACGATAAGAAACGTATTTCTTAAAAGGGGCTGTCATAATTATTTTTTTACTATAATAATTAAATACCTACAGACACTAGTGTTTCATCCTTTCGGGATTCTTCAGTGCAGGGTGTCACGATTACTACCAGTCGAACGATTCGAACCCCGCGACACGAGACATCTCTGGCTCGATTAGCGGAGGCCGTATCCATTCGGCTACCATTAATCATGTGAAATAGCGTTGAATTTTTAAACATTTTTATTTAAATGTTCATTACGTCAGACAGACAGTGATCAAATCGTTATACGATGATCTACGCATAAGAGCTAAATTGACCGACTTTTTAATTCAACAGAAAGTGCTCAACGATAAGAAACGTATTTCTTAAAAGGGGCTGTCATAATTATTTTTTTACTATAATAATTAAATACCTACAGACACTAGTGTTTCATCCTTTCGGGATTCTTCTATATATATATATATGCGTATCTAGATAGGCGTTTAAGCTCTTCCATTACGTGAATAAAATGTATTAGACAAAACCATTTCCATCGTTGAGAGGAAAGGAGAAAACAATTAGCAAATCAGACAATCCCTGCAGTCTGAAATGAATTCGAAAAAAAAAAATCTGACACTATTTCTATAATAAAATATTTTCTTTCTATTTTCTTTCGTCGTTAATACCGATTGATACATTTCTCACGTAAACCTTTCCAGTTTTAGACGTTTTCTTTGTTTTATTATTTCTTTTTATAACTTGACGGATAGAGACATTGTTTCATAAAAATTTAGTGAAAACAGTGATGAAGCATATTTTTCATCATTTTTGCCGTAAGGTTATACTTGTATATATTATCCATAGTTGTATCACAGTTCTTTAATGTATTTAGACCAACACCCATCCCATGTCCAAGATCGAATCAACTAAAATCTACCTTACCTTACTAATTAACGTTGAAGCATTCTCACTGTCTCTAATTTATGGTAAAATGTCCCTATTTAAAGTATTTTAAAAGTGTACAATCTAAGTATGTTTTAATTAACTTATCTGAATATATTCCCATAGATACTACAGACAGTTTATCGGATTTGTAATCAATTTCATCGATCGGATTTTATAATATCACTAAATCTGGATTCTTAGACATCACTTCAACATCCTTTTATGCTAGTTTGAACATTAATTTTTTCAAAGATATCAATTCTATATTTTTATTTTGCTAGTTTGTTTTTGACTGAAATAAAGCTAATTTTTGAAACCCCATTAAATAAGGAAATAATGCTTTGCATATTGTATTCCTTGCTTTTTTTTAATGTTAATTTGCATAATTTAATTACCTCCATATATTGAAAATCATGAGTATACATGGTGGCCCGCTTGAAAATAGCCCGATCTCGCTAATATTTCTCTTATTGACCAACTGACACCACAAGACAAAATCTAATTATTTTTCCAACAAGATGGCGCTATATACCACACGTCTCACAGATCACTGACACGAGTTCATGACATGTTTACAGAAGAGAGAACAATAAGCATGTTTTCCGGATTTGTCATCATGTGATTTTTATCTTTGGGGGAGTTCAAAACAAAAAGGTTTATGCAAACAATCCTAACACTCTAGACCAACTAAGGAACATTACCGACGCTATCAGGAGAATCACCAGAGAAGACCTATAGACACTATCTGCAGACGTTGTTAAACGTGCCCAGAAATGCCTAGATGTCAACGGGGAATACTTCCAGCATCTTTTATAACAGTACAGGTAATTTTAACAATAAAAGAATGTTCCTTCTCTCTACTACATTTTTCTGTGCTACTTTTAATGGTCCACCCTGTATTTTTCCTTATAATATTTATTCCGTTAAATTTAATATTTGTACTATCGCTTTGGATATATATATATATATATATATATATATATATATATATATATGATGAAAATAATGGAAATAGTATTCCGACGAAATAGAGAAAATAAAAAGGAACAAACCGTAACTATATATATATATATATATATATATATATATATATATATATATATATATATATATATATATATATATCATCTTATGATTATTAACATGTGCGTCTGTGTCATATACTCCTCTTAAGATTTAGTGCAATAATAAATCCGAGCAATTGACGTTTGACATTTACCCACTGTGCGACCGAAGAGAAAGAATCCATTTCTTCCTTTTTTATTTCGTTTTTATAGGTTATTTGTAGTTTTTAATTATAACACATACATTCAAAAGGAGAGCGTTTTGTCATCGTCAACAACGTGTTCACAGTTGTGAATTCATCCACCGAATTATTGCCAGATGAGATTCCTCTATACTTACGCAGTGAGTGGCGTCTGCTCCCAGAAAAGATGGTAATGTTTCGACAAGTGGGTTGAAACGGTTAAATGAATGCGCTGTTAGCAATATAGAAGTAAAAAAAGGAGACTAGGTAAATACACCAATATACAGACGCATCCCTGCTGGCATCAATTTTTTTTTATTTATCTCTCTATATATAATAGTCAAAGAAGTAACCATCGACGCCGGGTTTCTTAGGCCTTTAACTTGTATGCGTCGTTTAAAATGAAAAATGTATTTAAATTATAATAAAATAATTAAATAGTAAAAGGATTAAACAATTGCATTATTTAGGTTTATCATGATGATCCATGTCGTCTAAGAAATAATTGGAACAAAAACAACTGAAATATAAATCCAGAAAGATAACATAAACTATTGAAACTGAAGACGATCATTTTATCCACAGGTCAAATGAAAATATTTGGTCTGTGTAACCTACTTAATCTATTTATGATTTCGGCCTAGAAATAAAAATTAAAAATGAACATTGCTTAGTGTTAGATTCAACCTCACGATGGCGTAAAATATTCGCATCTAATGAACATCTTGCCTTTCCAATCTACTCCAATGAATTCGGCATAAGGATTTTTACCGTGTTTGTGTAATATGAAAAGATAAATAAGCATTAAACATTTATTTAAGTAAACATATTTGTATATATATTTTAGAAATTGTTATTTTATAAAAAAGAATAAATGTTTTATCTTCAAAATGCTAAATTAACGTGAAAAATAAATATTTGGTTGGCTTGGATGAATATTTGTTTCTAATGTTATTCTTATTTTGAATGAGTGTTAAATGATAAAAGGTACCGCTTCTAATGTGTCATTAGTTTTGTTCTTACATCGACTGTAAAACTGTGATACCGTGACACATAAAGACAACTTCACTATATATATATTATACATACAATATGTACATATACTCATGCATATATACATGTATGTACATTTATATTCGCATACATATGCAGATATATACATATATGTATGTTTACATACACATGCATATATACACACATATAGTGAAGAGAATTGAATGCCAACTGGGGAGAATTTGAATGCCTACTGAACACAGTCTTCGGGTGTCTAAGATCTCTCTGTACAGGGGTTTTCAGGCCAATCTGGCATGATGATACTTTTCCTTACAAATAAACACTGACTAAATATTCAAATTCACATGGTATTCGCGGCCCAAATAAGGTCTCCACAACATGGATAACTCATGAAGAATGGTGCACCTTTTCAAAATTATGTTATCAACACGAAGCTGGATAATCCACCAGATTAAATGAATTTTTGCCCCTGGTAAGATCATGAGACCACAATAAAGTCGGACTATAACATATTCGACTTATCAATTGGGGAGAGAAAAATTGTTCTCAATTTAATTACTAACTCAGTTTTTAAGATATAAAGAAGATTTAACAGAATATTCGAATAATTATATATCTCAAATAGGGTTAGTGAGTACCTTGATTTTTGAAAACTTTTACTGAAGTAAAATGAAACTAATGAGAGAAACACATATACACATGCACACACACATATCTATCTAGTATTATAAAAAAAATGTGTGTATGCAAGTGTTCGTCCCCTATGGATTAAAAAAACAGCTAGGCCGATTTTTAAAAGATTTCATATGAAGTAACATGATGTCTCACATAAGTTCTGTATCGGAATGCATCTGATAAATATCAAAAATCAATAATCGAAGCAACCCGATGAAAAAGGACACCTGACAATAGTTAACACTTTCATCACAAGTGTATTTGAAAAGTGTTATTACAACTCAAGCAGAAAGATTACATCATCAACGTTCTTATCCCCATCTGGTATCAATTGAAATGAATCGCTCTCGTCTTGGGGAGGCCTCATGTTTTGACAAGCTCCTGGGCTTGACTTTTACTCCTGATCTTAAATGGAACACATACATTAAATCCGTTGCCAAGGCCGCTGAAAAAAATGGTGGTATCCTTCTATCGATCCAGTAGATATCTTACTGCTGATGCAATTCTCTATCTATATAAGAACCAGGTACGTCCAAGGATGGAGTACTGTTGCCACATCTGGGCAGGAACTGCTAGAAAGTACTTATATTGCCTTGATAGAGTTCAAAATAGACTTCGTAGCCTCGTAGGGGATGTCCTTTTCTCTTCCCTGCAACCTCTTTCTCATAGAAGAGATATTGCGAGTTTGTATCTACTTTATCGTTATTTTCATGGAAAGTGCTCGGCTGAGCTCCAATATATAGTCCCCCTTCGCTAGACTTTCACAAGAAACACCCGTCTAGCAGATAACACTATCACTAATTTCCCCCACTCTTTATCTGTGCCTAAACCTAAACGTAGATTCCATGAACAAAGCTTCTTTCTTAGAACTGCATGCCTGTGGAATTGTCTTCCGTTTTTCTGTTTTCCAGCTGACTACAATATGTTTGTCTTCAAGTCTAAAGTAAACAAGTTTTTGATTAACCTTTCCATATGAGTTAACAAATTTAACGAATTTCCATTATTAACGATTACTATATTGTCCAATTTCTACTGTACACTCTTTAACCCTTATCTTTGAGTGGCCTCTTGACCTTGATAATGATGATGCCTTTGTAAAAAAAAAGTCTCAGCCTATAAGATCAACTATCGATTCTTTCATAAAACAATTCTCTCCTCTTCTTTTACTTACAGACTTTAATATTATACTAAATATGAGTTAATGGATAGGCGAGACTTTAATGAGACAATTTTCCCAGACGTTATATCATCCTGTTTATTCGAGTACGGAGGGATGATAATGTGAGTTAATTAACGTTTGTTTCTCTAAAGCTTTCTACTTTAATATTATACTAAATGTGAGTTAATGGGTTGTCGAGTGTTTAAGTAGAAAATCTTCCCAGATATTATCGCATCCTTTTTTCGAGTAGGTGGGGGTGATATGCTGGGTGGACTTACTTCCGGTAGTGACGTCATTCCTCTTCAAATTATAGAATTAATGAGGAGCAACTATCATCACATGGATTGACAAGTGTTTAAATAAGACAACCCTCCCAGACATTATCTCCTCCTCTTTATTCGAGTAGGTGGGGACTGATAGGAAGGGGAGTAACTTCCGGTTATGATGTCATTCCTCTTCAAATTATGGTGTTAAGTTGAGAACAACTTGAGGTTATGATCATATGGATTGACGAGTGTTTAATGTGACAATCCTCCAAGCTATTATATACTTTATTTTTCGAGGAGGGGGTGATAGGCTGGAAGGATTACTTTCTGTGATAACATGATTCTTCTTCAAATTTTGGTGCCAATTGGGGACGACTTGAGATTATCATCACATGGATTGATGAGTGTTTAAATGAGACAATTCTCCCCGACTATCTCCTCCTTTTCATTCGAGTAAGAGGGGTAAGAGGGGTGCTACTTTATGTCATGACGCATTTTTCATCAAATTATTGTGGGAAGTCGGGACAACTTAAGATTATCTAAGTGCTCAAAATCCCAGATAGAGCAGGTGTGTTTAAGCGCAGCGTGTCCTGGAAAAATAATTATTTTGTCTTTTGTTATTGTGTTCTGTTATACATTACTCAATGAAAAATGCTCAATACCCGGGCAACGCCGGGTAGTCCTGCTAGTTAAAAATAAATAATATATTATTAATTAATTTAAAAAAATAAAATAAAATCAAAATAATATATAAGCTAAGGCTTATAATAACACAGCATTATTATAGATCTTTAATATTAAAATACTAAGGCTGTTAATAATATAAAACACACCTTGCAATAAAATACAAAGAAAATAAACGTTTTAAAAATTTAACAACGTACGTTGTTTTTTATATTAACTTCGAAACCAAAGATGATACGTTTTAAGTAAAGCAAACAAAATACTAAATTCACTAAAAAAAAACAAATAAAAAACTAAAGATATTAAGTTAATGTTTTATTTGTTATTTCGTTATTGCATTTCAAAAATTTGAGACGTTTAAAACGAACATTTTTTAATGTTTTATCAAATTCAAAATTGATATCCCTACTTCTCACAACAATTTATAATATTAATGACAGAAATGAAAAAGAGAGAGAGAGAGAGACATAAGGAAAATGTCAAATTTATTGGTTTGTAAACCACAAAAATAATATTGGTATTAATGAAAATAAATGGCCATTCATTTTTAAGCAGAGAAATCTTTGAAACCGAACGTGAAAATCTAGAGGGACGATTTAATAGACGAGACAAACTTGTTTATGATATATTTTTGTTGTTCAGAGTCTGCGTCGGATAGTTACCATAAGCTACCGATAATAAAATAAAAAAAAAACGATTATAAAACAAAATAAAATAATATACAAATAAATAAAAATTAATTACATGAGAAAGCATTATATATTAATATTTATAAAGATATAAGATCAGCGGATTTAATAGCAACACACAGACAAAATCTTAACAGAAAGATCGACATAAATTTTATATTAAACTATTTCCGTGGTGACACACGGTGGATTTAATGATCTATGTTACCACTCTTATTTCCGATCCGAGTTAAAACTCTAATTAATTTCTCATTCACTAAAATAAGATGAAATATTAAATCAACAAATAAACAGAAAACATCTAACTGATAATGACGAAAATTATAGTGATGATACGAAGTGCCTTCAATAAATATCCAGACCTTTTGTACGGGCATTGAAAATTGTTGAAGACTCCTGAAAATTCAATATGTTATTTCTAAAATGTTATGAGATGACTGACAAACATTTATGATTCTAGGTTCAACTGAATAGCTACAGCAGAGATTGGAATACACCCTACTAAAGCCTGATTGTCACAGCTGGTGAATTTCAAAAATACAATCTGGACGCGAGGACACTTTAGAACAATATGTAATAAAATTCTCGTTTGAACTTAGAAAATGCCAGAGAAACGTATAGCTTGCTTTTAACTGCTTTTGGATCATCTTGCATGAATCGAGCATCAGTTTTGAGTTGCATAAGGGATTCAAGGGAAGCAGAGAATATATGAGGGATGATGAGAGGTGTGGGAGAAATAAAGAGGTCAGAACACAAGAGTTTATTGACCAAATAAAGAATTTCATGGATAAGAATCGTCGTTAGTCTATAGAGACAATGAGTATACTGTTTTATGTCACTGTGGGAACTGTACACAATTCCTCGCTAGAAACTAAATATGTGGAATATTTATGCAAATTCTGTACTTCTTATACTCTTCTATATTTATTTATCAAAATTGCCTTTCCCTTTTATATATATATATATTTATATATATATGTTTATATATATTTATTTATATATATATATTATATTATATATGTATGTATATATATGTGTGTATATATATATGTATATATATATGTATATATAGGTATGTATATATATATATAGATATGTATGTATATATATATATATATATATATATATATATATATATATATATATATATATATATATATGTATCAACACTTCTAATGGATATACACAAAAATAACCACCCAGATTTTCAAAATGCGCGACCAGGCGTCACCTATCCGGCTTCACAAAAACCCCGCAGTTAACAACATCACGTGGACTCTTCATCGAACTATCTCCCACTACATCATGTCGTGGAAGGAGAGAAGAAAAAAAATGATTGATAAAGGAGTCTTACTCCGAAATATATTTCTTTAAAAATAAACATCTGTTTATTTTATTAAAAAAATTCGTGTTACAGCTGGTTATAACGACTGCCCGTTACCACCATTATCATTATTAATTGTTTCCGGAATAATCTACATAGTCGTCAATAACAAGGCAGATTATCATAAGAATTAAGTATCCTCTTTGCATTCTTTACAGCATCAGCTATCCCTTCTCTCTATGCGTCTGCTTCATAATATTTTAGCTACCTATTATTATCAATTGAAGAATTTAAACAAAAATCCACTCGAACGTATTCATGCGATTTTACAAGAGAAATGCAGAGTAAAAATTGAAGCCAAACAAACTCCCGGACAACGCAGGGTAGGTATAGCTGGTTCAGTTAGGATACGTTTTCAAAGTATCTTGTGGTTTAATGGAAGCCTTTTATTAATTGTTCATTTTGTCGTTTTGGTAAATTTAGTCTCTCATTCTCGATTTTCCTTTTTAATTTGTATCTACTTTGCATTTTTCGCTTCCTCTAAAAGCGGCCACATCTTTCGCCGGAGACGTGTATTTCGTTCATACAATTACGCATATCGACCGAAATGTTTTAATAGCCGGCAATTTAGAACATTTTTATTGGTGTTCCCTTTAAGTTTATTGACGACTGAAAATATGCATGATTGCAAATAATATCATATGGCCCTTTCGTCATCTTCATTTTTTCCTCTTTATTTCTCGATATTTAAAAATAATTTTACCTACAGGGCTCACTTACAATATATAAAAAAAATTTACGGAAACATTTTATGAAAATAAGTGAATTGTAAAAGAAAAATAAAAGATACTTTTCAAAAGAGCTGTTTCATAAAAGACACGTTCAATTCGTTTCAAGTTTTAAATTATTTTCAAAAATACTTTTAATGCATTTTGCTCGTTAAAGTGCAACCGTTTATCAATTGCAAAATAAAAAAGGAAGCGATTGGCAATGCATTTACACTTACTTCAAATAAGGAAATTTTAAGGAATTATACTCATAAAATAACAAAAAAATATATTAAGCTACTATCCTTTAATTTTCAGTTCAAAATACCTTATTTTCTCAGTCTCTAAAACTTATTTAAATTTTAAACAAAACCAATTTTGACAAAGTTGAAACAATCAGGGTTTTTTTTTTAAATGATTTTCATGTCAGAAAAACGTAAAAAGTCGCCTTTAAACTACCCCTGTCTGAAGTTTTGGAGGTCTATATTTAAACATCAGAATTAGATTACTTAATTCCCATTATACATAGAATCATAAGGCTCGCTAATTCAAAATTTGGTACAATTCTAACCAGGTCTTGTAACATATAAATGTTTACACCGATTATAATCATTTGTTTGTTTAAAATTTCAAGTCTTTATGATTATCACAGTCGCAAACTTTGTCATAACGCGACAAACGGTCAAACATATTGTGATCATGGAACTCAATAACCATCTTTGTGGCTTGTGCG
This sequence comes from Euprymna scolopes, assembly GCF_053919585.1. Classification (NCBI taxonomy): domain Eukaryota; kingdom Metazoa; phylum Mollusca; class Cephalopoda; order Sepiida; family Sepiolidae; genus Euprymna; species Euprymna scolopes. Next base: position 48,620,810 of record NC_136483.1, read on the forward strand.
TTCTGCTAGGAATTAATAGTGTTCACTCTCACTATATGCTGTGGCATGTGTCTGGCTAGTTGGAGTAAAATGACAATGCCATGTTATTCACAAGTAATGTAATTATTTGAGTTCCCATTTATTGGCACAATCAATAGCATTGCTAATTTGTAGCACTAAAATATATTAATCAAAATGTGAAACAAAAGTCTAATGCACAAAAAATAAAAGCTGCTCTACAGGCCATACAAAGAGATAAACACATACCAAACTTAAAGCTACATACACTTAAAAATACAGCTTACAAAAACGCGTCTACATTCATCTATAAATACATAAACCTTACAAAAAGCTCAAAGATACACGCACAAATATGTGCATTACGAGGTTGAGAAGAAAGTTCTTGCGGAATTTTTAATTTTTATTTCAAATTATGGATTTTCAAATAAGTTTTCGTTATAATGTCGTTACTTTATACATCATTTTAAAGAAGACATTTAAATTACAATCATTTTAAAATACTCATCTCTTCTTTGCAGGACGTTGAATATAATGTGAAAAAAAAAGCAAATTTGAAAAAATTTCAATTCAAGTTAGGCTGAAAAGCTGCTGAAACAAATCGCGATATCAACGAAGCGTTTAGGCCAAGAACCACTACTGAACGCACAGGACAATGGTGGTTTAAGAAATTTCGTGGCAGTGACGAGTTTTGAAGATGATGAGCGTAGTATGTTGACAACGATCACTTAAGAGTCTTAATTGAAGCCAATCCACGCCTGACCGTGCGAGAACTTGCTTCTGAATGAGACGTAACGTATACGACGATTTCCAACCACTTAAAAGAGATCGAAAAGATAAAAAAAAATCTTGATAAATGACTGCCTTACGAGTTGAATGATAACCAAAAGAAATGCTGTAAAGTGTCATCTTCTCTTCTTTTACGCAAAAAGAACTACCAGTTTCCTGACCGGGTTTTAACCTGCGATGAAAAGTGGGTTTTGTACGACAATCGGCGACGCTCAGCTCAGTGGTTAGACACCGACAAACCTCCACAACACTTCCCGAAGACAAAGTGGCACCAAAAAAGGTCATGACGACTGTTTGGTTGTCTGCGACCAGTCTCTTCCATTACAGTTTTTTGAATGCAAGAAAAACCATTATAAGTACTGTCAACAAATGGATGAAATGCATCAGAAACTTCGGCAACAACGCTCAGCATTAGTCAGCAGAAAAGCTCTAATTCTCCAATGGCAGGCTGCATGTTGCTAAACCGACTCTGTAAAACGTGAACGAATTGAGCTACGAAACACTGTTTCATTCGCCATACTCCATACCTCTTACCTACCAACTACCATTTTTTCAAGCATCTCGACAACTTTCTGCTTCAAAGACCTAAGCGATATCAAAAACGCCTTGTCATGAATATATTTTAACAAAATTAGAATAGTCCTTTCTATATATATATATATATATATATATATATATAAGTTATAAAAATATATATATAACAGTTAAGCTACACAGAATATTCCACGTTTCATTCTCGTGAGAATTCGTTAGGCTTATGCCTTATGACGAATTTAATTGCGATAAATATTTTTATAACATACTACCTAGCTCTACGTATGTATTGAGCACTGTTGAAGTAAATACTGAAAATTTATATCTTCGTATATTAATTTAAATGATTAAATGAAGTAGTCGTATATATATATATATAATTATTTTTTTACTATAGTAATTAAATACCTACAGACACTAGTGTTTCATCCTTTCGGGAATCTTCAGTGAAGGGTGTAACGATTAACACCAGTGGAACGATTCGAACGTCGCATCTCGAGACATCTCTGGCTCGATTAGCGAAGACCTAATCCATTCGGCTACCATTAACCGCATGAAATAACGTCGAATTTAAACATCTTACTGTTAAATGTTCATTTACGTCAGTCAGACAGTGATCTAATCGTTATACGATGATCTATGCATAAGAGTTAAACTGACCGACTTTAATTCAACTGAAAGTGCTCAACGATAAGAAACGAATTTCTTAAAGTGGCTGTCATGATTATTTTTACTATGATAATTAAATACCTACAGACACTAGTGTTTCATCCTTTCGGAATATATACATATATATATATATATATATATATATATATATATATATATATATATATATAGAGAGAGAGAGAGAGAGAGAGAGAGAGAGAGAGTAAAGAAAAACGTCCGCATGAGAAGAATTCGAAAATATACTTGAATAATGAAAGTGTATACGCATGTAAAATTTTTTACGGATATGATGCCGATAGTTTGACTCTCTCGATGCTCTTTTAAGGAAGCTAGAGGCCCTTTTTACCCTTTTCTTGTATGCGTAATAAAAATTTATTTGTAATTTTTATTTAAAATTTAGAAATGTCGGTCCCATTTCCATCCAACAGCAATTTTAACATCGTTTAGCTTTTTATTTAATGCAAACAGAATTTTTTCCTTTTCCGTTTTAAAATATACTAAAATATAAGTGAAGAACATCTTAGACGTTAGTTTGTTTAATACCTAACACCTCTCTGTGCTGGTCCTTAATCGATCAGTTTAATAAAAAGAATGTCTTCCTGGGTATTTGGAACTATTAATATATATTTGAATAGTTTAATAGTAAAGATGTCTGTTTTACAACATTACAGTTATTGTTAATGTAAACTTTTAATTATACTGCTGCATATGATGCTATTCCATATTTGAATTCTAGAAACGACGGGTCACCATGCGCGCACACTTGTTTACTTAGGTAAGTAGAATTATTAAATTAAACGAGTTATAATTATCTACGAGCATGGAAACAGAAAACCACAAAGAAAAAAAGTAAATATATTTTGTGCCTCTGTAGATAATTATATACCCTTCATTAGATAACGGTATTTTTCTACGTAAACACGTGTTTTCACTGAAAAACAGCAACGCAGATTAAACACTGCTAGAAATATATTCTATTGTTTCTGAACAATAAGATGACCATTCTTCGTTGGTATGTTTCTGTCTGTGTACATAGGTTTGTATTCCAGTTTAAATATATCTACGTACGGTGGAATGACAAGATGCTTATCTTCTATAGACTAATGCATTTACACGTATACAAACTTTTTTGTATTTGTGTTTCCCGACTAAAAAGCTTCTAATTTTGATGGGTTTTGTTTTTTTAACTTTTTTGTTTTGTTTTGTTTCTCAAAGGATTCTTTCTTAAGTTGCGAAAGACCAACACACTTTAAAAAATTACGTCACTGAACAGACGTTTGTTCTTTTCTTCATATTTCAGTTTTTGGAGACCAAAAATACCAAAGTACGTTTTTATGTATGTTATTTGATTCTATTGTCTCGTGAAACTGTCATCTCTTTCTAAATCGAGAATGACGTTATTTTCAATTAGTCTGAAATAGGACGTTCATGTATTTAGGATCAAAGGTTTTATTCATGAAAATAAGCAAACCCGTCGAACCTAAATGCTTTCTCACACAGGCCGCATGATTGGCTAAAGAATATTTGCATGAGCAACGCAATGGATTATGCTGAGTTCAAATTGAATCCTATCTAATGTGGGAATGCACACAATGGATTAATTGCTGCACAAAAAATATCTTCTTTTGGGATATTTGTTTTCAATGCGTTGGGCACTACTGTCATCCAATTTTGTACTATCGTCCTCCACGTGGTGGAAATTTCAAGAACATGAATGTCTCTTATTCGTGGGTAATCCTCGCTCTACTTCTGAGCACGCATTTCAAACTCTACATGTTAGGTTTATATTTATAAACGAGTCAACAGATTCTCAATGAACAAAGACTGACTTTGTTTTGTATTTTCTCTGAGTTGGGAGTCACTGCCGCTAGGTCTATTGTGCAGTTACCTACTTTTATTTCGTCACTCTAACAAACTTGCCCGCTTACGTATAAGGGGCTACTATGTCTGAGGGGTCAGATTTATAGGGGCATCTTTAGTGAAGAGTTGTACTGATGTATAATATTTATATATCTGTTACAGAAGATCAGAATAACATCGGTACTGTCAGTTTCAAATTCAAGCAAATGGAGCCTATAGTTGGTCGCCCATGTCGGACAATGGTCAACCTCTCTTTATATCTTTGATTATATTGATTAGATTTGAAACGGGGGGTACTAATATTCTGATCTTCTGTAACACACGTATAAATAAATATTATGTTCTTATTCTTTAATTTTCTTAATAATCAGGCACTCTGCTGAGGTACCCTCCCACTAATCTTATTTCTCTCATATATATATATATATATATATATATATATATATATATATATATATATATATATATATATATATATATATATATATATATATGAGAAAGAGGGAAAGAAAGAAAGAGATATTATACGAAGTAAGATTATCTAGTTTTATTCATACGCCTTTGGTCACTGAAGAGCGAGATATAAATTCGTCATAATTAAACGTAAACTATTTTTGTATCAAATTCTATTTGCAGTAATATTTCGGTGCAACTCTTGACCACACAATCGCCAAGGGTATGTAAGTCCTAAATATCACATAAGTAAAATAGAATAGAAAACGGCTGCCCATTGTGTTGTCTGGTCAATTGAGTTCTTGATGCGTTTGCTATATCTACAAGACATGACTACCAAATTATTTTTTTTCATACGAGGAATTGTATCTATGATGTAAATATAAATGGTATTAAAGATTCAAAGATTTCTTTTTTTAATACTAAGTGAGATCTAAGAAGAAAATAAGACTTTATCTAGAACGCTCTGAGATAACTGTCAGCATTTCTTTATTCAACGATTATTACTTCGAGTGCTTTTTGTAAGAATCGAATCAATTTCAAGATGGCCAACCGGTTCCATCATAATTGCATAGAACAGCTTAAAAGAGTTTTTGCTATTCTTGAACCAAGCGAACTATATCTGAATTGGATATTTGCTTTCTTTTAGCTGACCTAGTGATATTTATATATATATATATATATATATATATATATGTACGTATGTATGTATATATATGTGTGTGTATATATATATGTATATGTATTCAGAATTTACTTCGACAGTACTCGATACATGAGTAGAGCTAGGTACTAAGTTATGCAAACAACAATGAAACAGGTGCGCACTTATTGGCTAAAATAAATTGTTGTGTGAATAAGTAAGAATCTGATTGGCTGACCAGCAGACCCAGTACTACGGGGATATATAAAATCACGAAGCAGGATCAACGCTATAAAATAGCCTGACGAATCCTCACAAGGATTAAAAACAGAAAATTCTGTGTAGCTGAATTTCCATATATATTTTCAAAACTTACTACTTTCTACTATATATATGTATACTTTAAGAAGAAATACATAATGTTACATGAGAAGGGCTGTCCCTATTTACTGTAAGTAAAAACATAGGGAATTAGTTAAATGTAAATATGAAATAGGATAGTCAAGGATTCGAACTTGCGAAGCTAGATTTGGAATTGAAAATTTCAATCATAAGTTAAAACAAATACAGAACGTTATTGAAAATAAGGAATGTGGAATCGCAATTGTTTAGCTCACACAAAATAGTTAGATATCTGTTTATTGAAAAAGGAATGTAATGATGAAATTTGTTTCTGTGAAAATTAAAATAAGGAATTTAATCGTCAATTGAAATTGTAAACATATTTTGTAAATAGGTTATTTTAAAAACAGGTTACTGAACTCAGGGTCATGTCAAGTCTTGCAACGTGACGCATGTCAAGGCAACGTGCTCGATGAGCACATGTTTACTCATGCGATGACGGGACGAGTTCTCAATATAGGTAGAGTTTTAATGTAGTCTGAGAGAAAGAGGGGAGAGAGAGCCGAGAGAGAGAGGTCAGAGACAGCGGCTGACACCAAACCGTGGAAGCGAAGGTTAGAGAAACAAAGCCATGTAAAGAAACTATGAATTCCTCGAGCGAAATCAGGACCGGTCATGAAATAAAGGACCTCATCATGTGTTTTTGTATCAGCGTCTTCGTGTTGTTATTCAACTGAAAAGGTATTGTCCATTTATGTTATAAGAACCTTTGATAAAATCATCATCTAAAAATTATGTGTTAGAAAGTATATGTGTCAAAGTGAAATGTTATAGAAACACTCCCGTTAACAGAAATGTCAAAATATAAACGCACTATCTCTCGGTCTATCTATCTATCTATCTATATATCAAACGTCCTCTCATTGTGTATTACAAGCCGTCGGCTCTCCTGTATTATATATACCTGTCTATATCTCACCAATGTCTCCATCTTCCAACAATATGAACACTCAACACATGAACACTCCTAAGACTCTAATCTCTCACTAAGACTCTCCTAAGACGAACAACAACAACAATACAGAATATACGTCACCCAGTATATAACAATAATTTTAGTTTACAAATTGCATGAATTTGTAAAATTAAAGCAAATATAAATATCAGTATTAATATTTATATGACAATCCTAACCAGATTAAAAAGCTTAATATTCAAGATAGAGCAATAGTATAAAAATAATTGGAATTAAATTCAGTAAATTTAAGTTTACAATAATTTAGTTTTCGACAACAAGGAAAAAGAAACTAAAGATTCTTTCCTTATTCCACAGAGTTTCAATGAATGTCTCAAAGGAAAAAGCAGTTAGTAAAATGATATTCATATGTAGTCTATAAATTTTGCTAGTTAGCACATATATTGAATATTAAACTTTTGAGAGAAATCATATATTCATGAAATCTGATAAAATGCCAAAAGGATAGATTAAGGTTTTATTCCAAAAGAGGTCCAGACTCGAAGAATAATCCAGAGAAAAAAGTTTGATAGCTGAATGCATATAGGCATATGGTATAATCCAAAAAAAGATTGGCATCCAAATGTCTATAGTGTAAAATCCAATTTGAAAGTAACATCCCAAATTTTGCCTTCAGATGTGATTCACTGAAAAAGAAACATGTAAAAATAACATATTGGCCCTGATGTGAAATTCCATATCAAACTTTAATCTTGAATTTCTTTGTACTCATTGTCGAAAAATATATTGTTGTAAACTTTACTTCGCGGAATTCGATTCCAACTATTCTTTATATGTACACTAGCGAGGGGTACCCGGCGTTGCCTGGGTGTTTGGAGGTGTGTGTGATTTTGGGTAAATCAAAACTCCGGTGGGGGTGGGGGGGTTAAAACATTGTATTTTGTTGTAAACTTTACTTCGCGGAATTCGATTCCAACTGTTCTTTTTATATACATTATATATCTATACTACTATAATGTTTTGTGTACTGACACTTATATTAAGAACCCTTTTTTCTGTTTATTTAAAACGAAAATACAGCTTTGTTATATACGGGTCTAGTTGATTTGCATATCTTTTAACCGTTCATTTTAATTAATTATCTATCAGTTTTTAGGTTTTCTTGTGGGAGGATTATCTTTAGTTAACTATTAGGGGTAATTATATTCATGCAGATGTTCTACATGATTTATACTTGCGTAATGTTTGCGCAAAAGGTTTTTAGTAAACATAAACCTCTTTCTATATATATATTTATGTATGCTTGTATATAGTTCTTTAAAAAATTTTGCCTTCCAAACTCCTGTCAGATTTTGGTCAACAGATATGAAGTAATATATAGGGTATTTAAACCCATGCAAAACTTTATATTTGGGTTTTAGCTAGAAAAATCGGTGCAAATTGTAAAAATTAAAATAAAGAAATTTGCCAGTGAAAGATCGAACAGCGGCATTACGAATATGCATGCGCAACATAATAGCTATTGGTTCCTGTTTTAATATTTAGCCTTCCAGTAAATATGTCTTCATAGATCAGGCATAAATCTCAAAGGAAAAAGTAAATTGTAAGCTAAACGTTTTGGTTTCTATTCTCTGTGGTGGGGCACGACTCATTTTTTAAATATTTTTTTACTTTTTAAATCATTAGTATATATTAAGCTTGAAGAATCCTAGAGTGGATGAAACGCTTAATCGCTATATATATATTATAAATTACTAACTAGCTCTACCTACGTATTGAGCACTTTTGAAGTAAATACTTAAAGTTTACGCATAAATTTATACTTTTGTATATTAATTTATGTGAGTAAATGAAGTAGTTATATATATATATATATATATATATATATATACTATGTTTTGACATTCATAATTCACATACCCTCCTTATATATATATATATATATATATATATATATATATATATATATATATATATATCTACTATTATACAAACAAAACTTTGACTTTGTGTACGAGTTCACTTTCTATGGATGTTTTTAAATTTCACACAAATATACTTCATGCATCTAGCAGTGTTCTTAGATAGGTTCTTTTTGTATGGAAATATCTTCACTAAAAATGCCTGATTAAATAAAGAAGAGGTGATTTCGACTAAAGCCTTATAAAGCTAACACTACTAGTGCAGTCGAGTGCAACAGGAAGCTCGGCATATTAAATCAACAGTAGTGTATTTGATATGACAGAAGTGCGTTCGAAATGAATATTTCTTTTAGAGCACAATTAAACCATGATACTTAACTTTTGCATTTTGAACTTTAATTCAAGCCATTATATAAAATAATTTTATAAAATCAACCGTAGGTTCTCTACAGGGCAATGTAAACTACAATGTATTCTGGACTAAGTCACTGTGATAAGGCATGTGAAGCTTTCTACCGGTTACTGTATTCCCATTTAGACCATCAATTAATCGATATGATTGAAAAATAGTCGATTTCATCGATTTTGATTACACTAAAATTTGAGAACGTGAAACATTCGTTGATTATCATTCAATCCCGGGCAACATCGTATCTCCCTAATACGTGTATAATATACATCAGAATAGCTACCTGCTGATGACTCTGTCTCTGTCTCTGTCTCTTTCTCTGTCTGTCTGTCTATCTGTCTGTCTGTCTGTCTGTCTGTCTGTCTGTCTGTCTGTCTCTCTCTCTCTCTCTCTCTCTCTCTCTCTGTATATTTATATATATATATATATAAACTCATTTTTCCCCTCTGATTCTGACCATAATAGGATTGAAAATCAAGATATTTCATGCAAATGTAATATACACAAACTGCAGCACATTATCTGAGGTGTGTTATAGGCCTATTACCTCTACACTTCCTCGATAATCGTAGATTCCTATATTTTTCTGCTGAGAGTTCACTGCCAAAATCGGTTAGAATCAATGGAAGTTGGAAAATCTTTTCTCTCTAATAAATTCCTCCTTCCCCCGCCACCCTTACACCATTGCGGGATCGTTCACAAAGGACAGTACGAAGAAACACCGGTTTGGGTTTTCTTTACTTCATAGTTGGTTAAAAAAACTGGAATGGAATTATAACGTTCCTTTTGTTCTATGCTTTCTACTGGGTGAAAAGCACAATGGACTTAACCGATTTGAATCGTTATTTATGCCATTTCGTCTTTCGCTTTATTTCGTTTTGTAGTTGATTTAGAAAAAAACTGGAATGTAATTTTAACGTTCATTTTCTACTGGATGAAACGCACCATTGGACTTAAGCGAATCGAAGGGTTATTTATGCCATTTTCCGCTTTTCGCTGTGTTTTTTTGTTTTAGTTTTTTAAAATTACGTTCATTTTTTCTTCTGATTTTTTCTTTTTGTTTTTCCGATTTCTTTTTTTAAAGAAGTTTTATGTTTGTTCACTTTTTTGCCGATTTTTTACAGAAGTTTAACATCGTTTTTGTATTTGATTTAACCAGAGTGATTACTCCGCTTATTCTTTACTTTACCCCCCCCCCCCCGCCCTTACACACATACCTCAAAACAGCCGGGCAATGCCGGGTACCCTCGCTGCTATATATATATATATATATATATATATATATATATATATATATATATATATATATATATATGTGTGTGTGTGTGTGTGTGTGTGTGTGTGTGTGTGTGTGTGTCTTGAAGATGGGTTTAGGTAACTGATAGCGTTGGATGTTTTTAGTTGGAATTCAAAAGTAATTTTAAGTTAATCATCACCGATTTTGAAGTTGTTTTGTTTACGAAAACTCCGGAAACGGTTGAACCTGAAAAAATATATCCGATGACGTAAAAGGTTAAACTTCTTTAATTACTGGCCAATAATTTTTTTCAAAAGGAACTATTTCTGCCCGTCACATAATATGAAATCCAAATGTAACTGTGCGTCAAAGGAAACGCGATTCTTACGTTCACCCTTTTCGAATAATGAAACAACCATCGAGATCTCGAATTAGTTGCAAATCGAAACTTTTGATATTGCACAACAAAATGTTGATTGTCAATGTATTTCTTCTTGGCAACCACTTCTGTATCAACCAATTGGAGGATGAGACCTTCAGATGAAAATTAGAATTCCTTGTTTCTTGGTTCATAAAGTATAATAACAGGCCCTGGAGTTAACAAACAAACAAACAAACAAACAATGATTAGTGTAACCCGAGCCGCATGCAAATATTCAATACAGAAACAAGATTGGTCACCACTTATTGGAGTTAGCATTATGTTTGTGATAATGTTTCTTGTTTGTTGTTTTATTTGCTCTTTGTGTAATAAATGTGTTCTTAAATCTGAATGAAACAAAATTGTAATAAAAAAAAACTTGGAGCAGCAGATTATATACACGCTATCTTCCGATGTGGGGTGTTTACAAATAAAGTTAAAATCGGAAATTTCTCACATTTTATAGAAAATTATATTGAGTAGAATTGGAGCTATGGGTATCAGGAGTTACATCCTGGTAGGAAGTCCCGGGTGACACGTAGCGATGAAAAGAGAACTTTCTTTCTTTAGTATGTCAGCTGATTGGGATTGGTTGTATTTCACAAAATTATCATCATCCCCGTTCCCTGATGGGAAAATGTGCAACACTGCACATCATTAGTGCAATTTCAGAGAGACGACAAGTTCGTTCTTTCAACGAAGTGGACGATAGACACACAATAATAATTATTATATAAATCAATAACACTCAAACAGCATATTACATGAACAAAGCGACTTGGTACATCAGTTCGTGGCTTAATTATTATCTAAACGTTTTTTAAGACCATCTTAGATATGTGAATTGTGGATTCAAACTATTATGTAAAAGTGTCCCGATTGCAGCCATCAATCACGCGATTGTCTGTCTGACGTCACTTCTTCCTAAGTTCCTATAATTTTCTATTAAAACAAACTCAGTTTTCTTTTCTAGTACGCCAAGCCATAAGCCATTTTTGCACTTTTATATCCTGTTTATGACTGCACAAAATATTTTGTAAATATTTATACTAAAACATACTAACCAATATTTAACACACATGTACAAAGTAATCTTCTTAATTCTCAGTATGATATATCAAATATATATCTTAAAAAACAACAATGAGTAAAAGGAGCACATTATTTGTTGTAAATATAAACATTTTTAAGGTATATATATACGTAAAGTTTATTTATTGATTTATTTTATCTTTTATGAAACTGATCATTATAAATTTTACAATATATATTCTCGGCAAACAGGTGAGTAACATGGGCATATTATTTGTAACTGTACCATTAACAGAATATATCTACCCGAACTCGGACCTGCTTTCAAAAGTTTTTGTTTTTAAATAAAGATAAATACAAATAATTTAATAGACGAAAAGTCGTACTACATTATTGTTTTTTAGTTATATTACATAATATATTTTTAAAACGATCGATCGGGTTGGTGTGAGTATGTGCTTGTTAAAATCTTAAGCTAGTGAACTTATCATTATGAATTATTAATTATGTATCCTTGGTAACAGAGCAAGTAGCATTAATATACATTTTTTCTTTTTTTTTCAAGCTATACCATTTAAGTGGGGCCACTGAAACTCTACCATACACAAAAGATAAGAAATAGATTTACATTTAAAACTGTTGCTATATTTATTATTTATCCCTATGTTAGGACGGGTATTCTACTAGTATGTATATAAGAACATTTTTCACTATAAATAGCAAAACCTGATGAGAGCTTTGTGTACGTCCGTTTGTGCATGTGTGTGTATACGTGTAAAAAGGAGTGAAAAGTTGAAAAAAGAATTGAGAGAGAAAAACATATGCTCATTCAGAGTTGTTTAATAAATATCCTTACAAGAGACTCTAATGGTGGTGTTTACTTTTTGTCATTTTGCATCATATTGGTAATCTGCACGTTGGTTGTCTTGGATTTAATAAAACGATATTCATTAAATACGCTGATCTGCACAAATTGCTTTTTCTTTACAAAGTGCAAGACTCATGAAATATAAGAAACCAGCCTTGTATTACTTGCGCCATTATAAACTGATAATTGTCCCTATAAAAGTGCCTCCTCACGAGGGCAGAAGGCCAGTTTTGAATATAGGAAAACCCAGCTCCCCCAAAATGGGGCAGTCCGGATTAAAACAAAAATAAAAAAAATGCCCGTGTCTAGAACGGGTTTTTCGATCACTGGCCAAGAGCAGAAAAGATAAAGCATAGTATTTGAACAGATATTACATTTTGCTCACAGAGGCGTCCATTAGCAGAAATCAAAAGCTCATAGTATCAATGCTGGCGTCCCTTAGGGTTTCATTCAGGAACCAACTCTCTTTCTTATCTTCACCAATGATCTCTCAAATCACATACTGTAGATATCGTAGATATTAATGCGGACGACACTATGGCAACACTTCAAAGACCGGCAATGACAAAGATCTTCATAGTTTTCTCTCATCTGACCTTGAGTGACAATACTTCATACATGCGTGAATGGTGGTCTTATAGAGGTACAGGATACTTTCAGGCGTAAATAACTTTTTAGCACGGTAGAGAGAGTCCACCTTCCTTACAGTGGCTCTGATAATAAAAAAGGACGCCTTTAGGTTGCCCCCAACTATGGTCGACCATTTTACTTTTTACTATATAATATGGCATAACATTTGTCATTCGTTGTGTTTTCTATTGAAAAACATCTTAGTCATTAAATGGGATCAACAGAGCTTGCTTCTTTGTAAAATGAGAAATGTATTGGATTTAAAGCCAATTCCACCCCACCATCCAGTTCTTTAAATCGAGGATTTACTCTAAAATAAGTTTAGGATTTACTGGATTAATATTTTTCTTTAATAAAAGGGACAAAAAACTCTTTCTAATTTCACTGACTTGTATTTCTATTAATCCTTTTTATTGGCGATCATTTCTCGAAAGATTAAATGCAAATAAAACTGGAAATATTACGCAAGGGTCGCATAAAGTATTATAAAAACACGTAAATCATTGATAAAGATGAGCAGAGGTGTCAGAGTGATTGATCTGAAAACGTATGTGGGTGCAGATATGGACAACATTGATATGCATTAGTCGAACAAAGAATGGGTTTTTGATGGGCGCGACCTGCTAGTAATATAGACGTCATTAAAGGTGCAATGCACTCGCCCACAGAAACAAAACGGTATCTCAGTATCTTATAAATGTCAGGCATTTACAATGGGGGATTTCCGAAGATATATCCAACCTCCACCCTTCTTCTAGTTTGGACCATACAACCGCCCGACCCCATACTGCTATCTCCTAACTAATGCAATCCCCTTCGTCTTACAATGATGCCCCATTTATTACATTACAAAGGGTATTAATGAGATTAGTTGGTCTTTGAAGAATTAAACGAAGATAATCCGGAAGAGTTGATCTGCAGGTTAAGTGATAATAAATCGATGTGTAACAATGACGGTGTGCACTTTTGTTTGTTGAACTCAACTTGAAGACAATGAAACCAAACGATTCTCTTTTTTACCCTCTTTCATATCGAAAAAATAATTAAAATTAGATGTTAACTAACGGAGAGTTACTTTGGCCTTTGTACTATATAATTATATAATATTAAAAAAACAACACCTAACAGTAAAAATATAGCTGTATCTAACAATCTTTTCTTGTGTGTATAAATCAGTTCTTAATACGTCATGCAACTTGCATATAAGACAATCATTCACAGTGAACCGTTACTCATCATATCACTGTCTTTATGAGGTAAGATATGTTTATACATTTGAATGTTACATGGTTTATACCTAAACTAATTAAACGACTACTGTGATGAATTTTGGAACAAAGCTGCTAAGTGCAAGGGCTCTAAATACAGACTATATTTAGTTTAATTTAGCTTTAATGCAAAGGAGGTTATCAGGGATAGAAGCCCTTTGTTAAAAATTCAGATACTCGTTTGTCTGAAATTTTAACAAACAGTATTACACATTGATTAATCAATATTCCCTAAATTCATATTCTTTGGAATATGTTCAAAGATTTTCAGGGTAGAAAATATTCGTAACACAACCTCATATTTTAAAATTCCAATACTTCAGATACGCATAGACTTTTATCCGTAGTTATTAGACATCAATAAAAAAAAAAATTGGCTGAATGTCAATTTACTCTTAAGACCCCTTACCCTTTTCATTAAAATTTTAAATATACTCTCGAATCAAAATCACATAATGGATTTTGATCAAATTAAGGATTCTAGACATAAGGTTTAGTGCCGTTATATTTTGATTTTAATTTTCGTAAAGTGACATAAAAGTTTTGGAATTCAAGAAATTATTTTTACCTGTCCTAAAACTAACATTCATTAAGTAATATATATATATATATATATATATATATATATATATATATATATATATATATATATATATATATATACTAGCGGGGGTACCCGGCGTTGCCCGAGTGTTTGTTTCCGGGACGGGGGGGGGAGTTTTAAAAAATGTTATGGTAGGTAAGTAAGAAGGATCAAACCCGGAGTCATGAGTAAAAGTAGGAAAATAAAGTGTGAAAAAAAAACAAAAAAAACAAACATCTGCAACGTTAACAGTTCGGCCACCAAGAAAAGTCCATTCCAGTTGTTTAGGAAAAAAAAAAGCGACTACGCCACAGAGCACTGCAGCTTAGTTTAGTGATTTTAAATAACTTCACATGAAAGAACTACGAAGCCAAACCGGTGTTCTCTTCTCAACTGTTCCTTGTGAACGATCCCCAAACGGTGTTAAGTGGTGGCAGGGGGAGGAGGAATTTATTAGAGAGAAAATATTTTACCACTTCCATTAATCTTAACCGATTTTGGCCGTAACTTCTCAGCAGAAAAAGTATAGAAATCTAAGATTATCGAGGAATTTGAGAAATAATAAGCCTATAACACGCCTCAGATATTGTTCTCCCATTTGTGCATATTATATTTGCATGAAATATCTCGATTTTTAATCCTATTAAGGTCAAAATCAGACGGGAAAAAATGAGTTCATTTTATATATATATATATATATATATAGCAATAAAATTAAGCTGACAAATAAATTTTCAATTATAAGGCAAAGCCATCTTGATGATGAAGCTCTATCCGAGGAGCAAAATATAGGATATGTTAAGATAAAGAGTAAAGTTTCATAAGAAACACTTATTGACATGATATTGTAATAAAGTTCCTACATAACTTTAATCTTTATCTTCTTAAATTGCTTATACTATGAAAATATACTTATTGCAATTAAGCTACACAATCGCTTCAGTGTATAATCCCTAGAAGAAATTGTCAAGCACATGAATGCCTGTGTAGTTTACTTGCCATAAATATCTTTTCAAATTTTGCTAAAAGCTCTATTTACGTATTAAGCACTGTTGAAATACCGAACATCCATACACAATATACCTCATATAACAACATAAAAAAAAATTATATATATATTAAAATCCAATACGGCAGCGTAAAATATTAGCCATGTTGTTCTTGGTAGGTTTCTATGAATATTACCTTAAATTAGCGTTTTAAATTTCTGATTTTATAGATATTAAATATCTCTTTCTTTTTCCCAGATTATTTTTTGGATTTCATATCTTTAACTTCTAAGAATATCTATTTGTCTCCAAAACGTTGCTTATTGAGATGGGAAAAACATCTTCACTATCCAAGGATAGGACACGTGTAGGATGCAATATAGTGAAAATTTACCTGAATTATAAATATATAAATAAAAATTTAGAACAAAATAAAAAAAGCAAAATTCTGAATGTGAACTGATTTCATCTGTTAGCATTTGGAATGAAAACTAATTATATATATATATATATATATATATATATATATATATATATATATATATATATATATATATATATATATATTCTATCCATTATATCTCTGCACGTTATTGTTTTCTATTAATTAACTTGATGTACACCCCATATAATGCCTTCAGCTTCTTATATATGTAAAGAAATCATGTTTAAAATCAACGCCAATGCTAATAGATATTTACATAAATTAAAACCATATAAACCAAATATTTTGGCCGACTTTAGTAAGTTATAGACATTTTTAATTTTGATATATTTTCCTTTTTTCATTGTAGAGTTATAAAATTATGAATAGCGTATATTTCTTTGATTGAGATTGTTGGACTGACTTCCTCATCTTGGTTGTTATCGTCACAACGTTTCGGCCGTTTTGCCCTCCGGCCTTCATCAGGTGTTGTTAGGAGTATCGAACTCAGCCCTTTATTATTAGTATGGGGGTACCGTGTTCAGACTCCCCCTTAATAATAATAAAGAGTTGGGTTCGAGACCCCTAACAACACCTAATGAAGGCCGAAGGGCAAAACGGCCGAAACGTTGTGACGATAACAATCAAGATGAGGAAGTCAGTCCGACAATCTCAATTAATGAAAACACCTCATCTCAAAAATACAGACAATTACGTATCTTTCTTATTGCAATTTTATACATACGTATATATATATATATATATATATATATATATATATATATATATATATATGTATGTATGTATGTATGTATGTATATATATTGTTGAACATAAATCAACTCATCTGCACAAAAATGTAAAAGCAACATTTATGTTATATATATATATATATATATGTATATATATATGTATATATATACATATATATATAACATAAATGTATATATATATATACATACATATATATATAACATAAATGTTGCTTTTACATTTTTGTGCAGATGAGTTGATTTATGTTCAACAATATATATACATACATACACATATATATATATATATATAAATGTAAAAGCAACATTTATGTTATATATATATATATATATATATATATATATATATATATATAACATAAATGTTGCTTTTACATTTTTGTGCAGATGAGTTGATTTATGTTCAACAATATATATACTACTTCACACCATAGTTTGATAGACCAACAAACAAACCGATAGACCAACCGACGGAATGACAAATAAGGATGTGAAGTTGCATCTAGAATCTGCTCTGGCTTTAGGCGATATTTTCTATTAAGTGCTTTCTCTCCCTCTCTCAAATCACTAATCAATCTCCTCCCTCTTACACACACCCATCGTCTTCTGAAGAATTAAATGTGATTATCCAAAGAAGTCTTAAGGAATGAATGAAAATATGCAAACGTAAGGGGATGATGGGATGATGGGAGATGAAGAATGAAAGGGGTCTTCCATGGATTACAAAATCACACAACGAAACGTGACAGCTGACACACACAAAGCGGCCATTACAACTAATACAGGTGCGTTAAACGAATTAACCTCTATCTGTTCGTCAGTTTTTGACAAGTGCTTTTTTTTTTCTTTTTGTTCATGTCAAATGTAGTTGACGTACCTGACGATATTTTCGAGATGAGGTCATTTTGTGTTTTATATTAATTACCTGATGTGAATCATTGTAATCTGTATTATCAACATAATTTGAACATTTTTGTTGTTATACGTTTCGGCCGCTGTCCGCTTCACTCGTCTGAGGTGATTGATTCGTGGTTGTTAAGTGTTACATTATGGGACCGCCATTTAATCATTTAATGTCGAAGCTCTATGATTAATATATGATTAGGTTGTAGATCCCGTAAACATACGTTTCCTTAATGAAAAACCGGAAAACAATAAAGTCTGTTTAAGCTATACCTGGTAGAACAGGTATTACAACTTCATATTAGAGCGTACCTGAAAACAGTAGTATCCGAAAGGTGATTTCCGGAGCTGCTAAATTTTAGATGATAAGGTTAGGAAAGGGGGGGGCTAGGAATAAAACGTGAACGATCAAGGAAAGATAAGTTTTAAGATGTCCAAAAGAAATACCGGCAAACACCTAACCTGTGTTTCGCACAGTTTCGTGTCATACTTGAGATGGGCGGTGTCTTGACAGGTACAATCACTCTGAAGTTGATTAGACCTGGGTGTAATGACAACTAAGGTTTAACCCGGCATTTCCCAAAACTTTGAAGATCGCATTCTAAGGTCATATCTGGACTCTTTAGAGCATAGAGTTTAATCATAATTACATTCATTTTGCAGTATATATAATGAAGGTGCTTAGTTTGTTAATGAACAATCGATCGTGACAATTTTGCTACCCTAACTCTTACCAAAAGAGGAAGTAATGCATGGCAGGATGGCTTCAAGACAACAGAACATATACTACATCATTAAAAAGAAGAGGTAATGCCTAGGAGTGTCTCATAACAATGGAAAAGGTACTACATTATACTTCACCCTCATAAATCAGGAATAAATGGCTGAAATGATGACAGCAGAACAGATACTACTCTATCCCCATTTGGAAGAGAGATCTGGGAAGATGTTATGACTATCAAACAGATACTATACTATCACCCCCCAAATAATTAGTAATGCCTGGAAGGATTGGTATCATGATGAATGAACCGACTCCATTACGCTTCCTATTCATGACAAAAGTACATTAATAGAAATAATAGCATAGTTTCGGCTTCAGACTGATACCAAATCTGTTAGTAATCTATAATTCTGACTCTTATATCTATATTATATCTATATTATTCTGATTCTTATATTCAATACGTTTGTTTCATTCTTATTCTACTCTCCAGCATTCTGAGATTAAATAGTTTTGAAATTCATATGATCCGGCCAGATAATTAAATGCTTACTTATAATATAGATAACATTGTAATAATGCACCAGGAATTGTTTTATGAAATTTTTACTAATATCAAATGGATTACTATCGATGCAATTAATTCAATATTCCATTTTCAGATAATCGATAGAAAAAAATGTTTATCATATTTATGAGAGTGATATTATTTGAGCTCTGCAATAGCTGCTAGTGTGATTGCAAGAGTTAAAAGTCGAGGGAATAAGTTCAGGCATCTTATGTAATTACTAACCAGCAGAATGTCGACCAAGGTAAATATTTTATCAATCAGAACATGCATGAAATGAAAGTTTCATAACAATAAGTGAAGATTGGCCTACTTCTCAGTTGAATACATGGTTGCCTTCAAATCCAATGTAAACAAATTATTGTGTAGCTATCCCCATATATAATCAAAATTTACCCAATTTACACCATCTATATATTAATACGATAGCGTGTGTGTTATTTTCTGTGTCACATTTACATCCGGGTTGTTTAATTGTTATGTACTTCCATTTCTTGTCATAAATAATTTTACCAAGAATTCTTCATAAGTTTTGGTTTCAGTTTCAATTATTGCTGATGGCACTGAAGACATCTAGTTTTTTATAAATAATTTTATCAATAAATTTTTATAAGTTTTGGTTTCGGTTTCGATTATGGCTGAAGGAACTCAAGTTATATATATATACATATATATATATATATATATATATATATATATATATATATATATATATATATATATATATATATATATACTAGCATATTGTTTGGGTTGACATAAAGTTCCGTTTGGAGCACACCTGCTATACTAATCACTTCATCATGGGCAACGTGGATACGCCTACAACAATTCCAAAAATAAAAGAACGGATGAAAACATGTAAATGTAATCGCCCAAAAATGAAGAAGTACGTGATAGCCTCTCCACCAAATATTTCGGCAGAAGGGATACAAAGAGAAGAAACTAGATATTGAGCATTGGAAATAAAACTCCCTCCCTCCAGAAAATAAATAAAAAAATTAAAAATAAATTAATACAACTTTCGTTTCAATAAAAATAGCAGCGAATACCCGTTCGATCGCAAAAAAAAAAAAATAGCCAAGTAAACAGAACCCTAAAAAAAATGAAAATCTACCAAAAATAAATTCCAAAAACAATTAAATGAAAATTTGAGTCATTTTATGTTTCTAATGTGATCCTTCCCCCTCCTAAAAAAATTGCAGTTGTCATATTCTGGGGTTCGTTTTGTTTATAAAATTGTTAAGTGAAAGTACAGAATGGTCTCATAAAAATTAATTAAATTTATCGTTATTTTATGTTTCAAATGTAATTCCCCCCCAAACAAATTGCCCCTACCCTCGATCGTCAAACTTGAAAAATGTTAGAGATGACATGTCTTGTTGAACGCTTTGTGGCCAAAAAGTGGGTGCTCATTTTACGTTTAATTTATATAGGAAAGTGATCCTTCACTAAAATGTAATTTTCTTTTTTTTTTTTCAAAATTTGTTCTTTCATATTATTTATAAAGAGTTTTTAAACATATTAGGCCCTCTAAAGAAGTAGGTCTTTATTTTTTTAGGGGTTAAACGACGCTGGGTCACGTCGTAAAAAATTACCCTTATTTTAGTTAGAAAGTTAAGTTTGTAATCAATGAGATAAACGTGAAAAAAAGAAAGAAAAGTGTAAATTGTGGAATTTAGAGAGAGGGGCAGTATTTTTTAGGTGTTAAACGACGCTGGGTCATATCATAAAAAATTACTGATTTCTGTATAGCCGTTTAAAGAATAATAAAAACAAACAAATGAAATGTTCGGAAGTTTCTAGGGGCAAATAACTCTAAAAAGTTTTTTAAAAAACGATGTTGGAATAATAATTCCAAATAAATTAAATATTTGATCAATATAATTATTGTTTAAAATTCATTAGATAACAATTTTAAATAGAATACTTAAAACAATTCTCTCGCTAGAAACATTAATTAAGATACCGCTATTTAATAAAAATCGATTTTTCTTTATGTAATATCCAAATGATATTATCTCTTAACTGTATATTTTGCAAGAATCATACTATATATAGAAACTAGCGGGGGTACCCGGCGTTGCCCGAGTGTTTGTTTCCGGGACGGGGGGGGGGGTTTTAAAAAATGTTATGGTAGGTAAGTAGGAAGGATCAAACCCGGAGTCATGAGTAAAAGTAGGAAAATAAAGTGTGAAAAAAAAAAAATCTGCAACGTTAACAGTTCGGCCACCAAGAAAAGTCCATTCCAGTTGTTTAGGAAATAAAAAACGACTACGGTAGGTCGGCGCGAACGTGAAAATATAATGTGAATTGTTCAGCGCGCTAACCACTACGCCACAGAGCACTGCAGCTTGGTTTAGTGATTTTAAATAACTTCACATGAAAGAACTACGAAGCCAAACCGGTGTTCTCTTCTCAAACGTTCCTTGTGAACGATCCCCAAACGGTGTTAAGTGGTGGCAGGGGGAGGAGGAATTTATTAGAGAGAAAATATTTTACCACTTCCATTGATCTTAACCGATTTTGGCCGTGACTTCTCAGCAGAAAAAGTATAGAAATCTAAGATTATCGAGGAATTTGAGAAATAATAAGCCTATAACACACCTCAGATATTGTTCTGCCGTTTGTGCATATTATATTTGCATGAAATATCTTGATTTTGAATCCTATTAATGTCAAAATCAGACGGGAAAAAATGAGTTCATTTTATTTATATAGAAGAAGATAGATAGAAGATAGAAGAAGAAGAAGATAGATAGAAGAAGAAGAAGATAGAAGAGAAGAGATAAATGAAAGAGTAACGTAATCAAATTATGAATAAATAGACAGGAATACAAATTTATATATATAGATACATTTTTTTCATAAGTTTTTATTTCGGTTTCGATTCAAGCTAATGCACCCAAGCCAGATGGATATATATATATATATATATATATATATATATATATATATATATATATATATATATATATATGCATATATATATATATATGCATATATATATATTTCAAATCGATACTTTATAATGTATAAGAATAATATATACGAAATATAATAATATATACGAAATCTGCAAGAATTAAAATATCATATTTAAGCGTACTTCACGACCGGGCTTTGCCGGGCGTTTGTGCGAGCTTTGCTAAATACTTTTGCAGTTTTAACAAAACCTACAATAATATCAGAGCGTCTCCATCTACAAAATGCCAACATCAATATATTACATATGAAGGAGTCCGCTGTGGAATTTTCACGGGTCCCTCTAGTTAATGATTACTTCACTACCACCTTACTTTCATTAACCCTTATCCTCGCGTGGTCTTCAGGTCTTGTTAAGTAGTGACTACCAAGAAAAGAGGGACTGGAATGAAGTTGAAAAAAATAAAAAGGATAAATTGCCTGAGCTTTGTTAGTTTGAAAGTTAATTTCTAAAAGCCGTCCAACAGATGTTAGTATGTAAAATTAGTTGTGACAATGGTGAACAATTTTACTGTTTCATTCGATTGTAGAATAAGCACCAATTCAAAACTAGTGCAAACATTTGTAAATCTCTCCTAATTTTAAGTACAGTTACAGACAGGAAGAAAAATAAATAGGAAAAAAAAGAAAGGCATGCAATTTAGTTGTATAAATAAAGTTATTTTATTGAGGAATTTTTTGAGTTGGTACAAAAATACGAATTCTTGTATTAATAGCTAATAACTTAATAGATGCGAAGTTGTAGAAACGAGTTACATTTCCTGTCTTCGTTGTTTGTAGACAGGAAAAAATTTCTGTATTCTTTAAATTCTTTATCTATTTAATAATGTCACCAGACTTGATAGCGTGTGTCTGTCTGTATATCACTGTTTCTACATGACTTTTAAAAATTGGTTTCAATTTTAAACGTGTATATATATATATATATATATATATATATATATATATATGTGTGTGTGTGTGTGTGTGTGTGTCACTAATTGAGATTTAGTATCTCTGAGTGAAACTAACACTATACTATTACGTTTAGTAATTGTACTATTATATCTTTTAATGCTCAATTGAGTTTACTATACTTTGTCAGACGAACATACTGATTTTTAATGCTCAATTCAGTGAAGAGAATAGTTTAGTATGTGTTCTATTATCATAATACTATTTTATCTTGGGATTAGCGTAGAATTTGTTGGTTACCATCCTCCAATGCTAATAAACTTGAAAGGGTCTTGTTAATCACTGGCTGGAGAATTAGTTTATAAAATTAATTAAATTAATAAAATAAATTTCATATTCACAAATGTCCTAATTACAAAAATAATAATTCTGTATAAAACAAAAAATAGCTGCATTTTGGGGAGTTAGCTTATCCAATGTATTTGGTAAGTTAGATTTTCAAATTTAAACCTTAATATCAATGCATTAAATAAATCCATACTTGATTCCGACTAGCATTCTCTGTTTTCTTCCACAATGTTATTTGAATTCTTATAATATAATTCGCTTAAATTTTTTTAAATACATTTTTTCGATATTCAGATGAAAACTATTCCATATTTTTACATTCGTTTGTCAAATTTGAATATAAACAAAACAATCCGAGCACGTGCAATTGTTTGAATTGAGAGATGTCTATCCTTAATGATTGCTTATACCAAACAAAACGGCCAAAAGAATAAATCCTGTATTCGTTTACCCTTGGTTAATCGTCTTGTTTTGAAACTATTCGTAATATTTTTAAACGGCAGTTTCTTGATAGAGAAAGACGGTAAAAGAGAAATACATATCAACTAATTTTGAACTTTTTCTGCCTTTATGATTTATGAACTAATTTTCCGCTTATTAAAACTTTGTGTGGAAACGACTGAGCTACAATCTATGCGCTCTTGCCCTATAACATGTAAGCAACAAATACTCGTCTACCTAAAACAACTAACAATTTTCCTCACTCTCTATCATTTTCTTTTTATTTGTACGAATGAGTCCATTAATCCATTGGGGTCGTGGGGGAGTGCTGCATTATTTCATGTAGCGTGTCTTGGACAAAAATAGTATAGCAGCGCCAATTTCTCTCCAGGCTCTGAACACATATAGCAACCATTTTAGTATTGACCAGACTCAACGTTGTTAAACCGGTGATCTATTGGGAATTATGCAGAAATCCATCATCAGGGACAAAATATGACATTAACTTTCTATTTTTTTCAGTCAGAGTTCAAGATAAAAAGAGAAGCAAGCACAAATATAATTACAAAAAGAGTAAAAAGAGAAAATGAGGAAATCCAAATAAACACTTGAAAATCTATAGAGATGAAAAGAATATGTTTGGAACCAACACCCGAAATTACCATCACACTTTCTAAACGGATGGGGGAAGTCAATAATAAAAATCGGGAAGTGTTGCTACAGTCTTTAGGCCCAACGGAAGGTTTCTCTAAGAAAAAGCTTAGGACTTATCTTAAAAGGCAAGATTCGATCCAGTAGGTCTTCATTATAATTTTATTCTAGCACAATACAATCATGCATTTCCATAAAAATCCGCAAATACAGATCTGAATATTTTCACAAACAAATGTACTTAGAATTTGCTACAAAGAAAAACAATAATGCCAACCTCTAGTTCTAATTCATAGATAAATATAATAGCTAAGAACATATAAAGATTAAGGAAAAAGTAAAGTAAATTTACCTAGAGAATATTTTTAAATGTCAAAGAATATTTAGGTATTAACCAATAAAACAGAAAGCTCAAAAGATACTAAACAATATTTAGAAAGTAGAAAAACATGCTATAGAAAATCACAATATGTTTTAATTAATCTACGTTCAAGTAATAATATAATTCGCTTGTGTGATGCATAATATATCCAAAATCCAAATCGTATTATTTTTTTTACTAGGAGTTTTCATGTAAGGCACGAACATTGTGACGTTCTATGAAGTTTCTCTAGATTTCCAACCTCTTTTGATACTACTGAAAATCATTTTTCATTATCACAACAGTCATTTGCTATTGTTCTCATTTGGAATTTGAATAGTGATAAGCCTCTCCAGTGTTTCAGTACTACCCACACTGCTCTATTCTAAGTCAAGTTAGAGCTTTCCATTCTCGATCTTTCAACCTCATTGAAACTACATGAGTTTCGTGTTTTACCAGCCTAGCTATCTAAAAAGTGCTCAACCTTTCAAATGTTTAATCAAAGATTATGAATTATTTAAGTTCGTTATTACTGTTTAGGATTTGTTTAGCTTTTCAACAAGTAAAGTAAAACACAAGGTGGTAATCAGCCCCAACAAAAAAGGTCCGATTTTAAAATAGGCTGGCTGATCCAACTCGTAAACTTCCTCGCATAGATGACGGCGCCTAGCGTGACAAAAAATGATTGTAACCAATGCTCTAAAAGAAAAGGTATTGTCTGGAATGATGGCTTCTTGAGACGGACATATATTTTTTTTTTCAGAGGATTATGGCTACCTGAGCTCAATCTGATAATGTGTAATGAATTCATGATTTTTTTATGAGGTCTTAAAATTATTTACTAATAACGCCTTTGCTTTTGAAACTTGCCAAAGAATTGATCAATTTTTGTTCAGGCGCCGAATTTATCTATTTGCAGGATCCGATGTAATTACGACATGACGTGATCTAATTTTATTCATGGTCTGGCAAATTAATGACACATTCCAAATTACTTATGAGAAAGAAAAAAAAAAAGAATGCGTATCCCTTTTGACTTAATTTCCTGGTAAGGAGAAAATATACAAACAGACGACTCGCTTCTTAGGCGGTTTTTATTTTACACTAATTTCCTCTGATGGGAATGTAATTTATTTTAGTCGAAAGCGGAAATAGACTTTAAATAGAAACGAACAAAATGGGTCAGAAACACTGGTTTATCATTCACACACACACACACACACACACACACACACACATATATATATATATATATATATATATATATATATATATATTATACTAGAGGAATACTCATCCCAGGACAGGTACAATTAAATCCTTAAACAAAATAGTTTCCTTGCACAATATTTGTCTCGTTAGAAAGAATAACATGAAGAAATAATACTACTAAATCTTGGTGAATGGAATTCTTCATTAAATGTGGATGAAAATCTATTAAATTATTTTCATTCTAGAAAATATCTTCAGAGAGGTTTTTAGAGGAAATTGAGCGTCAGAGAATATTGCTTGATTGGCATATAATTAATGCAAATCAGAAATATTTGATTTTTCAAATGTCAAGTAATGCTCATATACTCCTTAAAATAACATTTAAAATATTTCAAAGAAACTGAAATTGGAGGAATTAAATTAAAGACTATTGTAAGAATTTCATAATATTCGGATATAAAAATTACATTCTTCTATACTCTTTTATTCTGTGTGTTTAAAACAAAATAAAATTAAATATATCTTACATTTGGACCCTTATGCCTAGCAGCTGAGTTCAAGATTTCATAATAATCGGTTAATGTGTTTAGGATTTAATCCTTTAAATACAAAGACATAAACTTTATATATATATATATATATATATATATATATATATATATATATATATATATATATATATATATATATATATATATATATATATATATATATATATATATATATATATATATATATATATATATATTCAGTAGCGTCCAAAAGTTAAGGAACCGTCGATCATTTTTTGAATGACTTGGAACTTTATCTATGAAAAAGAAAAAAAAAATTCGGTGGACTTTCCAATGGTTTAATAATGGTAGTTAAATAATTTTTGATTTTTGATTTTTGATGTTGAATACATATTAGATTTTTTTTACATAAAAATAAATTTAATTAAATTATAGGCGTCCAAAATTTAAGGAACGGGGGAAATTATTAATGAAAAAATAAATAATCCTTTCGGTATTTAGTGAAAAACCCCTTGTTTTCAATCACACTATGGCATCTTTTGCTGCAAGACAGAACCAATATTCACATGCTAGAAGTGAGATATTATTCCAGGATTTTTTTATGCATTCCCATAAATGATAAAGATTTTTTTTCTCTGATCTTATCAACAATAATTTTCCAAACATTTTCAATTGGATTCAGGTTGGAGCTCTGAGCAAGCCAATCCATAAGGCAAATCTTGTATCTATTTAGCTCTTCTTAAACTATTTTTGCTTTTTTTTTTAAACGGTGGTCACCACTTATCAAGGCCCGGAAGCCACTCAGGGATCAGGGTTATTGCAAGTACATTACGTTAGTGTGGAGATTTGATGAAGTGTTTACTTAAGGGGCCGGTTCATTAGGAATTTGTTAACGTTGGACTTGAACACATCCAAGTTGTAGTCAGGTGGGAAGCAGGCAGAGGGAACAGAGTTCCACAGGCGTGCAGTTCTAAGAAAGAAGCTTTGTTCATGGAATCCACGTTTTGATTTAGGCACAAATAAAGAGTGGGGGAAATTTTTCACAGTGGTTTAAGCTAGACGGGTGTTTTTTGTGAAAGATTGGCGAGGGGACCAGAGATTGGAGTTCAGACGAGCACCTGCCATGGAAATAACGATAAAACAAGGATAGGCTCGCAACGTCTCTTCTGTGGGAGAGAGGTTGCAGGGTAGAGAAAAGGGCATCCCCCACTAAGCCACGAAGTCTATTTTGTACTCTGTAAAGGCAGGATAGGCTGTTTTAGCAGCTCCTGCCCAGATATGGCAGCAGTATTCCATCCTTGGACGTACTTGGCTTTTATATAGATAGAGAATTGCATCAGTAGTGAGATATCTTCTGGAGCGGTAGAAGGATCCCACCATCTTTCCAGCGACCTTGGACACAGACTTGATGTACGTGTTCAATTTCAGATCAGGAGTACAGTACAAACCCAGAAGCTTGTTAAAACATGGGGCCTCTCCCAGACGAGAGCCATCCATCCCAATTGATGCCAGATGGGGATCAGAGCGTTGATGATGTAAAGATAGGAGTTTGGTTTTAGATACATTAAAGGTAACCAGCCAGTCTTTATGGCATTATGCATTGTCTTGCATAAAGATATCAGAATCAGAAAGATTAGCAACTACATGTCCTCTAATCAATTCTATGTATATTCGGGCATTAACTTTAATAAAAATCCTCAAAAGCGGGGGCAGTTGCTTTTGAAGATATCATGCCCCATACCATTATACTGCTCCTCCAAATGTTACTGTACTTTTAATGTACTTAGCGGGCAGTCTTTCGCCATTTTTTCTTCTAACATGTAGTCTTTTGTCTGGCCCGAAAATGTTGAATTTAGATTCATCACTAAAATGAACCTTTTCCCATTTTTTTCTTTCCCAAATAAATGTTTTCAGCGAATAACAATCTGCCCTTTTTATTTTTAATAGAAATTTAGGGCTTTGAGCATGAACTCCTTGAAAATAATCCAACTTTGTTTAATCTCTGTGAGATTGTTTGTCGGGAAAGCTTTTGTCCAGTTTCGGATGTAAAATCCCGAGATATCGAAGCCGCAGTTTCAAAGCGATCAGAACGAGATGATCGAGTGATTTGTCCATCCTCCCACTTAGCTTTTTATACGGGTCGGTCCGATTTTTTCTTTGCAGTCATGATAAACCATTGTTTCTATTTTCAATAACCCAAAAAACAACGCTTTTGGACCTTTTCAATATTTTAGCAATCTCCCCTATGGAGTTTTTTTTTTCATGATAATGGTCACAAATAAGCTGTTTTTTTTCTTGTATAGATAGCTTTTTTCCGAATGCTCGAAATCGACATTTTGTTAAATTGTTATTAAAATTGCTAAAGTTTGTATTAATTTTCCGCGTCCCTTAACTTTTGGAATTTAATTAAATTTATTTATATGTGAAAAAAACTTAATGCATTCAATATCAAAAATAAAAATAAAATATTTTTTAGTTAACTACCATTATTAAACATTGAAAAATTCACCTACATTTTCCCCCCTTTTTCATAGATAGTTAGAAGCCATTAAAATATGTTCATGAAAATTTTGAACGTATGCAATCATTTACACAAAAATGCATTTTTACTTTAATGCTAGTTGGAAATAATTTTCTCTTTACATACGAGTCACCAGAAAAGGAGCATCAGAAATAATTGAATAAATAGTTCCGATTCTACATGACTGCGACCAAATATGTATGAGCAAAGAAGACATGCCAAAAAAGAACCTGTAAGCTAGCTCATTTATGCGATAGCAATCTGCAGGCCAGGTGGTAAAGTGTGCTGATAAAAAATTACTAGAGCAAAGCACAGTCCAAAAAAATATGTGAAATGTCTCCTTGTGGTAAAAAGTGCCGAGTTATGATAGATTTGAAACGCGATATAGGAATCCAGAAAGAGAACGAAATACTAAGGTCTTATGTACAAGAAACCGAAAGTTTAAGATATCCATCATCCCAGTAATTATATGAGCAACCGAGCCCATAAAATAAAATTTCAAAATCTACCTTGCAAATATACCAGGTGAACCAATTCTAAGGACAATAGAAATAATTGCATTTGAAGGTGAGGGTTAGAATCTTAAAAAAAGGTCTCTTGGTTAAAATATCTAAAATAGTGAAATCTGCTGCTACAACACACACACATATTATATATGTGCATTTTTTTTTATTATTATTACATTTTCACCCCAAACAAGGCACATTGCCACTTTGTTGTAGGGGGCTACTATCAGGGATATAAGCATTAGGGGTACTGTGTAGGAAGTTGGGCAGCAAGATGTCGGTTCACGTTGCACTTGAACTTCTGCATGTCAGTACAGTCAGGGAAGCAGAGACCCGGAAGGGAATTCCAAAGTCTAGCTGTTTTGGGAAAGAAACTACTGGAGTAAAAGGCTCTCTTGCATTTAAGGGTCTCTACTGAGAAGGGGTGGGATTTAGCTGCTTGTCGGGTTTGTCGGGGTATTTACGTCAATGGGGCACAAGAGCTTGCAGTTCGTCAGAGCATTCACGGTTAAAGTACTTGTAGAACAGGCAAAGTAATGCAACATTTCGTCAATGGGACAGAGGCTGAAGTTTAGCTGACAGTTCAGGACCTATCAGATTGGCGACTCTCTTTTGAACCTTGTCTAGGAGCGAGAGACTAGTGGCAGATGCACCAGCCCAAATATGACAACAATACTCCATACATGGACGAATGGTAGCCTTATAGAGGTATAGGGTACTTTCAGGCGTTAATAGCTTTCTAGCACGGGAGAGAGAACCCATGTCTCTCGCAGCGATCCTGGCAATGTTCTCAATGTAATTGCTCCAACTCATGTTTCGTGTGAACGTTAGACAGAGGAGTTTAAAAGATGCACTTTTAGATAAAGAGTCATTGGGCATTGCTATTGGCGGTAGGGAAGGGTTCTTGTAATTATTGAAGGAAACAAGTTTAGTCTTGATAGCATTAAAGGTGACCATCCATTTTTGTCCTTATTCCACTATGGATCGGAGGTCTTCCTCTAGTGTTTCTGCCATTTCTTTAGATATGTGTTCATTTGTTTTCCTGTTGTGTCTGTTATAGAGCATGGTGTCGTCAGCATAGATAGCCATCTCACAGACAATTTTGTCAGGAAGGTCATTTATGAATATTGGGAATAATAGAGGTCCAAGGATCGACCCCTGAGGCACTCCCGCATTTATATCATATTGTTTAGATATACGACTGTCAAGGACAACCTGGATTTTTCTCTTATCTACGAAGGATCTAATTATGTTATGTATTCTTCCAGTGATGCCATATGATCTGATTTTCTTGAGAAGACCCTCATGCCATACCCTGTCAAAAGCTTTAGATATGTCTAAAGCTACCGCTCTACCCTCCCACGCTTTGTCCAGTGACTTGGTATATACGTTCTGAGATTACAGTTAGGATGTCTGCTGTGGAACGGGCTTGCCTAAATCCATATTGTTGGTCAGTCAGAAGTTTAGCATCTGTAAGGTGATAGACTAGAGCTTGGTTAATTATGGTCTCAAATATTTTGGCGAAAAGTGGGAGGAAACGATAAAAACGACTAAAAACTAAATGATTTCAAGGTAAAAATGTATATGTACGCACGCTCAGAATTTAGTTTATTTATTTCTTCCAAGATCAAGTTTTTTTTCAATTTTGACACCTTATCATTTATTTCTACAGGCTAAAAAGCAAATGGAAAGTGTTCTCTAGGTATAAACACTCTATATATCAAGTGTAAGGTCTGTAGACTAAATGTGCAGAGAGGAGTTTTGTAGAGACTTTTTACACACAATATATATATATATATATATATATATATATATATATATATATATAGAGAGAGAGAGAGAGAGAGAGAGAGAGAGAGAGAGAGATAGAGAGATGTTTTTTATTTGTTTTTGTGATACGTTTTTGAATAAATTAAATTATTTATGCGAACGTGCATTTTTACCTAAATGCGAGTTGGGAATAATTTTTCCCTTCGACCAATTTAATACCCCCCAAATGGGGAGCGACATATATATTGTTTTTAAAATATAATTATCCACTGAAACGTGTTTCATCGTCTACGACTCATGAGAGTGGCTGCACCTAGTGAGATTCGAAATCGGAACCTCATGGTAAGAAGCCTGAACTCTTACCACTGGATCACCTCGCAGGACTGTTTGGATATATCGCGATTTATGTAGATGTTATTTTATTCGTTTTTGATACGTTTCTGAATGAATTCAATTATTTATATGTGCATTTTAACCTAAATGCGAGTTGGGAATAATTTTACCTTTGACCAATTTGGTACCCCCAAATGGAGAGCAGCATATATATTGTTTTTAATCGAATCTCTCTAGATTCAGCCACTCTGATGAGTCGTAGACGACGAAATACGTGTCAGTGTATAACTATACTTGAAAAACAATATATATATATATATATATATATATATATATATATATATATATATCCTTTGAGACTTTACACGACCGGTCGCCACAGTCGATTGAAAATTTCTTGGGGCGACTAAAAGTCGTAAATCACTCACCCGCCAGTCCATACAACGTCTTTAAATAAAGAAACATGAAAAACTCATTTATTTTACGACCCTCAAATATTGGGAATAACAGTTAGAATGACCTATGTCTCATCATTTGTGAATTCTTTCATTTCTAGCTGTGAGATCGTTGGAATATCGTATTGAAAAAAGAGTGGTCACGCTAAAGGTCAACAAGAGGTCAAATTTACACATTTGGCGTGTAGTCAAAATGTCGCCCTCATTTAGCTCTCTGATTTTTAAATTAATTTTGAAAAAAAATTATTCGACGCTACAACTACATACACTTCATGCTTACAAAAGTAAAGACGAACATTTGAAAGATGAAAAACGCATCGTTCCGTCAAGAACGCACCCAAAATTAAATTATACAACAAGTAAGTAAGCAGTTTTCGCTTCAGTTTTGTTTCTTCGTAAACAAACATTATTTATTCCAGGGACGATAGTAATGTATTAGGATATAAACAAATCTGGACATGAATTATAAAAATGTAAACACATAAAAATATCAAGACGGCTGATTATTAGTAACATGTTATACATGATATAATATTTCGACTTGCCTAGTAAAAAATAAAAATATAGAATAAATGTATAAAAACCTTTATTGTTTCATTAACAAAGCTATTTAATTACTAGGTTAATCTATATAAATTTTGCTGAAATGTTCAATGCTATATGATGCTAAATGTCCATTTTTATTATGATCTCGCTTCGAGCTTTGTTCAGTAATTATTGTAAGCAACTATTTCTGATTCTTTTGAGCTGCTGGGATTATTGTGTGTTTCAGAATATTTTTCAATTAGAGACTTCATATTGAAATGTTTTAATGAAAAAATGAATCTATATTTGTTCTGCATTTTTAAATATATTTATTTCAAGGGTGTGATTTTACATTATGTTTTCTTTGTGTATAAAGTTAGATATATTCGTTTTCTAACGGCACCAATAAACACAGTCTTGAATTATTTATATCTCAATTGTCATTTTGATACTACGTATCAACATCCGAAGAAATGATTCTTATTTCTATGGAACAATAATATAGAATGATGCTATATAAAGAAACTGGTGTTGTATTTTAACGTTTTGTTGAATATTTACTGAAATGTTTGTAATAAAAATAATTGATTTACAAGAGTTAGACAAATATTTTCTTGTTAGATTATACACACGGTAATTTCTTGAATTGTTGTAAAATTATTTACTATTATTGACTGAAACAAAGGCATAAAGTCGGACGAGTAAAAATATTTTGGAGCGAGTAAATTTTTCCTTCTTTTATTTCAAATCTCAAAGG
This sequence comes from Euprymna scolopes, assembly GCF_053919585.1. Lineage (NCBI taxonomy): Eukaryota > Metazoa > Mollusca > Cephalopoda > Sepiida > Sepiolidae > Euprymna > Euprymna scolopes. The sequence continues at coordinate 48,654,095 of NC_136483.1, forward strand.
CTATATATATATATATATATATATATATATATATATATATATATATATATATATATATAAACATCTCCGTGTGCATAAACGTTATGATCTTAAATTCATGCCCAATGTAAAAACGACGGATAAATAGAATTAAGCATTATAGTTTAATGAAACCAATCGTCTAATAAGAAAACATAAAAAATAAAGAATTAATGAATCCTGTTTTTTTTTCAATAGAATATGCAAATTATTTAACCTTCATGAAGTTGCTCGCATATCCCTGCCTAAGTATATTAAGTTTCTTTTAATATTTTTTAAATAGAAAAAGTAGACTTTTTAATATCAACGTCAGAGCGTAAGAAAAACTCAAATTTATAGATATATATATACAATAAAAAAGTATAGAATGTTTTTTTTATTATTTTAAGTTATGTAAGAATTATTTTTTTAACAGATATATCACAGTTTATGAATTTTCGAATGAAATAAAATTGGAAGAAATAACATGAGTGCTTGTGACCCAACGGGTAAGGGATACGTCTTCTTAATGTTAAATATGATTGTGCATTTATTCTCCATCCTTATTTTCGTTTTTACTGAAATATCCAAGGAGGCTGAACTAAATAATCGCTAGTTTTTGGTTTTTAATTTATTTATTTATTTTTTTTCAATTTATTTATTAAAAGGGTCGGAGAGGAGGTCCAAGGAAGCACATCACAGCAGAATGATTTGTGAGTATGGCTTATAAATCTAACATGATTGATGAGAATGTGAAGGGTAGGGTGTCTTTAACAACCTAACCTCCCCAGAGTCCGAGTATTTCTTACATTGCCAGTTGGCAGCAAGAATGGCAGTCAGATAATTAATCCTTGCTTCATAATGAGCTGGCGACTTCGTTTGTACGTTATCATTTTTCCCGCAAAAATTAGATCATCCGATCGCCAATGTGATTAAGAACTATCTGATGTCACTGTTGTGTCAAAAGTATAAACTTGCCTTGTTTTAAAACGAATTTGTTCTAAAATTGAATAAACCATCATAAATAGAATTCTGTCGCCTTAAATAGTTTAAAATCATTCATTTTGTACTTTTAATTTCATATAATTTTAAAATACATTTAAGAAGAGTGATTTTAAGAGGTTTAATTGTTTGAATTTTAAATAATTTGCAACAAGCGACATTCATTTTATTTATTTGATGTATAGCTTGATATCTATTTTATGATATAAAGAAAAAGATGTAATTTTTAATATTTGTAATAAACGTTTCTTTTGTATATCAAAAAAAATATTTAGTTTATTTTTACGGAAGGAAGAAAGAAAATGCTGAATTCTGAGGTGCAGATTGGTTGTTCGTATTATTAAAATTTTTCGGGCTATTGTTCTTATCTTGTGTGTTATTTCCACAACATTTCGGCCAAAACGGAAATAAACACCGGATTAGTAGCGACCTGGATCTATGACGTCAATCGGTCATGTGTCAGAGCGAAAAACCACCAAAAAGTGCAATAACAAGCTGGCGAGGAAATAGGTTAAGAGGTCAAAGAGATATCAATAATATGAGGAGATAAACAAAGCAACAGGCAGACAGTCAGAGAAACGGACAGCTGCGGGACAAATTGACAGAGTTTGCGACCACCCCTACTACAAACGCCCCGCCGCCGTCATTGTGTTGAAGTGTATATATTAAATATATCGTAAAATAAACTGTCTCTTTTTATGAACAAAGTGTCTCGTATTCATTGATAAATGAAATAACTGTCCATTTAATCGCTAGACGATCACCAGCCAGTCATATATGTTACATTATTATTATAATGGATATTTATTCATATTTAAAATTTTATCATATTGACTCAGACTATTATGGGCTTATCTCCCTTGAATACTACTAACAAATGAAACCATGCACTACTTCTAGTAGAAGAGAGAGTCTACTTTCTTTGCAGTGGTTCTGGCAATGCTCTCAATGTAATTGTTCCAACTCATGTTTCCTGTGAATGTTAGGCCAAGGAGTTTAAAAGAGTCATTTGCCATTGCTATTGGTAGTAGAGAAAGTTACTTGTAATTATTGAAGCAAACAAGTTTAGTCGTGACAGCATTGAATGTGACCATCCATTTTGGTCCCCATTCCACTACAGATTGAAGGTCATCCTCTAGTGTTTCTGCCATATCTTTAGCTATGTGTTCATTTGTTTTCCTGTCGTGCCTACTATAGAGTGTGGTGTCCTTAGCATATATAACCATCTCAGAGGCAATTGTGTCGGAGAGGTCATTTATGAATATTAGGAATAATAGAGGTTCAAGGATAGATCCATGAGACACTCCCACATTTATATCATATTGTTTAGATATACGGCCTTCGAGGACAACCTGGATTTTTCTCTTCTCTAAGGAGGATCTAATTATGTTAAATATTCTACCAGTGATACCGTCTGATCTAATTTTCTTGAGGAGGCCCTCATGCCATACTCTATCAAAGGCCTTAGATATATCTAGAGCTACCACTCTACCCTCCCCCGCTTTGTCCAGTGAATGGTATATACGTCCAGAGATTACAGCTTGCCTAAATTCATATTGTTGGTCAGTCAGAAGTTTAGCATCTGTAAGGTGATGGACTAGAGCTTGGTTAACTATGAACTCAAATTTTTTGGCGAAAAGTGGGAGGAGGCTAATGGGGCGATAATTTGCTGGGTCAGTTCTTTCGCCAGAATTCTTGAAAACTGGTACCACAGAACCAGTTTTCCAGCAGTCCGGAAAGCAAGATTCATTAAGGCATTTATTGTAGAGTTTGGAGAGGATTGGAGCTACTTCGGCAGAGCACGTTTTTATTAGCACAGCCGGGATGAGATCAGGTCCGCATGCTTTTGAAGTGTCAAGGTTTTTTATAATAGCATGCACCAGGTCAGGGGTGATTTTCAGATGTGCTAACGTGGCGTCTGTCCGCAAAGGAAAGTCAGGGAGGGGGTGGTTAGATGGGTCCAGTTTGGAGTTGGAGGTAAACCGACTGGCAAGCATGTTAGCCTTCTCGGTTGCTGAGCAAACAATCTCATGATTTTTGGTTAGTGGCGGAATTGTTGATTGCCTATTATTTATTACATTATTGTAGATTTTCGAGAAGTCACGAGTTCCCAATTTTTGTGCTTCGATGCGTTGTTTGGTGGTTTCAGTAAATTCTCTCTTAGCTGTCGCTATTTCTTTCTTACAGTTGTGCAAGTTGAAGTAAACCATTGGGGAGAGTAAAGCTTGCTATAAAATTCTTATTTGTCAAGTGTTCAGTACAGATGAAAGCATCCGCATTTATATCTCTATTCAGTCATTCTAATATTTTGGTTTGGACTGTTTTACACGATATCAATCCTTTTATATAAAACCGGAAGAAAATATCTACTTAAACAATTTGCAAATTGATCCATTTATCTGACGGGGAACATATAACTATTACAACTTAGATGTAGACAATTCAAACACCTGGCCGATTCCATAATCCGAGTCGGTGTATTAACTAACCTAACATATCTATATAATAAACTATATAATAAACTATTATTATTGTACTCCCTAGGAATTCTCACACAGGTCATCATCATAGATTGCTCACCCACAACAACCTGTAGTGTTCTCACGAGTCTGCGTTACAAGCCTTCCTAAATTTCCAGCACTCTTTCCTTTATTTGAAAAAATTTGGAAACGAATGTGTATTATAGCAACAACCGCTTGCCATTAACTTCTCGCTAGCAATGGCCATTAGTCTTCACTGGAATTTAGGTGATAACAAGCGTCTCCAAGGTCCAAGTGCTGTTCGCACTCGTCTAGTGGACGTCTCATTAGTGCCATCACATTCCAGTCTTCCCATCCTCATCGACTCTTCTCGATTTCATATTAAGTATTATCATTTTTACTATTATAATAGGAGGCGATTATACAGGCCCATATGCACATATTGATTCATGCCTGAATCAATATGCGCACATGGGCCCATATAATCGCCTCCTTGGGGCAGGGGCGTCGATGTGTATATGTATCTGTGTATGAGCGCATCCATGCCCACGCACGCGTACCCAATTTTAGCATCTTAAAGAAAATTGGACGTAAGCGAGAGCGGCGCGGGTGTCTGTGCATGTAGGCGCACATATGTGCATATATTTGCACGCCAGGGCGGGGATGTATGTGTACATGTGACCGTTTCTTTTCAGTATATATGTGTGTACGTGCGCATGTGTGTACCCGTGCTCGCGACCGCTAGCTGACCTGCTCCAAACAATTAACAATACGAGGGATTTACCAGTTTCGCTCGGACTATTAAAAGTCTTTTTTTCTGAAAAAGTTCCTTGATCTGAACGAAACAAACACAGCTCCCGTTTTTGTTGGTTTATTCTAGTGCATAACCTGTTGTTCGTTTTGCCACACCAGAAATGAACTTCCCAGACCCTCCCCCACAAATTCCTTAAACCCCAAAACTAAAACATTACGGACATACCAAGCGCCCCCACCCACCTTCCCCCTTGTTCCCTTCCTCTCTTTCTTCCACCCTCCTCGCACCCCCTGACCTCATTCACTCTTTCACTCTTTGATCACAAAATAGCGAAAATTTATGTAAAAGTCTGAGGAAGCTACAGACGGCCAAAAAAAACGGCCGAGTAGCTGAAACAATAATGTAACTTAACAAAAAAATACGGTAATAAAAATTAAAACGCATATTTGCTCTACAAAAGTATTGAGCACTTTCTTCAGTTTTTATTAATTACCATTTCCACTAAATATATATATATATATATATATATATATATATATATATATATATATATATAGCTGTATGTGTATGTTATGTGAAGAAGGCAAAACGAACAACAAGTTATGCACTGGAATAAACCAACAAAAACGGGAGCTTTGTTTGTTTCGTTCAGATCAAGGAACTTTTTTCAGTAAACAAGACTTTCAATAGTCCGAGCGAAACTGGTAAATTCCTCGTATTTGTTGATTTATTTCTACGTTTAATTAGTTTTCCTTTTGTATTTTGTCTTATCCTATCTCTGCGGCATTTTCCTTGATGATATATCGTGTCTTATGTTATATGTATTATTTTCTATAATCAAATAGTTATGCCACTACTAAATAAATGATCAGTCCCGTCTGGTAGAGTTGATGGATCTGTCTTGACTGAGAATTTTGCATATCAAGGATAACCTTAATAACTAAACCAATTCCCACAGCTCAGCTGTCTTCGGTTTTCTCAAGTTTTTTTTTTTTTAAATATTGGTGTTGAGTGTCTTCCCTTACCTCAATTCTCTTAATATTAATCGTTGGTGGTTGTAGTAGACAATGGTCCAATGTCAGGTCGATGTGTTTCTAGGTGAATTAATTAGCTTTACTCTCTTAATCTCGCCCCTTCCTCATCATTAGTCTACTGTCCTTATCCTCCCAAAGGCATATCCGGGTCATTCTTTACTTCATTCCCACTCACCCCTATTTCTTACATGTCTCTCCCATATATTCCATCTCTTTCCATGTCTCACTTAGCCAACTAAACAATGTGTCATCCACTTATTTAATGATTATTTTTTGACATAGAGGTGGGTTAGAAAGGCCAGTTGCTTAAGGGTGAAAGGTCACTTCAGCCTCAGATTTCAGCAATGGACTTGACATGGAGGTGGGTTGAAGAGCAGTAAAAGGACACTGATCACAGCTGTGCATGCTGACAAAACGTATCCAGGAATGAACAGGGTAGACTGAGCCGAAAGGAAAATAATTTTTATTTATTTATAGTAATTACATTCGGGTAATTTCTAAAGAGAAAATCTAAAGTGATGATTTTGAATTTAACTGCAGAAAATAAAAAAAACGTTTGGTCAAAAAGTAAATCAATGGTGAAGTCTTTTTTAAACTTCATTAAACTTTATTTCATGTCTTAACTAATCAAAGAAAAAGGTTAAAAAAAGATTTCGTTGGTTAGTTGGATGAGATACGTTTTACCTGATAGCTTAGATAACCCCCTTAAGTCCAACTGACTTAGAATCGGGTTGAGAAAAAATGTGTAAGTAGTTCCATGGGGATTATATTATAACACGCAAAATATTTCGTTGGATAATAGAAATATCAAGTTAATCTAAGAACACTCACTATTACTTTTTTAATGGACATCGCTCCAGACAAGGGATGAAGCCACCTGATGTAAGAAGCTAAAAACAACAAAAATAATGTTTCGAATACAGCCAATGATAAGTGTGAGATATATAGATTCTGAGCCAGAAAACTAATTTTCCTTCTTTGTCAGAAAGAGCACTCATACAAAGAGGATTAAAAGGCAAAATAATGAAAGAGTTACGTGATTGCCAAAAGTAAAGATAGGTTTACTGGTTCGGTTAAGGAAGCGCATATCAGTCGCAGCAGATTTGCCAGTATCTATGAATTTATTCCAATTCATGTTAGGCTGAGAGTTATTTGATTTTGGGAATAGTTCTACGAGCGATAGTTTCCTATAATTGTTGAAGGAATACAGTTGTGTCTTCACAGTAACTATCCATGTTTGTTCTCATTCCACAACAGACAGGAGGTACTTTTGTACGGTTAAGTTATTGCCCTGTGATTACTTTGATTGCATATTGAGAATAGAGTGTCATGTCTTCAAACAATATACCTATCTCTGACGCAATTGCATCGAGAAGGTTGTTCATAAAGATCAGGAATATTACAAGTCCAACTATCATAAGCAAATGTTTATTAAAATCGAAAGAAAGTCAAGCACATAACATCGGAATTTATTATGAGAGGACAAACCAATGAAAACTTAGGAAATATATTGGCGAAAATGCATTCTATAATCGGAATGAACTGAGTAGATTGAGCCTAAAGGAAAATAATTTGTATTTATTTATAGTAATTTCATTCGGGTAATTTCTAATGAGAAAATCTAAAATGGTAATTTTGGATTAAACTGTAGAAAAAAAAAAACGTTTATTCTAAAAGTAAATCAATGATGAAGTCTTTTTCAAACTTTATTAAACTTTATTTCATGTCTTAACCAATTAAAAAAAAAGATTAAACAAAGATTTCTTAGGTGAGTTGGATGAGAACAGAGCTTAATTCCAATTGATATTTTTGATGCACACCCTCATTTTGTGATGCCCTTGCAGTCTGAAATATTTTGATATGGTTGTGTAAAAGCAAGCTTAAAACATTATTGTTAATCATAATGGTTAGAATCATAGAAAATTCCATTCGAAATCAAGTTAAAATAAAGCAAGTAATAAAGTTAAGAATTTTGTTAAAATATTTAATCTAAAACTTTTTTTAAAACTCGTAACGTATTTTGTCCTTTAGCCTAAATTTTCAGAAAGCAATATTCCTGAAAAAGGGGAAGAATTGCATTTTGTTGGGTAACTATGTATTTAACACTTATTAGCTAGTTTTTGACATTATAGTAGTGTTTTCAGCTCCTTACATACAGTGGCTTCTTACCTAGTCTGGTTTGAGTTAAAAAAAAAACAAAAAAAAACATTAGATATATTAATTTTGTTTCACCATTTAATTTTTCCAAATAATAAAAGCAATATTAATTTCATATACTTATAGTTACCTCCTCTTCAGAAGAAGTTAGACACAAGATCAAATGTGGCCTTGATGAAAATGTTTCTGTAAAATTAACTAGATTGGGATTTAGCACACCCGGGTTGTATAATGTGGTAGTTACATTTTAACACAGACCTGACGTTGTCTACGAAAGTCTCGTAAAGAAACAATGAAATGAACAGTGTTTTTAGTTGAAATAAAGAGCATTTATTCATTGCACTTTTCAAACTATGCCTGCATCTTATTTTTACAAGTTCCTTCATTCGCCATGTGGTTAACAATTTCTGCCGTGTCGAACACATGCTTTTCTCCTCTCGCCTCGACACATCTGCTCAAATCTAGTCGCTAGCACATGGGGTTTTCAAATCTATCCGCTTTTCTTTTCCTTCTCTTCGTTTGCGTTGACATCAACTCGTGCTACAGTTTGGTCATTTGCATACACGAGCTGCCAGTGCTGCTGCATACATCTCTGTGGTTTCGTTACAGTTGTCAGTCAATATGTTACGAGTCAATGTATTTGAAACAAAGAAATACTGCATATTGTGAAAAGGCGTTGTGGCAAGATTATATTTTTAATGTCTGCGACGTTGTTCTGTCAACCTATTTAGTATGTCATAGTGATGTTCTCTTGATTCTTCGTTTCGGAAATACGTGAAGAATGATAGCGATTACGATTTTAACTTGAGTTTACTAATGAATTTACATTTCCTTAATCATTTTTTTTATTTCTGTATAATCTTCATAGGGGATAACCGGAGTATCAACAGTCCTATCTCTCCCGATCATATATTACATAATAAAAATTTATTTAGTTATGAAAGCATATTACAAATATTTTCTATTCCACATAAAATACAACCAACCGGATATCAACTACTATGCTGTTGCTCATTCCTAATGCACCATTGCAGCTCAAAATCATATCTATACTTAACTTTAAAAGTATATTATTGTAAAAATCTAGCGCTACTCAAATTCCACGATGACTGATCTTGTCTCAACATTTATCTAACAATCTTATCCTTCAGTCACTTCCGGGCCTTGTTAAGTGGTGAATCCACAAGTAAGAAATATTTACATTAGTTTTCCACTGTGGAATTTCAAATGGTATAATTATTTGATTTTGTACAAAATTACGATTGCGTTTTACCAATATGTCAACTGTAAATAAAACTAAGTGCTAGTAGGTAACCACTGGCAAAACTAAAATTAGTACATGTGCCAATAACAATACCTAATCCCCACCGAAACGTATGGGCCCACACAATGAAAGAGTCGTTCAGTAGTTGAATACCCTGGGGCCTAAGTCAACAAGATAGTGGTTTCTTCGACCGTTATTTTTTCTCAACACATGAATCTAGCACTTATCTTAGAATTCGCTATCAGCCTCTGGTAAAAAAAGGTGAGAGAGGGCCTTTGAGCGTTCACAAAAGGCCAGACCTTGATAAGATGTTTGAATATTGGTGATAGGAGTAGTTGACAGTTGGATGACATACGGCAGGACTTGTTGGAATGATTTTCACTGAAGCAATGGGAAAGGTAAAAGTTTCAAAGCTAAAGGGTGTAATTTTATAAATGTGTTAAAATAAGTAAAAAATATAAAAACGACAAATACACTTTCTCAGATTTCAGCTGATGATAATTCCCAACTTACTTGTTTTCATATATATATATATATATATATATATATATATATATATATATATATATATATATATATATATATACATACATTCATATATATGCATACATATATATACATACGTATATATACATATATACGTATATATACATACATACATACATACATACATACAAATGGTGATTGTCACTTCTTGACAGAAGAAGACCATCTTTCCCTCGCTTTATTGTTGATTACTCGATCATTTATTGTTGATTACTCAATAATTTTCATGTACTTTTGAAAATATATATATATTTTTTAATTATATACACATATATACACTTATACACACACACACACATATACATGGGGAGATGTGCTCAAGATGCATCAATTCCTATTTTCTGTGCGAACGAAGGTGGCTCTTCAGACCAGCCCTGCTCTTACACAGTCTGTTGCAAAGGTCACACTTAAACTGAGATCGAGGGATGCCAACTGGTGCTGCTCTACTGTAGATGCTCAGGCCTCCACTCGATTTACAGACCACAGAGCAAACAGAACATCTGTGCCCTGCAAAGTTTTCCCCATCAAAGAAAGATTGATCTCCATGTGAACGCTTGTGGCTAGCCAGGCCAGCTCCGGATAAAGTCATTTTACCGCATAAATCACAGGTGTGGTTCTGCATGAAATCCTCCGACAGACCTGATATATCTGATAGATTTTTCTTCCGGATATCACGCTTCCTTTTTGCATGCTCATATTTTTTCTTCTCAAAACTATCACAGCCATGATAGACCAAGGAGCGCCACTTTTTACGATCATTGGAAGCACTTTCCCAACTGAACACGTCAATACCAAGAGCTTTAAGATTACCTTTGATGTTATCCTTAAAACGTTTCCTCGGTTTATGTTGTGGACGCCTTCCTTGTATAATTTCACCAGAGAACAGGCGCTTTGGCAATCTATCGTCATCCATCTTTGTCAGATGTCCAGCCCACCTCATCTGGTTGCGTATAACCAACTTCTCGATACAAGGTACATCAGCCCACATGAGAACATCCACATCAGATATACATACATATATATATACATACATACATACATATATATGCATACATATATATATATATATATATATGTATATAATATAAAGCTGTGTGTGTGTGTGCGTGTGTGTGTGTGTGTGGTCACGAATAGGCTCCTATATGGTTGACTATTTTAAAAAACTGATTACATATAATGATAGAAGATGTATCGAGACACAGGAATGGGTATGTTTGATCTGGCAGAATGGTGGGTCATTAAAATTGTGGGGTCTGCGTTCGCGCCTGGTCCACAAAGTATGGAAATAAAAAATTTAAAAATTAAAAAAAAATGTTTACAAGTGTTTTGATATAGATGTACATAAGAATACTTTGATAAGTATGTGTTAACTTAAATAGGGATGGTATAATAAAATTTTGGTGTCTGCGTTCGCGCCTGGCCTCCATAGAATGGAAATAGGCACAAACTTTAATAAAGACTTTTCATATCTATCTACGTAAGTATACTTTGATAATTATGTTTCAGTTTGAAGAAATATGGTATAAAAAAATATGGGGTGTTCGTTCGCCATGTAAAAACCTCCATAGAATGGAAATATGTCACAAAGTTTTTTTAATATATTTTTTAATATAGATCCACAGAATATTTTGATAAGTGTTTCAGTGTGAACAGGTATGGTATAATAAATTATGAGGTTTATCTATTTTATTTTTACTTTAATCATATTTTGCTTTGGATTTGATACCCCCAAATTCGAAGCTATCTCTTTACAACCCTTCCTTTTTATAACCTATCATTTTCTGTAGGCTGTTTTTGAATCGAGTCAACGACGGGTACTTTTGCTAGTATATATATATATATATATATATATATATATATATATATATATATATTGCGTTGAGATGTGTTGTAAGTCCTTGATCAGAAATGTGAGATTATTTAAAAACTATGTTACATATTTTAAGAATGTGTCATGGTTTCGTGGATTGACCTTTTACCATTTAATTTATTATAAATAATGATAAGTTACGATTCAAACCTATATTAACATAAAGTCCGGCTCTATTGACTCAATGTTTTCTCAAAACAGGACAGCTGAGCAGATTCACTGGTAGATATTGCTCTGTTCTTAAAACTCTATTCTTCGATTTGTTTCATCTTGTAAGTCACTGATGATTAGAAATGAGGTTAGCGGTCTTTAAAATGATAAATGATCAATCCACCGTAATGAAACGACTCTGAAATATCTAACACACTCACATGTATGTATGTATATATACATATATATATATATATATATATATATATATATATATATATATATATATATAGAGAGAGAGAGAGAGAGAGAGAGAGAGAGAGAGAGAGAAAGAGAGGGTGGGAGAGGGAGAGAGGGAACAAGTTGGACAGTATTTGCTTACATCATAATCAACGTTATTTTTAAAATTGTGTATTGAATGTTAGTGTTGTAATGTTTCTGATACTTAATTTTTTTTCTCCTTGTTCAGTTGAGGTGAAATCTTTCAAACTGCGGAAATTTTTCTATCGTCTCAATCCAAACTGGTCATTTTGTGGGAGACGAATTTTCCCCATGTAAAAACCTGACATTTAAAAAAGTGCTATAAAATTATTACTAAACGAACTAAAATAATATTTTTTCACGCAACAATTTGAAAATAAATATCCTTCGTTACATATCACTTTACATAATTTATTTTCTAACGAACAATTTAAAAAATATCAACAACGAACAATTTATAAAATACTAGCATGGAGATCCGATGGTGTTCGGGATTGAAGGAGGATCAACAAACGCACCACCTCCCATATATTTATTACCATCGAAATCAGTGAAATCGCCCATTTTTCAAGCAAATCGGTTGATTGCCTGCTCTAGTTAAAGACCCCAGCCCCCACAGTGTACCGGGATGAAGCTTTACATGTCTCCCCGTAATGACTTTGTGCATAATATATACTAGTCTATATTGCACTGTCGGGAACCAACTGCTGACTTTACAAATTGTCTGTAAATGATGGCTTCACTTAAAATTTAAAATACAACAGTCAATATCATGGTGTGAACCTTAATCTCCTGTTCGCGTTTTTACTTGTGAGATGTTCCTAGAACCACAACTGCCGACGCGGTGTCGAGAACTCATTAGGGAAAAACGAATTATAAACACCCCAGTGTTCACGCTGAAACTGCCAACAAGATATTCGAATTGAAGACGTGGTATTCAAAAGACCCAGCTAAATAATATTGAACGTGTGATGAAGTATTCAAACGAGGAGATAGTATTCCAAAATTACGAGCAACGAATCATTCAGAATTGGTACAGATGAAACGGACGACTAAACATTTTAAGGATCAGTTACTTTGGACTCGAACTGCAAGTGTTGCTTTTTTAAAAGGATGTGTCCTCTATAGTATCAGACCTGACCGAATGGTTGCTTGTAGGCATAAAAAAATTCATACCATCCAAATAATTCCAACAAAAACCTAACAGCCAGCCATGGTTCTCCCCTGAATGTGCTGCTGCCATTGCACACAGGAATCACTTTTTCCATAGCTACCAACGTAATAGATGCACTGAGATTAAAGCTTCTGAAGTGTTGCTTTTTAGGCACCATAAACTCTCAGTTTGGCACACCAACTAAAAAGGAATAGGTTTTTCAACGAGTAAAACCTTATAAATGAAAGATTTGTAAGTTAATTTGTTTTTTTACTGAACTAAAATGTGCCTTCACGATTTTCGTTTTACGCTTGGATTTTCTGTCAAAGACAAAATTAAATGTTGTGACAAAAAAAAATTTGATATTAACTTTTTTTTTGTTACGGAAAAAGAGGTGAAGTTTACGTCGCCTTTAGAACTACCATCAATCATTGTAAAAGGATTACAGAAAACGCGAAAATGTCACATACTCAGTCTATCAAATCAAAAGTAGAGGAACAGAAGGTTGGTTTCCATGAGTTTTGGCCAATTATAAACAAGCTCCTGAACAGATGCGTGCCCTTTGTCACAGCATGAGCTGATTTCATCATCACCTGACAAAGCCGAAACCTTTGCTAAAAACTTTGAAGCAAACTCAACTCTAAACGATCAGGGCCGCCTATATCCTAAATTTCCTCCCAAGAGTGCATACCTATTTATCCGCACACCTGTTTATCATGTTACTAAACTTTCCAAGAACATTGATGACAGCAAAGTAACTGGTCCTGACAATGTTCCAGCTATAGTTCTAAAAGAGCTGCAAGCACAACTAGCACCAATTCTTTGCAAAGCTGTTCAATTGATGCCTAAAGAGGAAATGTTTGCCAACACCTTGGAAAACCTCATTAGTTTTCCCAGAATTTAAAAATACTAAAGATCGGTCTTCTGCATCTCATTACAGACTAATTAGTCTTGTGTGTTGTAAGTTGCTTGAATCTGTGTTAATTAAAAAAATTGTAAATCTGTGTTAAATAGAAAAGTTGTAAACCGCCTAAACAAAAACAACTCAGTGATAAGCAACAGGATTTTCGTTCTGCAAAATCTATAGCTGATGATGATGGGCTGACTAATTTCTAGACTGACTAATTTCTAGACTGACTAATTTATAGATTGACTAATTTATAGATTGACTAATTTATAGACTGACTAATTTATAGATTGACTAATTTATAGACTGACTAATTTATAGATTGACTCATTTATAGATTGACTAATTTATAGACTGACTAATTTATAGATTGACTAACTTATAGATTGACTAATTTATAGATTGACTAATTTATAGATTGACTAATTTATAGACTGACTAATTTATAGATTGACTAATTTATAGACTGATTAATTTATAGACTGACTAATTTATAGATTGACTAATTTATAGACTGATTAATTTATAGACTGACTAATTTATAGATTGACTAATTTATAGATTGACTAATTTATAGACTGACTAATTTATAGATTGACTAATTTCTAGACTGACTAATTTCTAGACTGACTAATTTCTAGACTGACTAATTTATAGATTGACTAATTTATAGACTGATTAATTTATAGACTGACTAATTTATAGATTGACTAATTTATAGACTGACAAATTTATAGATTGACTAATTTATAGATTGACTAATTTATAGACTGACTAATTTATAGACTGACTAATTTATAGACTGACTAATTTATAGACTGATTAATTTATAGATTGACTAATTTATAGACTGATTAATTCATAGACTGACTAATTTCTAGACTGACTAATTTATAGATTGACTAATTTATAGACTGACTAATTTCTAGACTGACTAATTTATAGACTGACTAATTTATAGATTGACTAATTTCTAGACTGACTAATTTCTAGACTGACTAATTTATAGACTGACTAATTTATAGATTGACTAATTTATAGACTGATTAATTTATAGCCTGACTAATTTATAGATTGACTAATTTATAGATTGACTAATTTATAGACTGATTAATTTATAGATTGACTAATTTATAGATGGACTGATTTATAGATTGACTAATTTATAGATTGACTAATTTATAGACTGACTAATTTATAGACTGATTTATTTATAGACTGACTAATTTATAGATTGACTAATTTATAGACTGGTTAATTTATAGACTGACTAATTTATAGATTGACTAATTTATAGATTGACTAATTTATAGATTGACTAATTTATAGACTGATTAATTTATAGACTGACTAATTTATAAATTGACTAATTTATAGACTGATTAATTTATAGACTGACTAATTTATAGATTGACTAATTTATAGATTGACTAATTTATAGACTGACTAATTTATAGACTGACTAATTTATAGATTGACTAATTTATAGACTGACTAATTTATAGACTGATTAATTTATAGACTGACTAATTTATAGATTGACTAATTTATAGACTGTTTAATTTATAGACTGACTAATTTATAGATTGACTAATTTCTAGACTGACTAATTTATAGACTGACTAATTTATAGATTGACTAATTTATAGATTGACTAATTTATAGACTGATTAATTTATAGATTGACTAATTTATAGATTGACTAATTTATAGATTGACTAATTTATAGATTGACTAATTTATAGACTGATTAATTTATAGACTGACTAATTTATAGATTGACTAATTTATAGACTGGTTAATTTATAGACTGACTAATTTATAGATTGACTAATTTATAGATTGACTAATTTATAGATTGACTAATTTTTAGACTGATTAATTTATAGACTGACTAATTTATAGATTGACTAATTTATAGACTGATTAATTTATAGACTGACTAATTTATAGATTGACTAATTTATAGATTGACTAATTTATAGACTGACTAATTTATAGATTGACTAATTTCTAGACTGACTAATTTCTAGACCGACTAATTTATAGATTGACTAATTTATAGATTGACTTATTTATAGACTGATTAATTTATAGACTGACTAATTTATAGATTGACTAATTTATAGATTGACTAATTTATAGACTGACTAATTCATAGACTGACTAATTTATAGACTGACTAATTTCTAGACTGACTAATTTATAGACTGATTAATTTATAGACTGACTAATTCATAGACTGACTAATTTATAGATTGACTAATTTATAGATTGACTAATTTATAGATTGACTAATTTATAGATTGACTAATTTATAGACTGACTAATTTCTAGACTGACTAATTTATAGACTGATTAATTTAAAGACTGACTAATTTATAGACTGATTAATTTATAGACTGACTAATTTATAGACTGACTAATTTATAGATTGAATAATTTGTAGATTGACTAATTTATAGATTGACTAATTTATAGACTGACTAATTTATAGACTGACTAATTTATAGACTGACTAATTTCTAGACTGACTAATTTATAGACTGATTAATTCATAGACTGACTAATTTATAGACTGACTAATTTATAGATTGACTAATTTATAGATTGACTAATTTATAGATTGACTAATTTATAGACTGACTAATTTATAGACTGACTAATTTATAGATTGACTAATTTATAGACTGACTAATTTATAGACTGATTAATTTATAGACTGACTAATTTATAGATTGACTAATTTATAGATTGAATAATTTATAGATTTCCTAATTTATAGATTGACTAATTTATAGACTGACTAATTTATAGACTGACTAATTTATAGATTGAATAATTTATAGATTGACTAATTTATAGATTGACTAATTTATAGACTGACTAATTTATAGACTGACTAATTTCTAGACCGACTAATTTATAGATTGACTAATTTATAGACTGATTAATTTATAGACTGACTAATTTATAGATTGACTAATTTATAGATTGACTAATTTATAGATTGACTAATTTATAGATTGACTAATTTATAGACTGGTTTATTTATAGACTGACTAATTTATAGACTGACTAATTTATAGACTGACTAATTTATAGATTGACTAATTCATAGACTGACTACTTTATAGATTGAATAATTTATAGATTGACTAATTTATAGACTGACTAATTTATAGATTGACTAATTTATAGACTGATTAATTTATAGACTGACTAATTTATAGATTGACTAATTTATAGATTGACTAATTTATAGACTGGTTAATTTATAGACTGACTAATTTATAGACTGACTAATTTATAGACTGACTAATTTCACATAAGATCAGGGAATCTATCGACGAGTGTTTCTTAAGAGCAATAGCTCGTCATATCACAGATATTTGATAGGGTTTGGCATAAAGGTCTGCTACACAAGATTGCTAATTATGAAATATCTGGAAATGTCTTCTCAATCATTAAATTTTTTTTTCTATGATAGGTCTTTATAAGTAGTCGTTGTGGGCAGAAGTCCGAAATTCAAATGATCAAGGCTGACTTGCCTCAGTGATCTATTCTGGGCCCAACTATCTTCCTTATCTTCATCAATGATCTTTAAAATCATATATTAAGTTTCTATTTCGACACATCTGCAGACGACACTGCCATCCATAGCAAAACTTCAAAAACCAACAACGACCAAGATCTCTCTGAGTCTCTCTCCTTTGACCCTGAGCACAGTGTGCAATGGGGTAAAAGGTGGTTGGTTAATTTTGATGCATTAAAAACCAAGCTTCTTTCTTTTCTCCATAAACGCTCTGATCCTCACTTGACCTCTTTTGATATGCATGATTCTCCTCTCAAAGAAGCGTCTTTCTTTGAGTAACTCCTACATCTGACCTTCACTTCTGATCTGAAATAGAAGACCTATATCAAATCTGTTGCCTAAATCTAAACTCAAATCCCATAAACAAAGCTGATTTCACTAAAATATGATTATCTTTAAGTCCAATGCAAACAAGTTCTTGTTTAGCCATCCTTTAAATAATCAAATTCTACCGTTTCCACCACTAATGATTACTGCAGTGTTGTTCTGGTGACCTCTGTACACTCATTAACCGTTATCCTGTAGTGGTCTTTGGGCTTTGATGAGTGCTGACCCCCTTGTATATAAACACAAAAGTCAATATTTTTTTCATATGTATACACCTCTCATCTCACATTAATACCCTGTAGCCAAATTACATTCACAGGTAACATGAATTTAAACAAATACATTGAGAACATTGCCACTGTTGCTGCAAAGAAGATGGGTTCACTCTACCATGCTAGAAAATTACTCCCACGAAAAAGTATCCTATATCTCTGAAAAGCTACCACTCGTTTATGCATGGAGTATTGTTTTCACATCTGAACTAGTGCATCTGCTACTAGTCTCTCACTTTTAGATGGTCCAAAAAGGAATTATCAACCTAATAGGTCCCGACCAAATCACCCATGTCCTATCACCAAAATGCTGCATACTTGTACCTGTTTTAAAAGTATTCTAATCGAACGTGCTCGACTTAAAAACACGGACTAATCCCACAAGCAGCAAAATCCCACCCCAATATTCTTGAGATCCTTAGATGAAAGATTTTTACTGTGATAGTTTCTTCGCCGCAACTGCTATATTTTGCATTTTTTTCCATTTCCCTGAAGTTCAAATGTAATGTGAACAAATATCTCATTACTGATCTTCCTACATAGTGTCCCTGTAGATTTGGTCCCAAATAGTTGCCCCTTAGTTCCATATAACATCTTGTCTCGTTTAGGATGAATAACAGTAAAAATAAAAAGATTGTGCAATAGGAAATCTGTTTCTTTGGATGTTAAACAGATTGGAAGTATTCTGATAAGGAGATGGCGGGGAGGGTCTGTTGGTTTTATTTTCGTTTTATCATATCTTCGAAACGATTAGTTGGAGTAATAGTTAACGAAAATTTAACAACAATAAAAAAAGAAAAGATGGACAAGACTATTTTGATTAAACACCTGGATTTGAATAAAATTAAATGAGATTAAGTCAGAAGATTAGCGTACCTTTTTGTTACTAATCCGTAATCAGATTAAGCAATAAATCTATTAAAAGATAAATATCCCCTAAAAAGGGGAATCGTGCATAAAAGTGTGTACATGTCCATTTATCTATGTCTTCATATCCATGTGTTTGTGTATCAACTTGAAAGGATTTATTTTGTATTCATTATTACATATACACATACAGGCAAGCATAGCCAATTTAAAACACACACAAACACTTATATAATTAACTTGGTGAGTTCTTAAGGAGTGAAGCACGCAAACTAATATATCGCTTGGTTTGCCAAAATATCTTTTTTATGCTGATATTAAGCACTGTCCATGTACCCTTGAAATAAATACTGTGACCACTATATATATATATATTCCCCAAGACCTCTGACCTTGATGGAGAAGAGACTAAAACTTGCTGCTATGGTTTCAAATGATCTGAAATAGCAGCAAGGGAAGACTTGATTCCAAATATTTCTCAGATGTTATATCTCCCCTCTTCTGGAAATAATAGGATAAAATAGGGTACGATTATGAATATCTACAGTATTAAATAATCTTCATATACTGTGAAATTTAATTCATGTATGAAAACCAAAGAGAGGAGATATAATATATGAGAAATATTTGGAATCAAGTCTCTCCTTGCTGTTATTTCAGATCATTTAAAACTATAGCAGCAAGTTTTAGTCTTTTATACATTAAGGCCAGAGGTTTTGGGGAAATATTAGAAACTTTCTAATTCATATACAAAACTAGGAAAACAGATGACTATGATTTAAACATTGGTAACGGTGCAGTATCCTCCCACCCTCAAAAAATGCTTTAAAATTACCACATTATATGGTTTTCGAGGGTGCTGAAAACAAAAATATAGTTTAAAATTCCAGGAAACGAGTAGTTTCCAAAAAATAAAGAAATTATATTTTTAAAAAGTCAGGGATCACTTTTCTATATTAATTTAACGTAAAACGAATGCCCACTTTATAGCCACCTGTTTGTAGAGAGTTGAATTCTGATCTATAGTCTCTGAGATTTGGAACTTATAAAATGGCCAAAAAGGTGGTATATATATATATATATATATATATATATATATATATGTGTGTGTGTGTGTGTGTGTGTGTGTGTGTGTGTGTGTACATATATATATATATTACAATAGAAAAATATGAGCATGTAATGTTATATGGTTAAGCTTAAACATAGAAAAGTAAAGGACTAGTTGTTAAAACTGGAAAAGCAAAGGACAAGATATTCTTGTAAAAAATATAATAAATTATAACTTAAAATATAGCAGCATTAAGAATTGATTATATAATTTTAAACTGAATTAAAAAAAAAAAATTTTCTTTTCCAGTTTTAATAACTAGTTCTTTACTTTTCCATGTTTAAGGTTAACCATATTACTTTTCATGCTCGCATTTTTCTATTGTAATCCATGATTTTTCCAGGCTTTCAGTAAATTCACTTGTTTTTTTGTTTAATTTCAGTCTAATTTAAAAAAAAAAATTCTTCTTTCGATTCAAGCTTCTGAAACAGCTCGCGATATCAACGAAGCGTTTGACCCAGAAGCCAATTATGAAGACACAGTACCATGGTGGTTTAAATTTTGTGGCAGCAACAAGAGTCTTGAAGATGATGAGCGTAGCGGCCACCCATCGGATGTTGACAACGATCAATTAAAAGCCTTAGTCCAAACCAATCCAAGCAGAACCGTTTGAGAACTTGCTTCTCATTTAGATGTAATGTTCATGACAATTTCTAACCACTTGAGAGATTGGAAAGACAAAAACCTTGATAAATGTATGCCTCACGTATTGAACAACAACCAAAAGAAATGCAGTTATGAAGTGCCATTTTCCCTTCGCGTGCACAACAATAACGACCCATTTCTCGACCGGGTTTTGACTTGCGATGAAAAGTGTGTGTTTTACGACAACTGGCGACACTCAGCTCAATGGTTAGACGCCGACGAAGCTTCACGCCACTTCCCGAAGGCAGAGTTGTAACAAAAGAAAGTCATGCTGCGACTGGTTTCATGCATTGGTATTTTTTTTAATGCAGGCGAAACGATTACGGCAGAGAAGTACTATCAATAAATAAATGAAATGCATCAGAAACACACAGCATTAGTGAGCAGAAAAGCCCCAATTCTCCTCCACAACAATTCCCGATCATACATTGCTAAACCAACCCTGTAAAAGTTGAACGAATGAGGCTACGAAACGCTCTTCATCCGCCCTACGCTCCAGACCTTTCACCTACCGACTACTACTTTTTCAAACATCTAGGCAACTTTCTACGTGAAAAATGCTTTCAAAATCTAAGCAATATCAAAAATCGCTAGTAGAACGCAAGCTTTTTACGTTACTGACATAAATACAGTTGTTTTGCGTTCGTAAAAGTGTGTTGATTCTGATGGTGCTTATTTCGGTCAATAAAGTTTTAATAAAGCTAAGAAATGTCCATTAGAATTTAAAATTTAAAAATCTCAAGACCTTTCTTGTCAACCTAAAAAATATGGTAAAGAATTTCAATCTTGCATTCCTTGCACTCGGCTAATGCAATGCTTCTGAGAGTCCATAGATCAAATATAAGTAATTATTTAATCTCATTTAATCGGCTCATTTGGCTCAAAAAGTCTATGTTTATAAACAAACCCTTTTAGGGGATTTTGGAGTGCTGTTTTGTTTTTTTATTTGTTTTTTGTTTTGTTTTGTAATTATTATACAAATGAATTAAGCTGTGAAGTGAAAGAATTAATGTATTTACCTACTTTCTCAAGGTAGATAAGTCGTGTAAGGATTAAGGATTTTTGTTGGGCAGGATCAATGGTTGATTTTTATGTTTATTTGTTTCTTTTGTATTTTGACAAAAAAGAGAGACAGTTTTATGCAGCAACGAATTGCGATAAATAATCTGATACTCTTACCTTTAATTTATACTACTTACCACTATTTTATTCTACTTGATTTCATTCAAAGAGTGACAAACTGTCACATATATTGAAACAATCATCATCATCATCATCATCATCATCATCATCATTATTATATAAAAGAAGTATTTATTTATTTATTTTTATTCCTTTGAAATGAGGCTTCATAATTTATGTATTCATTTTTTTGCGGACTGTTATCCTCATCTTCATAGTTGTTTCATCATTTTCCTACACCTCAACCTCTAACCCTTTTCAGGTGATTAACCGCGACAGGATCTGAATATTGAGTCCTGTAACTGTATACCCAGGAATTACTGCCTTCTATAATTGTTGCTGTCTCAGCACGTTTTGGTCAACTAATCCACTGATCTGCTTGGATAGGATTGAAACCGCAATCTTCAGCGCATACACACACATAGTTTCCTTCCCAATATAGGAAGGATTCTAACACTGTTTCCTTTTCATTTTCGTATGGTCTATGATCGTTTCCTTCTTCTGCATTTTTCCTTTTAATACTCTGAAGATGTCCTCTGCAATAGGGACGAAACGTTGATCATTTCATAAATTCATTCGGTTTTTCTTTTTTCAAAACAACATATATATATATATATATATATATATATATATATATATATATATATATATATATATATATATATTACACATATATATGTATTATATATATTGCATATATATATTATATGATATGTTTTACATATATATATTATATGTATCGCATATATACATATGTAAAATATGTATTACATACATATATAATATGTATTACATATATTACATATATATATAATATGTATTAAATATATATATATAATATGTATTATATGCATTATATATTATATGCATTATATATACATGTGTTATATATATATATAATGTATTAAATATATATACAATATGCATTATATATATATATATATATATATATATATATATATATATATATATATATATACTAGCCTATGTGGTGCCCGGCGTTGCCAGACTGTTCGGAGGTGTGTGTGTGTGGAGCAAGAAAAATGTGGTAGTAGGCAGGCTGGCTCAGACCCGTACTACAAAGGAGGAAAGCACGTAAAATGAAAAAACGTGACGTCTTTGGCGTTGCACCCATCGTCAAACCGGCATTGGCGAAGGTTTAAATTAAGGCTAGTCAATCGAAAAAAGAGGATGACTTTCGAAAATATCGGTGAAAAAAGCGACCACTCCCTGTAGAAAAGTGCCCACTTGAGGGTGAAAAAATTAATATTTTTAGCCAATTCTTTGATATTTATCCGAAGGGGCGAGCTTCAACACTAAACTGACCTCGTGAAAATCTGTTCCCTCTTCCAAAAGTTTTGTGCAAACATACCAACATACCAACATACATACTCATATAATATAAATCTCATATATTTACAGACAGGTGAGATTTATATTATAGATAATATGTGTAATATATATATATATATATATATATATATATATATATATATATATATATATTATCTGTATTGTATATATACATATTATCTGTATTTTATATATATTACATATACATCTAATATATATTACATATACATAGAATATGTATTGCATATACCTATATGTATTACATAGATATACATAATATGTATTACATAGATATACAATATGTAAATAATATGTCTTACATATATATAATACTAGCTGTACCCGGCAACGCGTTGCTGTGGCTCAGTTTGTTAAAATGGAACACATGTGAAAGTAGAGAAAAGTTTGATTCTTTTTTTCAAGAGAATGTACAAATTATTTATTTTTTTAACAGATGTTAAAAAAATAAACAGAAAAATACTTCCATCATTAATTATGCAAAAAAATAAATAAAATGTTGATTTAGTGTTTCAATATGCTTATAAATTACGATAAAACTTGCTGAGTATGCACTGTTTTACGGTTGTTGTAAAAATGGAACGGAAACTTAAATTTCGCTTCATTTTAATCTTTCTTAATTTTTTAATTGTCCCCCCCAACGAATATAATCAAAACAGTAAAATTCAACAATTGTACTTTATGTATATAAAACACAAAATGGGTGTTTGTATTACTGTACACATAGATTCGAAAAAGTTGTCAAAAAACAAATATATAACAAATAAATGTTATCAAAGCCAAGATAAGTTACTTTTCTGCCAAACTGGATATATTTTTCGTGTTTTTATTCAATGTAACATATTTATTCAGCTCGAAAACCATACAGTGTTTACCGATGTATTCGAAAATTCAAGATGGCGCCTCACACCCTCTTTAACACCGTAAGTATAGAAAAAGGTTTTATAAATAAAAAACTATACAAAATACTATTAAAAACTCGCCGAATATATGTCAACCTATGTCACGGTAACATATATTGAGCGAGTTTTTAACAGTATTTTATCCGGTTTTTTATTTATAACATCTTTTCCCACACTTACCGTGTTAAAGAGAGAATCAGACGCCATCTTGAATGTTCCAATACATCGGTAAACACTGTATGGTTTTCGAGCTGAATAAACATGTTACATTGAATAAAAACACGAAAAATATATCCAGTTTGGTAGAAAAGTTACTTATCTTGCCTTTGATAACATTTATTTGTTATATATTTCTTTTTGGACAACTTTTTCGAATCTATGTGTACAGTAATACAAACCCCACAAAATATTTATTAAAAAAAAAAAATTTAAAAAAAAAGTTTATAACGAAAGGGAAATAATTCCATTTTTAAACGAAAAAGTCAGTTTACCTAACTTACTGTATTAATGCTATGTTTTAAGCAAGAAAAAAAAAAGGTAAATATCCAGATACGCTACTACAGAACACCGACCACTCTAATTTGTTTTTTACAGGTAATTGAGGTCTCTGACAACGAATCTGATAGTCAAACTTGGGGCAAATTTACCGTTTGCATGGTATTTACCCCTGAACCCACGAACTTCTTTCCACCATTTTGCAGCTTCCGTTTATGTTACGCGCATGCACGCTGTAGCATAAACGACGGCTTCACCAAGCAAACTACGTTGGGGGGAGGGGATTTTTTTTCTTCCAGGACATAGAATTTTCTAATTTTCAAAAATACATTATAGCGCTTTTTGGGTGGAAAATTTAAAATTAGCTGAAAAAGAAATAAAATAAGATAAGGAAAGCACACCAAGGTGGAGTGGGGGGGTAATTTATCTGGGTTTTTTTTTGTTTACCTGGAACATCGAATTTTCAAATTTTCCGTAAGTAACGCACCGACATTTACCAATTAGAACACCATTTAACATTTTCCGAAGATTTTACTTTGTACATTGGGGCACGAGCGGGGGGGATGTGATGTTGGCGCGTGCGCGCCCCAACATCACCCCCCCCAAACAAATTAGAGTGGCTGGTGTTCTGTAGTAGCGTATCTGGATATTTACCAAAAAAAAATATTTAGGTTTGGCTATAAATTCCTAAACTCATGTCACCCTAAATAATTTAGGTGACTGAAATAGGAATCTAATTGAATCTTTAATTTTTTGAATAGTATGTGAGAAATTCATTTTTCTTCGAGTTATATTGAATTCATTAATACGGACTTTAGGGGCTTTTTTTCGTAATGTTACTGTAAAAATTATTTTTTATTGTTACAAATTACGATGCTTAAAAAAAAGCAAAAATAAATTCTTGCGTTTTTTATTTACTACTGAAAACCATAACTTTAGTAAAAGTATTTTTTGTTTAAACAAAATAAAACATTTTCACTAAGAGTTAAGTAAAAATAATAAGTTCATTATATTCTGCGATCATTATTTGAAAAATACTGCAATTTTCATTAAAATTGGTTAATTTCCTGATTTTTGGTGAATTTTTAAGTAAAGGGAGGAGTCAAAATGTGTATACACTTTAAGCGTCGGCATTCATTTTGCGACCACGTGTGGTTAATTTAAATTAAAGTTCAATCACATGGTTACATTATCAATAATCATGTAATTAAACCCATTGAAAATTTACCGATATTGTAAACACATTCTGTTTACATTAAGCCTGTAGTGTTTTTTTAGTGACGCAATGTTGTCAACTGAGATTTAAAAAAAACCCGCGAGATCAGGAGAAAGAAATGTCCAGAAAATCGCTCTGAAATTTTCCAAAATCGCTAATTCCCCCCCCCCCCAAAAAAAAACTCCATAATGTTCCGTGTTTTCTCACTATGGGTTTGTATTACTGTACACATAGATTCGAAAAAGTTGTCAAAAAACAAATATATAACAAATAAATGTTATCAAAGGAATGATAAGTTACTCTTCTACCTAACTGGATATATTTCTCGTGTTTTTATTCAATGTAACATGTTTATTCAGCTCGAAAACTATATAGTGTTTACCGATGTATTGGAACATTCAAGATGGAGTCTGATTCTCTCTTTAACGCGGTAAGTTTGGGAAAAGATGTTATAAATAAAAAACCGAATAAAATACTGTTAAAAACTCGCTCAATACATGTTTCTGTGACATAGGTTGACATATATTCGGCGGGTTTTTAATAGTATTTTGTATAGGTTTTTTTATTTATAACACCTTTTTCTATACTTACGGTGTTAAAGAGGGTGTGAGACGCCATCTTGAATTTTCGAATACATCGGTAAACACTGTATGGTTTTCGAGCTGAATAAACATGTTACATTGAATAAAAACACGAAAAATATATCCAGTTTGGCAGAAAAGTAACTTATCTTGGCTTTGATAACATTTATTTGTTATATATTCGTTTTTTGACAACTTTTTCGAATCTATGTGTACAGTAATACAAACCCCCTTCGTAGGTTAGAATGCCCCCCCACCTAAAATGTACTTGGAAAAATCGATTTTATAGTGAGATTTAAGAATGGTTAGTCGAAAAAAAGGTGAAAAACAAAACAAATAAGCAATAAATAATTATTACCAAAGGCAATAAATGCTACTTTTTTTTACTTACATGAATCAGTTTATTTTATGTTTTAAAGTATTTTCAAGCGCTGTTCTTTATTTTTTAATAAAAGTAAAAAATAAAAAAAAAGAAGTCGTATTATCGTCTGACAGCGATCGCCCGATCCATGGCTAACGTGTAGTAACGTAAACCGGCCCCCCAAAAAAGAACAAAAAAGGAAGTCCATGTACGTGAATCTCGCCGCATATAAAACTCTATTTACCTGAATGTCGTCTGGTAAGTGGTACGGTGAAAAAGTAAAGGAACGTGACACAAATAGAGTTGGATACACAAGTAAGAGTCGTATAGTGATAGAGTGTAAGTAAAACCTGGAATATCAGGTTGTTTCGTTTCGTTTTAACAATGGAAAGAGCAGAAAAAGCAAAGAAAAGAAAAAAAGAAGGAAAGACCGAATGGAAAGATTATGAAGGAAGTTTGGTAAGAAATAGCTTTACAAAAGTGAAATATCCTGTAGACTGAAACATAGGAAAGTAGTCCCCCCACCACCATCAGCACAACAAAAGAAAATCAAAATGTAACGATGTTAAACATGCCGTCGCGTAAATCGCAGTTCTGATTTTTAGAAAACCCTACCAATGCGAGTCTAAAGTTAATGTAAGTCGAGTATTCGAAGTAATGTGTTCGGTAATGCAATTCAAGATAACGTATAGCGTTTAGTTTGTGTTTACGTTTATGGAAAGAAAGAGAAACATAGGGAAGTACCCCCACCACGATCACCCAAAAAGCGAAAAAGACAACGAAAGGTAAGAAAGAAAGAAAGAAAAAAAGAACGAAAGGAAAGAGCAAAACGGAAGTTGTGTTTGTGAAAGTAAGTTTGGTGCGTTTCACGTAAATGTCAATTCAGGTTTTCATTAAACTCTAACCACGCGGGTTATAACGAAATCGAAGTAATGTAATTGTGAATTCAATTCCAGGTAACGGATTGTGTTCTGTTTTAATCTAATTTTATTATAATAAATGCTTTATAAATTGTGTTTATGTTTTATGCTAACCAATGGCAAAGTAAGCGTGGTTCGTTTCAGCGTAAGTCCAGTACAGTTTTAAGATAAATTCTAACCGGTGGTCGGTTTTAAATGTCTCCTGTGAACGGTCTGGAACGGTGTAAGTGAGTGGCGGTGGAAGGATGAATTTAGTAGAGAGATTATACTTTACTACTTCCATTAAATGTAACCGATTTTTACAGTGGACTCTCACCAGACAGAATATAGGAAACTCTGATCAGCGAGATACTGGATATGTAATAAGCCTATAGCATACGGCAGATGTCGTGATTCAGTTTGTGAATGATACGGCTGCACCAAATGTATACAGGTGCAGTCCTATAAAGGTCAAAGTTGGAGGGGGAAAAATGAGTTCATTTTATTTATATAGAGAAGAAGATGTATTACATATATATATGTAATACATATATATATATATTACATATATATAATATGTAATAAATATATATATATATATAACTACTTCATTTATTCACATAAATTTAATATACGAAAGTATAGATTTATGGGTAAACTTTAAGTATTTACTTCAAAAGTGCTCAATACGTAGGTAGAGCTAGTTAGTAATTTATAAAATATATATGGCGATTAAGCTACACTGAATATTCTGCGTTTCATCCAACTATAAGCCTGACGAATCCTATAGTTGGATGAAACGCAGAATATTCAGTGTAGCTTAATCGCCATATATATTTTATAAATTATTATATACATACACATATATATATATATATATATATATATATATTACATATATGTATTATATGTATTACACATATTGCTATATAGTTGTGGAACAGAAGAGAAATTAGCTGTTATCTATCTATCTACTTATCGATCTAGCTCTCTATGGATCTTTGTATCTGTATATCTAGCTATCGATCTATCTGCCTGTCTAATTTGAAGTAAACAAGAGATGAGATGTTATATCTTATATAAAAATTGCCAAAAAATGTTGTGGTGTAAACTGGTAAAGTTGCACCTGAAGAGAGTTGGCCAACATTGGAAGTACGTTTCTGTCAAAAATAAAAAATAATAGATGAGTTGGAAAGAAGACGTAAAACAGAGAGGACGGTTTAACGGGGAAGGAGCTGACGTGTCTGAAAATGGGGACTAGAAGGTAGCACATGAGCAAAGATATTCACTTCCCATTCCTCTGCGACCACACCTAGGAAGTGATGAATTTCGAGGTGAACCAAAAGACCAACCCCGCAGATGAAAAGTCAATCAGATATGTCGAAATACATGCATGTGTTTATGTTATGTTTAACGCACCGGCGGGCAACACATAAACATGATCGCGGAAGACAGACTGAAACACGATCAGTCCAGAATATAGTCATTTACTAACACGACACATCCATACAATCAGACTACGTATAAATGAACCCCTCCATAATATTACATACATATTATATGTATTATATATATAATATGTATTATATATATAATATATATATATATATATATAATATATATACAAAATATATATAATATTTATATTAATATATATAATATATATACATAATATATATATAAGTTATAATAATACATAATATATATAATATTTATTATATTTAAAATACATTTATATAATATATATATGATATATATAATATGATATATATAAAACATGTATATAATTAATATATATTATATATTTAAGTTATACATATATAAAAAATAAATACATAATATATATATATATATATATAATGAATATATCTCCATATAATATATATACTATATATATAATATATATATAATATATACAATATATATCTATGTAATATATATATATATATATATATAATATATATAATATATATCTATATAGTGTATATAATATATATAATAAATATATATAATATATATGATATCCATATAATATATATATCATATCCATATAATATATATAAAAATATATATAATATATATAACATATATATATGATATAATATATATATATATGATATATAATATGTATAACATATATAATATAACATTGGTCAACATTATGTCACAATTTGGTGCGATTTAAATATTATCGACCCATAAAACCAAAATCAGTAGTTTATTGTCGTTGTTTATATAAACAGGGGCCTGCTTCGCATTGTCTAAATTGTTGTTTAATCATGAAATACTGTATTCCAACATTGAGCACTCTGCTTTAGACCGTACAATGACTTGTTAACTCGCCATACACTATTTTTATTTTTCATTATAAATCCCTCTGGAAGGGTAGTATAAATTTCACAGTCTATTGGGGCATTCAAATAAGCATTTTTTACGTCTATTTGATGAATGTTTAGGTCATATTGTGATGCGATTTGCAGTAATATTTAGATTGTCGTTGGGTTTGTGTTCGGTGAAAACGTAGGAAAATATTCTATACAGTAAATCTGAGAGTATCCTCTAGCAACAAATCTAAATTTGTAATGTTCAATGCCTGACGTGGTGGTCTTTTTTGTAAAGACCCATCTTGTAAAAATAACATGTTTATCTTTTGGGAGATGTACTACCGTATAGGTATTATTTTCGGTCAAAGCATCTATTTCTTTTTTCATGGCTATTTTCCATTCTTCACAATGTTCTGAATTAATTGCGCCATTAAAGCTTTTTAGCATATTTTCCATGGAATAGCAATAGGCGATTTGATAATCTTTCATATTGTCGACCACAAAAAAATCGGGTCGCCTTCTATTTCTTTAGGGATATCTTTCGACTTTAATATCATCATCATCATCATCATCATCATCATCATCATCATGGATACTCTCGTCTCCGACGTCCTTATTGTCTTCATTTGTTTTAATAATTTGAGGAAATATAATTTCATCTTCTTCATATGACTGGGTTCTGCCTTTAAAATTAGACGTGTCTGTGAATTTTACACATCGGATTCTTTTTATTTTATGTTTCTCTGGAAAAAATACTAAATTGGCTGGATAGTTTTTATCGTATCCAATAAATATACCCCTATCGGTTTTAATATTTAATTTACTCTTTTTATCTATATATGCGAAGCAAGTTGAATTCTTCTCTTAGTTATTTTCTTTTCTTTTAATTATATATTACATTACATTTCACACTCATTGGATCTTAATTATATCCCCAAGCGTATCATGGCAAACTTCCCAAACTTATACCATGCCTCTAATTTCCAATGTTTTAAAATCCTATTCTGGTTTAAATACAGTCCCACCGTTATCACAATAATTCCCTGGCTACTCCTCCCATCTGCACCCTATATGCAAGCTACCTTTATTATTTCATTCATAAAGTGCTTATTGCTAAACGTCACATTCCGTATTTGTTACCTAGTACCCTCTTCCCTCTTCTGATAAGTATTAGGCTTCGAAATGCCTATGTATAACGAGTTATTATAACCGCTACTTCATCGATTTATCATCTTTTTAAATTGATAAATAAATCTATATGTACCAGCATATATTTTTGTATTGTCGGTATTTTCTCTCTCTCTCTCTCTCTCTCTCTCTATATATATATATATATATATACATATATATATATATATATATATATATATATATATATACAGTGCCCCGCAAAAGTTTACAATACACATTTGAAACTGTCAGTTTTTGTATTTCTAGCTTCCAAATGGTAATTAAACTTTTTATAAACATAGAAAATGTATTGAAACTAAGATAGGAACAATGGGGAAAATAAAAAATAACAATTTAACACAACTCAATAATTAGCAACGCAAAAGTTTACAACACATATCAAATTCATTAGATTTCTCAATAATTTTATAATGGTTTATCATGGTAAAATGTTTAGAAGCATTTAGAATGTTCAGGAATATGCAATACTGTTGTGAGACTGGATATCACCCCATAGTGGACTCGTCCAGATCCTATATAATTAGCTCCTAAGGCTGGTAAGACGGAGCGAGATCTCAACGGATATTGTACCTCGGGGAGCGAGATCTTACTGATATCTGCAACTACTACTATTCTCTTTATCTTTCTCTATATCCTTGTACCTTTCCTTAATACACTTATAAACCACCTACTACGTGTTTTCTCGTGTCGTTCTTGTGGATCCAACTGAGCCCCACAGCAAATAGACATCGAAGTAAGCAATTAGTAAAAGTATGGCATCATTCTTTATATAATAACCGTAATGTAAGCAACCACATCATGGGAAAGAATAAACAGATTGGTCAAGAACTCAGAATACGAATTGTAAGTGTTCATCAAAGTGGATTGGGATATAGGACAATATATAAAAAGTTGATGGTTCCATTGACTTCTGTTAGAACAATAATTCGGCACTGGAATTTTCACAAACCAAAATTGCCTTCTATGGCACTCCAAAAACATCGAAAGTTTGGAGAAAAAAATGTACTTAATAACCAGTCAAAAAACACCATTCCAACAGTAAAATTCGGAGGAGAATCCATTATAATCTGGGGTTGTTTTAGCGTGAGAGCTGTAGGAAAAGTGGAAATAATAAAAGGAATAATGAATGGAGCACTTTATAGGAGTAACTTGGTGAAACCCCTTGAAGAAAGTATGAAGTTGCTCAAATTGAAATCAGACTGGATATTTCATAACATAATAACGATCCAAAACACGCGGCGAAATTCACACAAAATTAGTTTAATTCTAATAATATGATTGTTTAAAAGTGGTCTAGTCAATCTCCCGATCTCAATCCTATAGAGAATTTAGGGGGAGAATTGAAATTACGGGTTCATAGAAGAAAACCTTCAGATCTGCGAGAATTGGAGAGTATTTGTGTGGAAGAATGGAATAAAATAACACAAGACACATGTAAGAAGTTCGTAGGAGATTACTCAAAACGTCTATATGCTGTAATCAACAATAATGGCTATGCTACAAAATATTAGATATTATTTTGTAAACGCGCTGTAAACTTTTGCGTTGCTAATTATTGAGTTTTCGTTTCGCTTGTGTTAAACTATTTTTCCCCCACTGTTCGTATCTTTGTTTCAATACCATTTCGAAGCTAGAGATACAAAAACTGACAGTTTCAAATGTGTATTTTGCGGGGTATATATATATATATATATATATATATATATATATATATATAAAGAGAGAGAAAATATCGACAATAAAAAATATATACTGGTGCATAGAGATGTATTTATAAATTCAATAAATATGGTACATCGATGAAGTAGCGGTTATAATAACTCTTTATACCTAGGCATTTCGAAGCGTAATACTTATCAAAAGAGGAGAGAGGGTACTATATAAATATATATATGTGTGTGTGTGTGTGTGTGTGTGTGTGTGTGTGTGTGTGTGTGTGTGTGTGTGTGTGTGTGTGTGATTCATAAACAAACTTTTTCGATGTATCACAGTTCTTTAGTACGGTTAGCATAGCAATCGTTTCGAGTCAAGATCCAAACCTGACTACCCAACAGTTAAATTATTTTCTAAATTACATTCTAAATGAAGTGTACCCCCATGCTATCCATGTCATTTACAGCTGTTTTCAGACGGTGTTTACTATCTGTGATATTATATAACATAAAATCTCTTTATACGATGTCGCATTTAAAGACAGATTTCATTGAGCAACTCTAATAGCACGCAGAAAGACAATAAGAATGTTTGAAAACAAAGCGTTGTTTTCACAAAAGAAAAAGAAGTGTGCATCTAATGTTCGAGCTATTTAACGTTGGATCCGTACTTGGGTCTTATTTTCATGGGAGGTTTTCTTTTATATTTATATATATTGTTTGGATTTATTATTTCGTTCAAAACACACAAATTAATGAAATCACATTTCATTATTTTTCTTAATTCTTGGATATGTTACTAATTTCAACAATTATTTTTCATAATTTTAACCCACATTATACCCGCGTAAGAAAATAATAACTTTGATATATTTGTGTGGTCCGATTATTTCATTAATAAACACTAATCAATTGACTCGCATTTCATCATTTTTTATAATTCTTGGATATTTTATTAATAATCGTTATTTATTTTTTAATATAAATGACAATGCTTATGAAATTCCGTTCTGAAAAAAAAGAGACGGGTTAAACAAATTTGTGCTATACGGAATAATTGAGAATAAACATCATCTAGAAGCAGCCCTGAACGATTCAATAGCATAGTGTATGCACTATATGTAGCTTATTTGAATATTCGATCCATACGAAGATGTTTTTTTATTACGTTTTGTATCAGCTTAACTCACAAACGAACTAACAGGTTGTAACTGTGATCGAACATCCATTGGCTGCCTTCGCGATCGAGCCAACTTCATTAGTGTTATCAGTATTCATTCAGATGCCAACCCTTCCTTCGCTCAGGATTGACAAGTTCGCAAGAAAAAGAAAACAAAATAATATCAAGCTGTATCTGCAGTAATTACTGTTCCGAATTACTTTTGAAAATCATTTTAAACTCCATCCCATCATAAGCCTATTAAGGATTTTAGCAGAAAAAGGTTTCAGCTATTAAATCGTGGGGAGATTTGAGGACACAAAAGGAGGGACGTTAGAGGGAAAGAGTGTTGGTAAATAGTGACGGATGGAAGCCGGGATTTTTGATTAGTTGAGTGGACATGTGGGTAGGGATTGGAGTTGCAAATAGATTTTAGGGGGTTCCTACAAGTCTATTGTCAGTCGGTAAGGGGATTGTTTCATAATATGCCATCAATTTTCGTTTTGTGAGGCTTCCTTTTTTATTCTTTCTTTTTATGCAGGTTTAGGTAGGGAGGGAGCTTATTTTTTTCTTTTCTTTCGTCATCTTTTTTTATTTTTATTCCTTTTTCTCTATCTTTGTTTTTAAATCTTCTGTAAAAATGTTTTTTTTTTACATTTTTGGTTTCTTTTTTTTTTTGTTTTCCTTTTTTTCTCAGGTATATTTTTTTCCTTATTTTTAGTTAGTTTATTTGCCTCTTCCTTCTTTAGTTTTTCCTCTTTCTTATATTTGTATTTCGTTTTCTGTTTTTTCCTACTTTTCTTTTTTACAAGCACATTTGACCTCTGCGTTTTTGCTTTTCTCCCAAAACTCATTTCTTTTTCTTTTTCTTCTTTCTTTCTTTAATTATTTCTTCTCTCTTTTCTTTTTATTTTCTTTCCAAACTAATTTATTTTTCTCATTTCATTCTTTATTTTCTTACTTTATTTCTATTTTTCTTTCTTCTCTTTCTTAATATAACGCTTTCATTTGTTATTTTTTTAAATAATTTCATACGTGTCTTCAGTTTCAGCATTCTTCTTTCCTTCTTATTGCTCTGCCACTTTCTATCTTTGTTCACCTCTTGTTTTCCTCACATTATTGTATTCTTTCCTTTTAGTATTTCCCGGCATATTTTTCATTATCTTTCTCGTTTCTATCTTTCTGATGCATCTTCTGTCATTATCTTTCACGTTTGCTTTTTGTAATGACTTCTCTCTCTTAAGTTTATTTCCTGCCTTTTCTGTCTTTATTTCAGCCATTCCATTATTCCATTATTTCTGTTGACAACAAGTTACAATCCCATCAGATCTCTTGCACTCAATCATGCACCAACACCAGTGGGAAACATATGAATCCACATTTCCTCCACAGCCATGTTCATCTAATCTATCACACAGAGTATTTATCCGTCTGTGCATGTATGTGTGTCCAGTTAAAAAGTAAGAAAATATAAATCAAGCACATACAAAGTAAGCATTTCCATTTCCGGATGCATAATATATAAAATGTAAAAAAGTTATTACTTAGTTTAACTAAACTGACGCAGAATTCATTGATTCTTTAGTGTAAGGGGGCGATTTTTCAGCCATTTTAGCTACTAACTAAAAGTAAGCAAGTCTAATTTTTATCCAAATTTTCTTTTCTTTATGCGAACTCATTCCTTGAGAAATCTATACAAAAGGGTTGATTGTGTGCATGTCCAAAGATAGAAATGGGTTGGGTCGGAGTGAAAGAGAGAGAAATAAAATGGGAGCTGAAGAGAGAAATAAATAGAAGTTTTGATAGAAAGTTAGACTTTTGCTTCATGATTGTGCTGTTATATGAATCATTTATATTTTGTAGTAGTAGTAGTAGTAGTAGTAGTAGCAGTAATATATGCTAAAGAGAATCGAACAGCTAGTTGTGTTGACAAAAACGTTTGATGTATGAAAAATCCTCCACGAAATGCTGTTTTCATACTATTGCTTTTAAATTGTAAGCTATTTAAGTTTCAGAAAAGAAGAGAAAATGTTCCAAACAAAACGACAGTATAAATCAAGAAAAGTTTTGAGTTGGAAAAAGTCTTGAGCAGAAAAATGTGAAGCCAAAAAGCTGTGCAGGCATTCTTAAGAGATCTAGTATATTTATGGAGTCATTCCGGTTTCTGATTGGTTGCTACCAGAGCTCGGCTTGATTTGATTTTTCGGTTTTTATCACCACTTTCAGTGAATAAAACCTTCCAATTTTTTTGTAACCATACATTTTATTTTACTAAAAATATTGCAATAGATGCAATTTCTTTCTGGCTATGCATATAGTTATTTATAATTAATGGTGTGATATACTATAAAATAGATAAACAATGGATTATTATTTATCTATTTGTCCACGAAGTCAGCAATATATTTTCAAAACGGTAACGCGAGGTAAATACTACTAGTGTATATCTCGCTTGGTTCAGCCACACTTATAAGTCATAAACGAAGAATCATGTGCCCATAGATAATTAAATTAATATATATGTGTGTGCGTATGTGTGTGAGTGTTGCCCCCTATTTGGGAGTATCACATTGTGAAAGGAAAATTATTCTTTCCTAGCATTAAAGTAAAATGCTCTTTTATATGAATAAGTGAATAACATTGATACTCACCCACAGATAAATTATTTCCCTGTATCACAGCCGTTCAGTGCAGATAAACAAGCAAATGTCATAAGTTGGGATCGAAACTCAACCGTTTAGATAACAGTCAATGCTTATCACTCCTATATCATTTGACAGCTGCTAAGGTATATTAGTATAAAAATGTAATGGCAAAT
This sequence comes from Euprymna scolopes, assembly GCF_053919585.1. Lineage (NCBI taxonomy): Eukaryota > Metazoa > Mollusca > Cephalopoda > Sepiida > Sepiolidae > Euprymna > Euprymna scolopes. The sequence continues at coordinate 48,690,638 of NC_136483.1, forward strand.
TAAATTATATAGAAACGTTTGTTACACGCTTGATTTCATGAGAAAATTAAACACGTATTTCTCCGCGCCTTACTTGCTATGAATATATTTTGATGAAAGAAGTATTAAGCTCAACTCAGGTACTGGACACTCTCGGAGTAAAAAGTAAAAGAAATATTCCCTCTATTTATTATCAGTTGGACATTAACTGTCGTTATTATTAAAAACATTTTTCTGCTTTACTGTTTATTTTCATATTTTTAATACACTAGTAAAAATAGATACTAAGTAAACATTATTCAAAAATAGGAAATCACCTGAAAATCTTAAATTTAAAAACGATAACCTTAGTAAACTGCATCGTAATAGTAATAAGACATTACTAAAAAATTAACTACAGAGTAATTAACTAATGTCTCTTTTAAAAGAGCTCATCTTACAATCAGTTGGCGCCAGAAACATCTCTACAATTAAGTAATGTTATCGTTTAAATGTTTCGATAATCATGATATTTCGTGCCTAACCGATAACAATCAGAAAAAATATTTTGAAACGATAATATTGGGAGGGTGTTACTTGTAATCTTGCCTACCCCTACTTTTATTTGCTTAGTTTAATTTTTCGAGACAATCTTCTTTCATTCTTTTGTATATATTTTATTATTTTCTTATACAAGTGGATACACATTCATACACATCTACGCTACCACAAGAAATATTTCTATCCGTCTACTTGCGGTCCTGGATATGACCTTAAACTATATCCGATGGTGAGGCCCCAGTTTGCGGGTTTTGGGGAGTGTGGAGCCACCCTTTAATTTCCATTGCTCCCAGGTCCACTCTGACCCGGAGTGGTAGTACCTGTTAGGGTCACACCTATGGGTTAAATAGAAACTGACTTGCAAAAAACAAATATATTCTATTAAAAAAATTTTCTTCAAAATCACCTGATTCGGCATTAAATAACCTGAAAAGGGTTGATATGCTGTGAAACAACAACAACCAACCAACCGTCTGCTTGCATATTCATTAACTACCTATTCGGCTATTTAGTGGAATGATGACCTACATATAACAGGCTGTTCTAATATATTCAAGATCTAGCGTCCCACAACTATTAAATATCATCCTCTCTCTCCTAGAAAACATTTACACGGAGTTGTCAAATAAAGACACAGTACAAAAAATAACTCATACATTTTTTTAAGTTTTAAATATTTGTATTCGTGCAGTTTAAGACCCAAGCTGAAACCGATGTTTTATCGGCATTTTCTGGCAGTGTTTATGAACCATCAAAAAATGGCAAAACACTTTGCTAATCAGATTGCAACAGATTGCAATTGCCAATAGAGAATTGAATCTACATAATTATAAAACTCAAATGACCTTGTAACGGGTGTTGTTACCCAACATCCGGTTTACAACTTCCGGTTGCGCATGCGTACACAAACATAAGCATATAACAGCGTAAAGAAATAATCAACTCGACAATAAAACGTATTGTTTTATTGTGTACGTTTTCAGTATCCCAATTGTTTTTGGGTTTTTTTTCGCGTTTACATTATCCAAATAAACAATTGTTAATATTTTCTACTTTTTTTACATCGTTTATTTTCTCACAATAGCGTAAATAAATAATTAACTCGACAATAAAACGTATTGTTTTACTGTATACTTTTCAGTGTCCCAATTGTTTTTTCCCGTTTACATTATACAAATAAACAATTGTTAATACTTTCTGTTTCTTTTTACATTTTTAGTTCATTTCCGCATTGTCTTAATTAGTGTTATTACCTTATTATTAGCATATAAATTAAATATTTGACCTAATTGGTCATGAATGTTTGTATAAAATAAATTTAAAAAAGTTACATTTTATTTCAATTTTCTATTTAAAAAGCCATTCTTAACACGGGGAGAATGTTTTTAACTATTCTGTACTTTCAACTAACAATTTTATTTAAGAAAGATATATTAAAATTAGAATTTAACTTTAAGTATTATGGTATCTGTTCAGTGCACATTTACCTATAAGTATGGCAAACCACTTATAATTCAATGGCTGTTTTTTTGTTTTCAAAAATAAACAATTATAAACAGAACAACTCATAGAAATCTATCTATATTCTTTTTTCATTTTAATATACTTTCATAGAAATGTTTCTGTTATGTCAGAAAAAACTATTTTCTTTACTTCACAAGTGTCATGCTCATGCATTAATTCCATAGCTAATATAACATACTCAACCAACGAGTCACGGGTAGTCTAGTATAGCATAAAATTCAACAAGAAAATTGATTAAAGCAATTATGAATTTCGTCCTGATAAGAATTATTGAATCTTGTCGAAAGAGAAAAATTATGGCCCAAAGATAAGTTGCAGAAAATGCGCACATATATGCAAGATAGAAAAAAAGAATTTCGCTAACCGCCAATCTTACCCTACAAAAAAAATTGCACTTACAAAAACTGTTTCTCTTTTTCGCTCTAACCCTACAACAAAAACAATTAACTCAAACCCAACCAGGTTCAAAAGATGTTCCAGCAAAAAAAAAAAAAAAAAACGATTCATGAAAACAAAATATAAATTCACGAACAAATGTGTTATAAAAAAGTTAAAATCATAATTACTGCTTTTTGTTTTTTTACTTAAATTTTGAAAATTTTTCCAGTCTGACATTGTTTTCTTAAAAATACATATTTTCCCATTAATTTTTCAGGTTTGATAGCGTCACCTCGTTTTAATTTTTAAATCACAAAGTTATAATTCTTCTTTTTCCAGCTGTTTACGCAAACTGACGAAAGATGCTGACATAAACTGGATCAATACTGAAATAGTAATAAATATTTTCTTCTGTGTTTCTTCAATGAAGTGGGCGTTAAACTGGATTTTCATCATTCACAGTCAAAGGCAGGGTAAGGTTGTATGTTGGTCTTTTACGATTTTATAATATGGTATTCCTCAATCTTTCTTGTTCCTTTTCCATGAATGTGATTTTCACATATAATATCATATCATTTGTAAGCATTACAGGGTGGAACGATAAAATTGTCGCTCTAGAAAAGACGACATGATTCCATTTCCATTTAATGAATACTGATTTTCTTTTTTTTTGTTGGAGACTATCTACTAGTTGGCCAGTTGTGTACAAATCCCAAGAGCGATAGGAGCCTTCTATCATGTCTGAAAGTGACGCAATATTCAACGAGCGAGATCGGAGATGCGCCGCTGTACAACTCATGCTCTCTGCCGATCCAAGTTAGGATAACGGGACTATTGCTTCCACTCTCAAAATGCACTGCTGGATGCCACTAATAACAGGGACGTGCTCAGAGTGATGAAAACAAGTTTCTGGCCAAGGTTATGGTATTTGGTGTTGTTTCAGGCAAGGGCCACATCATGCCACCTCACATCTTCAAAGTCGGCTTTAATTCAATACCAAAGTGTACTTGGATGTGCTGAAGAGTGTGGTGATCCTCTGATACAATCGGGTAATCGCTGGCAGACCCTGGGTGTGGCAGCTTGACTCAGCACCAGCCCACAAGTCCAAAGAGACTCAGGCTTGGCTTCAGGAGGAGTACTACGATTTTGTACCCTTCTTTCGCTAGACTACTTCGCTTGGTGATACGTCGAGAACATCACCAACATGACCTTTCACAATACCAAAGCCAGCCTGATCGCCACCATCTACTGAGTATTAATCGAGCTCCTGCCAATGCTTTCGGAAAAGGCATGCTCCCAGTTCTGAACCCGTATCAAGGAGCTGATTGAGGCTGAAGGCGGCTCCATTGAATAAATATCAGCTCCACTACATAATCAAGTTACCTGAATTGATGTTTTTCAATAAAAGTTTTAAAATAAAGCTGTAGTTGTTTTTTTAGGGCGACACTTTTTTCATTCCACCCTGTACATGAACATTAGAGTACATATAATTTGCCCCCATTTCCTCTGAGATTGGCATAACTTCAGATATGCATGAGTTTATTTCTTATTTCATAACGCTTCGAGCCATACAAATGAGCACTAAAAATTTGAAAAAGTTATGTTTCATACTAATAACTATTTTGTGACATTCATACAACAATACATTTAGACTAAATTATCATTTAAGTATGACATGGTCAAAAAAGATTTTAGAATTATCAGAGTTTCAGAGGAATCATGTTATAGGTCAATCTGAAGGTGAACTTAATCAGTGTTCAATAGCTACAACTTCAACTCAATTTTCAGAGTAAACTTTTAGGAAGAGAAATAATCAATATCTTCGCGCCTAGGTCAATCAAGGCCTTCTGACAACAGTTTTCATTGTAATAAGGAAATCTATTTCTGCCATCTCTGTGTATATTGTTATGTAACCACGTAAATGATATTTTATTTTATATTTTAATGTTAAAATTTATTTTTAAACTGAGCCAAGAATCGTCCATATATATATATATATATATATATATTTCTTTTTACCAGCGAAGCATGCCTGGAAAGGTATGCTTGAGCAAGAGGAAAAGGAGTGAACAGATAAAGAAAGAGAGAGAGTGGGGGGATATAATAGACAGTCTGCGTGTGAAAAGTTATGGGTTATGGGTCATGAAGAAGCAGGAAAGAAATGGGTGAAGACTGCTGGAAAATGGCAGTTACAGCGACAGGCAGCAAGGCCTATAAATGTCTGCCTTTCCAAGCGATAGCAGACAATAACATGTGAATGGAAGAGCCAAGATAAGAAATGGTTGGAAATGCAAGAGACGGCCACAACGAGAGAAAATGTTGGCAGGGAAGGAAACGATGGACGTATGATAAGTTAATGAAAATAATAGCAAATTTTGTCTCTAACATGAGGTGGATGAAAAATACGAAAGAAGAGGAAAAATAAGAAGAGAGAATGCAAAAGAAAAACAGGAAACTTGCTCAATGTTCTTAATAGAAAAAAGTTACTTGAATTCTGAAGTAATGTTTTCTATTAAGAATTGATTCATTGAACTTTATTCTCTCTCGTGCAAGATTTCCATAGAAAAAAGACTTGTTGTCAATAAATTTTGTCCCCTGTTATTAAATATTTCTATTAAAAAAAAACTCATATATAAAAAGAAAAGTTATTCTTCTTATCTCATTCCTGAACTTTTCGCGTCAATATGACGATTTTTGTCTACTAACTTGGCTATCTTCTTTTGCGTTTTATTTTTCTTCCTTTTTGTTACATCTATAGTTAATTTGAATTAAAAAAATGTATATTAATTATTTAATGGCGTTTTAGTATTTTTTCATGCGTTCATTGTTCAATACTTCTTTTTTTTCTGTGTCTTGAGAATAGAATATCTCATCCCTATGTTTCAATGTCGTTTTGCCACGAATTCCTGGTAATTAAATTCATCTTTTTCTAATCAATTTTTTTTCGCAACAATATGTAAAGATTTAACTTGTCAAAACGCGTTGTATAATTCTGTGAAAGGACGAATAACGCATGATTAAGGTAAAGAATGTCAGTATTTTTTGTTGTTATTGTTGGATATGAATGAGTAAACGCGATTTGCATTTGAAAAAAGTATGATTATTCTATATAATTAATGTTTGTAGTCGAAGACGTTTTACTAAATCTAGTATATAGTGACGCCATGCCTGTTTAGTATTTGGCAATTATATTCGAATATTCGCAGAATAGGATTTCAGCCAGCCAATCAAAACGCCTCAGAAATAAATTATGACCAAGAGATCGGTCTGTATTTACTGAGATAAATTATATTTCATGTAAGATAATATCACAGAATAAGAAAATGAAACATTGATTAAGATTGGTTGGAATTACTTTAAGATATTAGGCAATCGAATACATATTAATTGTTAATTCATAAAAAATAATGCATCAGTTATTGGCTGGAATCATGAGAATATTGAAATTATATGTAACACCAGTGTTTCTAGTTCTATGCTGAAAGATCCACTTTATTTTATTATATACATGTATATCAGAACATTCTCAGGCTGTTATACTTAGTCTCATTACATGTAGCACAGACAGTTTATTATTGTGATGTATATCATGTGCTACACATACTTTTTTCTTAGAAATGGGTCCGTAGGCAAGGCTGGATTTAGCTGGAGAGAGGCCCTAGGCCATTCTACTCATGATGCTCTTACCAATCCTCCATCTTTGCTTGCCTGAATGAAGATGAAATAGGCTTATAAAAAAATCCAATGAAATCGAGGATATTAATGGCAATTCACAATTCTTTAACGCTTGTTATCGAAACTTTCGTACATTCTAACCAGAAAAAAATCTAAAAATAAAACATACAAGCAATCACAAATATTTATAAAACAGACAAATTAAAGTTGCAGCAAGTCAGCATAGTTTTATTACTAATCATACTGAGGAAAATGGCAACGTCCTCTGATGTTCTGCAGATACTTGCACAGCTATATTTTCAACATCTGCTTTCATAGAAGGAAAATGTTAACATAAAAATCGATGCTTGTTTGGAGAGATGATGGATGCAAAGTGATTAACGACTGACAAACTGAGCGTTCCAATTTCGAATGCAGTTCGTTTCACAGTAACACTTTCACTTAGAATGTTGGCAACCTTCCTATAGTCCCTTCCATAAGTAACCAATGCGTTTCTTGAAAGTATTCTAATGGGAAATATATTGGGGAAACCAATACCAACAAGCGGATCATTTGATTCGTAGTAAATTAATGAACGAATGAATACTTACATCACATTATTTGTTGTTGTTCCTTTCTTAGCTTAAATTGGACTCTTATTATTTAAAAAAAAAATTTTTTACAAAGGAGTCATCACTTATTTAAGCCCGGAAACCACTAGAGAATAAGCGTAGTCAATTGGAATATGTCGTAGTAATCGTTAGTAGTGGAAATTTAGTAAATTGAATGACTTACGGAGATGGCTCATCAAGAACTTGTTTACATTGGACTTGAAGACAACCATATTGTAAGTTGGAAAGCAGGAAAACGGAATAGAGTTTCACAGGCGTGCACTTCTAAGAAATAAGCTTTGTTTCTGGAATCTACATTAAGGTTTAGGCACAGATAAAGAGGGGGGAATTATTGATAGTGGTTTCAACTAGATGAAAGTCACGCCAAGAGGGGACTATAGATTGAAGTTCAGATGAGCACTTGTCATGAAAATAATGATCAAGCAGAGACAGGCTTGCAACGTCTCTTCTGTGGAAAAGAGGTTGCAGGGAAGAGAAAAAGGCATCCCCCACTAGGCTATGAAGTCTACTTTGATTGTCAAGGCAGGATAAGCTGCTTCTAGAAGCTCCTGCCCAGATGTGGTAACAGTACTCCATCCTTGGACGTACTTAGCTCTTATAGAGGTAGAGAATTGCATCAGCAGTGAGATATCTACTAGAGCTGTAGAACGATTCCACCATTTTTTCCAGCAGCCTTGGCAACGGATTTGATGTACATGTACTATCTCAGTAAAGGTCAGACCCAGAAGCTTGTCAAAACATGGAGACCAGAGCCATTCATTTCACTTGATGCCAGATGGGGATCCGAGTGTTGATGATGAAAAGATAGAAGCTTAGTTTCAGATGCAACTACCCACCTCTTTCCCCATTGCACCACGTGATCAAAATCAGAGGAGAGAGAGTCAGAGAGAACTCGGGTAGATCACTGATGTAGATCAGGAAGAGAGTTGGACCCAGGATTGATCCCTGAGGGACTCCAGCATTAATATTGTGAGCTTCTGATTTCTGCCCATCAACCACTACTTATAACCGTTCCTTATAGTATCAAGCCGAAAGGGTAACCAGAACCATTGCACATAACCTGAACTTGACAGCACACTACTCTATCGATAGTTATAATTCCCACTAAGTCTTGTACCCATTTATACATCTGGGTTATCAGTTTCAAACAGTATCGTTTTATATTGTAATGTAAATAACAAAAAGGTTGTTTAGGGATGACAATGCTTTATAACAGCTTGTATAAGGAAGGCCTATGTGAGTATCAACGATATTATACGCTGTGGCCAGAATCCTCTTCGTTGTAAATTTTTCAATAGGGAACACAAAACTGAAAAAGGTTTTACTTCAAAGTTTAATAACATTTTAACTATGGTCACATCATATGAATTTGTATAAATGTAACATAAAAGTAAATTTTAAAGAGTTAAACTGCATTATTATTATTATTATTATTATTATTATTATTATTATTATTATTATTATCATCATCATCATCATCATCATCATCATCATTATTATTATTATTCGGTTTAACATGTTTTTAATACTAACATGGATTAGATGATTTTTACAAACTAATTTCTAAACTAACCTCTCATCACATCCTTACTTATCTCTCTTTTCTATAAATCTATGCATATTAGTTTTTCCAACTACCGCAACCATTCTAAATCTACTAACTGAAGAATTCTTGCTCAATCTTTCAATGCGATCAAACCAACAAAGTGTCCTGTTCTGCAAACACCTCCATATACTGTTCAGATTAAATCTTCTGATGACATCAGAATTAAATATTTCTTTAATATTCAAATTAGAGAGGTAACGTTCTGCTAGTTAATAATGTCAGAAATTCACTAAAAGAAAACTTGTAAACTCGTAATTAAGCTTTATTTATTTTTATTTTTTTTTTCATTGCTGGGTCGTCATAAACTTATTCAAATGGTCAAAGATAATATAGTATTATTAAACCATTATTCGCATATATTTTATGCTCATATTAAGTTATATAGAAAATTAAACTTTGTAATGTTATCCAAAGGTATTTGGCAATAACTTGAATGGCCAACATCCAAATATAAAAGGGTTTATTACTGTTATGGGATAAGCAAATGCACCATTTCAGGAATAAATGAACTTACAGAGAGGTAATCAATGTTATGGAAGCGATTTGTCGCAGTTATGGATTCAGAATCATGACATATACTTTTGAAACATTCGTTTGTTAATAGACTTTTTGTTAATTATACCCCTGTGTTTGTCTTGATTATTACCGACCTGCAAGACCACAACATTTACTGCAAGTAGGTAATGTTATTAGTTGTCAAAAAATTGCATAATTGTATATAAGAAATGGGTTGGTTGTTTTCATATTACAATCATCATTGTCATAAATATGCTACTCATGATATTTTGTAATATAATGAAAGGGTGTCAGTACTTTTTTTTACAGCAGAAACTGTGACTTAATAAACATTCCCCAAATGTTAGTTTCTTTGGAATATTTTAAGAGGTTTTAATGGCACAATATGGACACAACTTCCTATTTAAAAATTTAAAAATTGCAGATTTGCATTGAATTTAATCCATATTCATTAGACTTCAAATAATGTACCCTGAACTTAATTTTTTTACTCAAGACCTTTTACGGTTTGAATTTTAAACATTTTTTTAGAATAAAAATAATTTCATGGATTTTGATTAAAATTACAATAAGGATGTTAGGCATAAGGTTTAGTATTATTATATTTTGATTTTAATCTTCATAAGGGGACATAAAACTGGCACAAAGCAGTTCCGTTTAGCGAATTAATTTTCCTCATCCTTGGACGAGAAGTCTTCCAGTTCTTTATAATAGTGTGTCTTAAAATTGAATAACTAAAATGGATTGGTGTGGCATAAAACAGATAAAACAAATTATTATACAATTGTTTGTCGTGTTAAATAAATGGAGAGATATACTGCAAAACAAATAAACGAAATCAATTTGTAAAAATAACAAAAATTACACATGAATCCTATGGATTGCATATTGCTAACTTGTATAGCACTCTGCTCTGGTTAGAAACACTGAAACACAGGGTATAGCAAGTTGGATAATCCGCCTAGAGCCGAATGTCACAATCGAATAAAAGCATATTTTATGACTAATTATGTGAACATTAATCCTTTTCTTTGATAATGTCCTTGAACGTTTTTTATTCAAACACGGATTTATTTGAAAAAAAAAAACTTAATTGCACGTTTTATTTTTATTTGTTTATTATGTCTCTTTGGTTCCATATTTAAAAAATACTATTAATTATTCTTAAGTTTCAAATTAAATTTCTCCTCATATTTCTATTTAGTAGTGATGGGACGATTCCAATATTTTCCGCAATTCAAGACAATTAATGATTCCATAGTAAATTCGTGATTCTGATTCCGATTCTTTATAAAGTCTATTTTATTATGAAGTACTTATATTTCCATAATTATAGTAAAAACACGTATTAAATGTGCAGATATTTTCTCAGGCGTAAAAATACACTTGTAAACGATATTCTTTCGATTTTAGTTTTGCTATTAGTTAAAAATCAATAATTTATATTATTTTATCATTACTACCAGCAGTGGAAGATTTTGCTTTTAACAGAATTAAATTTAAAAAATTTTAAAGAAGCATTTATTGGCATTGAAAGGTAGATATTAATTTTTCTGATTCCGATATCGATTCTTATAGCCCTAAAAGTTCTTATTTTTCCGATTCCCGATTCCGATTAATCATCTCAACACTATTATCTAGTAAAGTAGGTAATTCTAAGGATTATAAACAATTTTTAACCGGAATATTTCATTGCCCATATTAAATCAGTACGTTTTAATTATAACTCTTTCTATGAATTTAAAAGTTAAAAGGGGTTTTATATGCCTTTTAATTTTATTATTACATATTTTATATTTAATATTTAAATATTTAATATGCCTTTAACATTGATTAGTTAAATATATTATATGCTTTTAAGCTTTAATATTAAAATATTTTATATGCTTTTTACTTTAAAGTAAAAGACATCTAAAATATTTTTATATTAAAGGCAAAAGACGTAAAATATTTTAATATAAAAATGACTAAAGTAAATATAATAATAATAAAATATTATAATTTATATGTCTTTTTACCTATTTTAATATTAAAGGCAAAAGACATAAAATATTTTAATGTAAAAATAACTAAAGTAAATATAAAAATAATAAAATATTAAAATATTTTATATGCCTTTCATATTTAAATAGTTTATGTCTTTAACATTGCATATTTTATACATATATTACCTTTAATATTATTTATATCTTTTCTATTTAATATTATATATTTATCTTTAATATTATATGTTTTATGTGATTTTTACCCTTAATATTTATAACTCAATTTCGACATAAAACATTTTTGAAGGGAAATTATTTTTAGGAACAGATCGTTCTTTTATGATTTGAAGAAGACATTTTATTTATTAAGTTCAATTTTAAAGTTGACGTCAGATATACGAGGAGCGTGCAATAAGTAATTCCCCTGACCCACTTCCAGTTGTCTGATCTAGCTGAAATTTTGTAAGTGCAATGATTTATATCTCTACCGGTTATGTGGCAAATTACAGCTCTTAACTAATTGTGATTTCTGCTTTACAGGTGTTTGAACTGAGTCAGGTGTGAAATGGAGCTTGTTGAATGTAAGGCAGTGATCGAGTTTTTGTATATGAAAGGACGCACACCACAGGAGACTTTTCATGAAATGAAAGAAACTCATGGGGATAATGCCCCATCATATGAGCTTGTAAAACGCTGGCATCGTGAATTCAAACATGGCCGGAAGTCTGTGGAAACAGCTCCAAGACGTGGTCGGCCCCCCCCCTCTGCCATTGGTGAGGCATCTGTCCGTCAAGTTGAGGTTGCCATTTTGGAAGATCGGCGCATTATTATTCGCCAAATAGCCCAAGATGTCGAGATTAGTACAGGGTCTGTGGAAACTATCATTCATGACCATTTGTATATGCATAAGGTGTCTGCCAGATGGATTCCCAGATTGCTCACACCATTCCAGAAGCGAGAACGCGTTGAGTGCTCGAGGATGAATTTGGAGATGCGCCAAGAAGATGAGTCAAAGTTTTTCAAAAGACTGATTACACAGGATGAAACCTGGGTCCATCACTATGATCCAGAGACCAAAGCCCAGTCAATGCAGTGAAAGCACTTGGACTCACCACCTCCAAAGGAGGCAGGGGTGCAGCCCTCCACTGGCAAGGTCATGCTCACAGTCTTCTGGGACCAGGACGGAGTAGTGATGACAGATTTCCTGGCAAAGGGTACCACAATTACAGGAGCCTATTATGCTTTACTTTTGAGGAAATTAAGGGAAGCTATCAAAATCAAGAGGCGGGGCAAGATCAGCATAGATACCCTTCTCCTGCAGGACAATGCTCCGGTCCACAACTCACATGTCGCCAGATCAAAAGCACGAGCGTGTTGTTATGAAATCCTTCCCTATCCTTCCTACTCTCCTGACCTTGCACCCTCTGACTTTCACCTCTTCCCAGAGTGAAGTTGTTTTTGAAAGGAAAGCGTTTCCCAGATGATGCAGCCTTGATTTCTGAAGTCAGGTCGTGGTTGGAGGATCAACCTGAGGTGTTCTACAAAAGCGGTCTCCAGAGCTGCATCAAACGATGGGAGAAATGCATAACTCTGGCTGGTTCCTATGTATAGAAAGACTAATAACTGTGCCAAGTTTCGTTGCTCTACTGCTATGGGAAGTGGGTCAGCGGCATTACTTATTGCACGCCCCTCGTATTATAACATTACTAGAAAACCGTTTTCTCTTGTTTCTTTGTTTTTAGTAGTTTTTTAATTCTTAGGAACAGTAAGCATTATTGCGATGAGAAAGAGAAAGCTAAAATAACAGCAGGGACATTTTTAATGAGGAAAAATCTAAATAAAAAATGCAAAACTTATAACAACAATTTTAAAAAGTAATTAAAACATTAAAAACAAACGAAATAAAAAAGAAATTGAAAGAAAGAATAAATTTTCAAAAATGTTTTCAAAAAATTAAAACAAAAACAAATATCAAATTAAATATTAAATAAAAGATAACATTCTTTTATTATTGATTTCCCCTGGAGTAAAATAAAATAAAGGGGCAAAAAATAATTATAATAATAGGTGAAGGGGTTTATTTTTTTTATTATTATTTGTGATATCTCCCTTAGGACATTTCCCTTTTTAACTATCTTCACAACTCAACTCTTGAAAATCGTTGCGCGGAAGATTTACAGTGGCAATATATAATAGAAAGGGGAAAAAAGAAATATTAATGCCAATTAGTATCAATAGAGTTTGCAGTTACCATAATTACCAGAAATGTAGCAATAATAGTTTACATCTATAGTAATTATTACTAGCGGGACCTGTGGAAATTCCATGGGGGGACTCATTCATACGTAATATATTGATGTGGGCACTCTGATATTATTGTAGCTCTTTTGTTAAAACTGCAAAAGTCTTTATCTAAGCTAGCAGGTACGCCTGACATAGCCCAGTCATAAAGTACGCTTAAATATGATATTTTAATTCTTGCAGATTTCGTATATATAATACTAGAGTTAATTTTCTAGCGATGTTTATATATTATAAAGTTGCGAGTTCAAAATTTAAAAAAATATCTATATGACTTGGGGGCATCAACTTGAAGCTAAACCTAAACCAAAACTTATGGAAAAAATATCTGTATGTGTGTGTGTGTGTATATATATATATATATATATATATATATATATATATATATATATATATATATATATATATATATATATATATATATGACTTAAATTCCTTTAGCTTATATATATCTAAACCGAAACCATAACTTATGAAAATTCTTGATAAAATTATTTATATAAAAACAAGTAAAGTATGCATAGTCCCCCGTGAGTGCTCAATGAACGAGGCATAAAAAAATGACTAAGTTCAGTATTCTCCTCTCCCTCCCATTTAACCCCAAAAGTCCCCAGGGGACGTCAAATCCTGGTGAAAATGAGCAAACGGTGTAGTTTATGGCCTTAACATATGTAAATTTGAGTTCTGTACAATACAAAAAAAGAAATGACTAAGTCCATCATTTGCCATCCCCCTATTCATCTCCCATTTATCTCCCAAAGTCCCCAAGGCCTTAACATATTAAAATTTGAGTTCAGCATCATACAAAACTGCTAAGTAGACATACACAGAAAATTTTGAACAAATATGATTAAATAGTCCCAAAAATCGAGTATTTTTATTAGCCCTAAAAGAGCCCCTAGGGCATACCCAAGAGTTATAGCAAAGTATAAACAAACAAAATTATACAGAAATCAGCAGGTTACAACTTTTCAGAAAGTTTTATAAAAATCCAAGGCATCAATGTTTTTTTTAATAAGCACAAAAGTGTCAATTTTAGCCATTTTAACCTGGAAGGCTCACTTAGTGGAGCAACCGGAGTTTTCCTGAAAAATCCATTCTGTTAGTTTTTACTCACATCATGTTTAATGTTCGTGCAAAATTAAAAAAAATTCTAAGGTGTAGTTATTGAGAAAAGTGCGGAGAGACGAACGGACAAGGGTGAATTTTACCTCCTTTTGTCAGGGGGGGGACAAAAAATAGATGACTTAAGTTTCATCAGCTATAATCGAAACTGAAACCAAAACTTATAAAGAATTCTTGGTAAAATTATTTATTACAAGAAATGGAATTCCATAACAATTAAACTACAGTCACTCGGATGTAAACGTGACACATAAAATAAATAACACACATGCTATCCTATTAATACAATATGATTAGTACAAGGTATATTGAAGTGAAGAGAAAAACTTCAGGAAAATAATAAATGCAAACTCATTTTTTTTTTTGCGCTGTCAACAAAAATATCAGCTTTATCAAAATATAACTGTCCATTACATATATTTCTCATTTGATATATTTTCCACGGGTCCTGCTAGTACCAATAATTGTAGGAGTAGTAAAAAGTTCCTAAAATTCCGGAAAAGTGATTAAAAGAATTTCGAATCCAATAAAGGACTAACACTACACAAGCCACAACACTAATGGAAATATCTTAAATATCCAGAAAAATCATTGAATGCAGAAACCAATCTACATAGCAAAATGATACCGGCCAACGACAGAAAGGGTGACATAGAAAAACACTTCCTAAAAACGTAAATACAGAAAGAACACACAAAAACGAATTAAATCAAATCTGAAACTGCAAAGGTAGATATATAAGAAAAATTCTATTAACTGATACACCCATCCCCGCCCACACATAAAAATTGGTATTACAGAAGGTAGTATGAAGAATTTAAGAGAATGAACAGGTTAATAGGCGAAAGCACCACTCAAACGTCCAGATTGAAGGCATGGAAGCTCATTGTTATTTAACTTCTAGGGAAAGCCACCAGTTCTTATCAGTGAAAATTCTTTGAAATAATAGTTATTGAAAAAAGCAGACAATGTTGGAAACTGGAAAATGCAGATTCCAGGGAAAACCTGGTTTTGCTAGTAATTAATCACTGGTAATGATTGCGTGAGAACTTCTAGTGAGTAAAAAAATAACTAGGAAGGTACTGTTGATTTCTTCATTGAAATTAATTTTTGTAAGATTCAAATATGAAATGTAAGAATTTCAAATTACTCTTTCGTTTCATAATAAAAGTAGAACATTATTAGTTAAACATTTTTCCTCTTTAATTTACTTGGAAAATCCAGCTATTGTCTACTTTTGGATAGACAAAGAAAATAGTAATACTAATACTACTACTTCATCGAGTTTGAATTAGTTATTTCCGTATGATTTATATTTGAAGGATGTTGAACAGACTTATATCTTTCTATACTCCTAAAAATCTTTTTTTGTGGGTGTGTGTGTGTAAAAAGAAAATACAGCTTTCTTATATATGGGTCGTGGGATTGCATTCACTAGCAAAAGATCTAGCTAATTTGCATATTCTTTTAAACATCCCTTTTATTTACTTCCCTATTAGTTTTTTTTTTTCGGTTTTCTTGCGGGACGATCATCTTTAGTTAACTATTATGTGTAATTATATTCATGCAGATATTCTACATGATTTATACTTGCGTAATATTTGACTAAAAAGTTTATAGTCAACACAAAACTCTTTCTATATATATTTATATATGCGTATATATTTTTGCCTGCCAAACTCCTATCAGTTTTTATTCTAAAGATATTAAACTTCATATATAAGGTATTTGAACCCATGCGAATCTTTAAACTTGGGTCTGGAAAAATCGGTACAAAAGTGTAAAAAAATTTTTTAATGAAATTTTCCAGATGAAGGTCGAACGACGGCATTACAAATATTTATGCATAAGCTATTGGTTCATGTTTTAATTTTTAGCCTTTATAGCTCAGTCATTATAGGCAGAGGAAAAAAATAAATCATGAGCTAAACGTTTTGGTTTCGATTCTTGATGGTGGCGCACAAGTCATTTTTTTTAACTTTTTAAAACATTACTATATATTGGGTCCAATATAATCTATAATATATAATCTATAATATAAATCTCAACTTTCTGTTTAAATGTATGTATGTATGTATGTATGTATGTATGCATGTATATATGTATGTATGTATGTATGTATGTATGTATGTATGTATAAAATTTTCGATAGAGGCGACGGATTTTCACTAGATTGGTATCGTTTTGAAGCACGCCTTCGGACGCCAAGTATCTAAAAATTGGCTAAAAACATTAATTCCTTCACTCTTAACTGGGCACTTTTCTACAAGGAGGGTTCGCTTATTCGCCGATATTTTCGAAAGTCATCCCCTCTTTTCGATTGACTAACCTTAATTTAAACCTTCGCCACTTCCGGTTGGCGATGGACGCAACGGCAAAGACGTCACGTTTTTTTCACGTTCTTTTCCTCCTTTACAGTACGGGTTCGAGCCTGCCTGCCTACTATCCCCGTCTCCCGCTCTTTTGTTCTTTTTTGCTCAACTCACACCTGCAAACACCCGGGCAACGCCTGGCACTCAGGCTAGTATAACAACAAATACGAAATCTGCATTAATCAAAATATTATATTTAAGCGTATTTTACGACCGGGCAATGCCGGACACCCTGCTAGTTAAATAATAAAAAAGAAAAAATAATGACCTCATTTAAATAATTCTTTTTCATCTTTTATTTCATTATCTAGCACAGAAACCACATATTCTTGAAGTCATAAATATTAATAGATTGAAACAAATAAACATTGTTGTTTTCGTTTGAAGCTGTAACGGGGGTGGGATGGGGCGTGCTTATGAGTAATATAGTGGGTATAAACACACTATGAAATCAGTTAAGAGTTACAATTCAATATGATTCATTGGTAAAAAGTTTCAAGCAGAAAAGTAGTATCTTTCTGAGATAACGTTCGATGGCGTTCTCAGTTGGTCACTCTGCACTTTAAATTCTTTGCTACAACTTAAAGCACTTTTGTGCAGCTACAGTCTGTAGTAAGCTTCTACATAGAGAATGATCGTGCGTTCATTGCAAAAAGTTGTAGCAGTAGGAGCCGCGTATATTCGCGTCCTGAGATTTTGAATATCTTTCGTTTAGAAGATCATTGCTGATTGCTATTTTGTGGAACTCTGGCCTGCTTTCCAGCTGATTACAACATGGTCGTCTTTTAGTCCAATGTAAGCAACTTTTTGTTAAATCGTCCGCTTAAATAATCAAATTATATCAAATTTCTACTCATAACAATTACTACACTTCTTAACCCTTATCCCGTTAAGGCCTTTATAAGTGATGATTTCTTTGTAAAAAAAGACAAAACTTCTACAGCATGTGCTCTGGTAAAATTATTGCACTTGTACACACTCAACATAAATAACCCCGATCAACCCAACTAGAATTATAATCATAATAATTAACTGTAAACGTTCCCAGATGCTGGAAAACATACTCTAATAGCTTATTTTCTGAGACTGCTTGCATTTGTAAATACCTGCCTGTTTCTCCAACTTCACCAATCTAAAGAAATTTTAATGCAATATTAATATCTTGTAGCACAACTCCTCTTAATTAGGATTTAACCTTTAATAATTACGTCTCAGTTGTGATTTGCCTTTTTTTGGATGAACAGAATTTAAAAACAAAAACAAAAAAAAATTAAATATCTGTTGCGTCCAGAATACTATATTACAAACTTCCTTAGCACCATAACATTTTGACTTGATGAAGATATTCTTTATCCTTCTCAGGAAATCGGTCTAGTCTTTAAAGTAGAGAAGTATTTTCATGACAGAATTAAATAACCCAAAAATGGTCGATATGCCATAAAAGATAAACCGAACTAAACAAAAATGAAGCTGTAAACTGATATACTACCGAGACCAATAAATAAATTAAAAAAGACAACTGTATAACATAAAAAATGAATGTAAATAAAACTGTTTCATTTCCTTCTGCATTATAAATATTCTGATGCCGATGTACGATACCATAAAGATAGTACGATGAAAAGAAACTTCCGCTCATCTGATGAAAGACGCTGTTGTTATTATGTAATCAACAGTGCCATGTGGTTATTCCGTCACTTTGTAAAGATAAGCTTGTGTCATGCATATCAGCCTGACGACACAATTTCATATCTGTCACCATCGCTATCACAACCTCGTCGTCACTGCCAAACCCGTTATAAAGTACATCATCGTCATCAACGATGCCCTTATCACTTGCTAACGTGATATAAGGTTTCTGATTCATAACTTTATTTAATTTCCACTTATGCAATTTAGTTAACAAAGCTATTAAAATCAGTGTCATGCCTGATGTTAACAATGACACAAAGACGATCATTGTGTTCTTGGCAGGAACTAAGGATCGACAACGTCTTTCTTTACATAAATTATGATTTGCTAGAACAAAGAATTAAACATAAATCTAAGTTTGGAAGAGACGCCTTTGTTTCCTCTAGAACAAGGCTATTGCTATATATATATATATATATATATATATATATATATATATATATATATATATATATATATATATATATATATTATTCAAAACAATATCTGTAAAGGATATTACAAAATAATTGATAAAATTTTACCCCCTGAGAATAGATTAAGTAAAATAACTAATAAGAACACAGTGAAACTTTCATTCTCAACCGCTGCCAATCTAGTAAACGTTATAATAGATTCCAAAAATGGTAAGAAAAATATAAAATAGTGAATAACAATAAGATTGAATCTGGCGAACTAGATTTTGGAGGTGTAATTCAGTATTTAGAAAATAAATCAATTAAATAATTTAGAGAAGAATAATAATCACTTAAATTAAAAAGCACACCGAGTATCAATGTAATATCAAGATAGATAATTGGTCGAAATATAATTTAATTAGAAATATGAAAATAAGGCGATTTAAAAATTCCATGATAAACAAATGGAAGATAAACAAAAACTGGGAAGAAAGGGGTGTTGGTAGGTTTAGTTAACTGTTTAAAGAGAAATTCGAAATGGGTTCTTTTATGCATATAAAATAGTGTATTTCAATGTCTGAAGAGAGGGTATTTTGGAATATGTTCAAATGACATAATGTTTGAAATTGTCCGAATGGCCAAAAAAACAATTGTAACGAATATGAAACTAGAAAACATGGTGCTCTCATTTTAAGTCTTATTGTTTCGATTTTGTAAATATATATATATATGTGTGTGTGTGTGTGTGTGTGTGTGTGTGTGTGTGTGTGTGTGTGTGTGTGTGTGTGTAGTATCTTCTATTTTATTTTATTATTTCAAGTTACAAATTAATTAGGTCCTGGATATGATCTTAAACTATATCCGATGGTGAAAACCCAGTTTGTGGGCTTTGGGGAGTGTGGAACCACCCTTTAATTGCCATTGCTCCCAGGTCCACTCTGACCTGGAGTGGTAGTACCTGTTAGGGTCCCAACTATGGATTAAATAGAAACCGACTTGGAAAAACAAATATATTCTATTAAAAAATTGTTTTTCAAAATCACTGGATTCGGCATTAAATTAACCTGGAAAGGGTTGATATGCCGTAAAACAAAAACAACCAACCAACCAACAAATTAATTAAAATGATATGCAACAGCCGCAGATCCTTCGATGGCATGATATATTTTGGGTCAAAATGAAATACACTGTTCATAATGGAAGCAAGAAACAAAACGATGCAGATTGTAAAAATTTGAGTGAATTTCTATAATTCTACGGGGTTTTGTAATATAGTGCTAACTCCAGAAAAAGTTAAACGTTTTTCTAAGTTATTTACGCGTGTCATGTAAGCTATAATTTCATGTAGTTTTCGTTAGTGGAATAGGCCCCCTCCTCCAAAAAAACAAACAAACAATCATGCTATCAACTCCCAGGAAATTAACTTATTTCTACGTTCACATCATATTTAGTATTTTGACTTGTTTCATGTGAATATTTTTCTGATATTTTCATATTGTTTATTCTGTTTTGATTCTATTTCATATATATATATATATATATATATATATATATATATATATATATATATATATATATATATATATTCCTCTTCTTCTTCCCTGATCTTTCTTATTATGTCTCGGCAGTCGTGTGAAAAGTATATTTTATTTTTCTTTTATTAATATTATTGGAATTTTCCCTTTTCTTTTCTTTGTACGCATTTGTGAATTTTTCCATGGATTTCGGCCTTTTGGATTATTTTGGACCATCTTCCAATTATGTGATTTCCTTGGATTTTACTTGTGCAAATGGAAACTCAAATAACTTTCTTGGAGTTATATTTTTGGATTTTACCGTCATTGGATTATTTACCTTTAACTAGACTATCCATTCACGTGTAATCACCTTTTTCTTCACCATATACCCTCTGCTCCACTTTTTGTTATCAAGTAAGATCTTTGACTTACTTGTTGTTTCATCAAATACTTTTTATGCAAAATCCGATTTCTTCGAAACTCCGCGAATTAAGGACTATCCACTTATCAAGTGTTTCCTTTTCAGATTAAATATGTTTTTAACTCTTTTTCAAAGTGTTTTTAACATGTTCTATTAACTGTTTGCTCCTATATATATATATATATATATATATATATATATATATATATATATATATATATATATTATAGCTGATAAAAAAGGAAAACTGTTTTTTGTATCCATGGTAAAAAGAAGGACTTAGGAAAAACATTTACTGCAGGTTGAAATAAATAAATAAATAAATAAAAAGGCAGTAGAGTCAGCCGAGCGGGTTTCGCCCTCACTTTTCCAACCGAATCCATGTTTCTTTTTTTGTTGTAGAGGGAAAAGAATTCAAACGGGGGAACGACGAAAATAAAATCAAACCAACGGACAGAAAAAATGGGGAACGACTATCGTTCTTATTTTTTCCATGGATACAAAAAAACTCAGCCTTCCTTTTTTACCAGCTATAATAAAGTTTTGTGCCCTTAAAAAATTATATATATATATATATATATATATATATATATATATATTGTATTGGAAGTAATTATTTGTAAGTGTGTCCACCAAAAGAGTGCTCAATGTTTAGACAGATACAAAATAAGTGAATTTAGTTTACAAACAAATGGCTTCACATAAGCATACATGTTTTGGCTACACATAAGCATACATGTTTCAGCGAAAACCCAGAGATGTCCTTGACCTGACGAAGCGATTCCCGTACTGGGTTTTCGCTGAAACATGTATGCTTATGTGTAGCCATTTGTTTGTAAACTAAAGTCACTTATATATATATATATATATATATATATATATATATATATATATATATATATATATATAACTACTTCATTTACTCACATAAATTGAATATACGAAAGTATAGATTTATGCGTAAACTTTAAGTATTTACTTCAAAAGTGCTCAATACGTAGGTAGAGCTAGTTAGTAATTTATAAAATATATATGACGATTAAGCTACACTGAATATTCTGCGTTTCATCCACTATAGGATTTGTCAGACTTATGCGGTAATTCTGTGGTTGCTTCTTGTTTTTATATATGTTGAGGATTGTGCATGTATGTGTGTACAGATAGGTATATTTATATATATATATATAAAAAAAGGAAAACGTCTACCTTAAACCACTAACCTCGTTCTAAAACAGACCCTTTGTTCGATAAAATGCATGCCCATTGGCTGATAGGAAGGGGCGCGGTGGATACTAGAAAGCTGATTGGCTAACTAAAAATCCTCAACATATATAAAAACAAGAAGCAACCACAGAATTACCGCATAAGCCTGACAAATCCTATAGTGGATGAAACGCAGAATATTCAGTGTAGCTTAATCATATATATTTTATAAATTACTATATATATATATATATATATATATATATATATATATATATATATATATATATATATATATATATATATCCTTAGCTAAAAAAACTCAGCATAACTAATTTGACAAACATATTTTTTGAAAAGTTCAATGATCTTCGCTTGTTTCAACACTAATTTTGACTTTGTTACCAAGCACATAGCAAATTAGCACTTCACTAATACCCAGTAGCTCATATCAATGCTGTACTGCCTGTCCGTTCCTTACATTATTGTTTTACTTACTACGAAAGCGATATTTTATCAACAATCTCTCATTTAACTGTGTTCTCTAAGCCCTAGATTGGATTAAAATCAGAACTTTGTATTGGCTAGAACATAAGAGTTATCTTTCAACAAACCGTTTGGTGAATTTTGCAGTGTGAACTTCGCGTTCATCGCACAAAAACAATACATTTTTTCCGAAATATGGACTGTCGGAATAAAGCTATTTGTTAGAATAGCGATGTATTTTTTTTTAGTGTGGAGATTTCTATTTCATAGAATTACTCACCTAGAATAAATATTGAAAATTGAAAACACCCAACAATTATTCTCACAGTTCCATTTTTAATTCAAATAATGCCATGCTTTCAGAAAGAAACGTTATAATATATCTCGAAACACGTGTCTGTGCGTAATTTCTTACTGACTTCCATATCTTAACTGTTGCCCTTGGCAACAACATATTGATTTCTATTACTTTCAACTAGTGATATTTATGTTATTCAAAAATAAAAATGTTTTTAAGTCGAAAATTTGGAACTTTTGAAAAATAAATATATTTTTAAAGAGGCATTTATTTTTTACTTTTAACTTATCTTTTTTTATTCAAATATTACAATCCTGTCACACAGGAACTTTCTCTCTCTTTGTCTCTCTCTCTCTCTCTTTCTCTCTTTCTCTCTCTCTCTCTCTCTCTCTCTCTCTCAACTGAATATAAACATTTTGCAAGCAAAGAAATAACAACTAAATAAACTAAAAATAAAACGAAGAAAATGCAAGTGTACTATTATCATTGCGAACTTTGGAAAATTACATATGTGTGTGGCGAAAGACACGTTTATTCTGAATCTATATAATTAAACACACACACACACACACATATATAAATATATGTATATATATATATATATATATATATATATATATATATATATATATATATATATATATAAAGCTTCAATGTTTATATGTAATTTAACTACATGGAGCAGTGATTATATATAAATATATAACACATTTTTCATTTAGATATATCAATAGTGCAATACTAGAGCTATAAATATTTTTCCTTAAAGATACTACATTATTAAGGATGAACACAAGCATTTACTCATTTTCGGAAAGTTTTTTTTATTGGTCAAAACACTACATAGAATTGTTTCAGCGCCCGGTATTGGCATATAAGAATGTAACTGTTCATCAAATCTTAATTTGCACAACTTGGACTTCATCAGCGCATAGAAAAAGGCCATGGGTAAACTTTGTGTGTATCCCCATTAATAATTATATATATATATATATTCCGAATTACACGTTTATGCTGTGTCTCTCAAATGTTTTTCTGCATATAAACTAAATCAGGAAAATATATTTAATTATAATGACAAAAATTAATCAACGTTTGATTAGAATAAAAGCAATTATGAAATATTTATCACAGAAAGTAAAATTATGGACAGTTTAAATTAAAAATTAAAAAGCTCAGCACCACCTGCACCAACGAGGCCATTTCTATCATAGCCTGCATAGGTGTTGTTCGTATTAGGTAGAAATACGTCTAGAAGTCTAGAATAATCAATTCTATAATGTATTTCTGTAAGGTTGGGGCATGTTTCTGTTCAGTCCGTGGAGGTCCCAGGCTTTACGTTATCTTTGAGAAGGGCTTAGTTTATTGCTAATAATGAATTTCTATTCGATAATGCTGACGGAGATACTCAGGCATTTTTTGTAACACAGAGTGCTCTTCACTTAGTATACTAAAAAACCCACCTGCTCAATGTATTTAACCTCTTAGAGTGTAAATAAACGAACTATGACATATGACGGCAAAGATGAGAGAGTATATTATTTATTAGATTGTCCTCATTAATTTAAAGAAAAATTTTCCAAGTCCAGACGATCAGTTCTGTGAGGAAGTGTATAAAAGCGTTTTCTGTCATTACAATATGTATTATACGTTTATTTACATATGATTACAAAATTTGATTATATAGTTGTAAAGGCATAATGCCATTTTCACAAAAATAATTTATCATTAAAACAATTTGAGTTATCGTCAAAAGCAGATTAGATTTTAAAAAAATATTTTTGACATTTACTCATGAAAATTTGCAAGATAACATATATGGGGAAAAGTTTTCCAAACTTTATGCAAAAAACGATGAGATACTAAAATAAGTATCATTACCCAGATATAGGCAACACAATGAGTGTTATGAGAAACATTTAAATGTATTTCAAAATAAATTTAAACAAACGGTGATCATTTAAAGCGTGGAAAGTGGGGATTACAAACTGCGCTTCTTATCCATGCGGTTTTGAACAGTATATGACGTCTATAGTTACCCTTTATTCATAATAAATTGAACACTAAAGTAAATTCACTTATAAAAGATGAAGTTTTCTGATGAATAAAAACGAACATAATCTTCCTTTCTTGTATATAGTTTAAAAGTGAGAATTTTTTCCCCTTAGTTGTTTAGCATGCCAATACCAAGCAACAGCATGAACATTAATTACAGGCACAATTTTCTGTCGTGTGTATATATATATATATATATATATATATATATATACATATATATATATATGTGTGTGTGTGTGTGTGTGTGTGTGTGTGTGTGTGTGTGTGTGCGTTGTTTCCAACTGAGTGAACATCATAAAATTGATTTAGCACTCATTATATATTCCAGTTTGATTATTATTATTGGCTAAATTTGGTTCGAGGTTACTTTTACTTTCATGTCTGCTATTTCTTAGACTTGATGGCAGCAAAAACAGATTAGAATGAAACCTTTCTCTTGTTAAAACGGCATGATAATGGCCATCTGGTTTTGGAACATGTTCAGGGTCTTTTAATTGAATTAGACGTTAGTTCATACTCAGACGAGTTCGACGTGCCAATATCTTTGTGTGAACTCATTATCTCTCTCTTGTTAAACCTTGACAGTTAGTACTGAGATTGTAGAGGCAACGTTGCTTGTATAAAATTAAAAACAGAATGAAACAATAATCACGTAGCAATAACAAGGAAAAGTAAACTAATTAAATAAAAAGAAAATATTGTCTCCTTTCACACCAAGGAAGTTATGCATTCAGTCGAGTTGTTTATATACAACATAGTTTCCTTGACATATCGTACCAAACATAACTTGTCATTAAAATGTAAGCACCCGCGGCGCAGTAGTTAGAGTAGCTGGAAAAAATCATTTGTAGAAGTGATATTCTTCTGAAAGTTAAAGATTCAATTTTAAGTGGGGGAATCGAGAAATACAATTGCGAATTCCTTATGACCTCTATTCAGCAATGGCTGACGGACAAGAGCATGTTACCCCCGTGAAGTAAATAAAGGGTTCTGTTCGAAATTCTGTTCCGATTCCCAAGTTTGATAGAAACATTCTCGAGTTTGGTACGATACACTTGAAGAAAATCAGAGATTATCTTGACGGAAATGTTTTAAAAATGATACTCAGAACAGTAGTCACATAGAAGATAAATATGCATGTCTTCAACGCCGACATTACAATAACATAACAAAGGACTAATTTACATATATACAAACAATATATTTATTATGAACAATGGAAAAAACATGTGTACACGTGTGATCAAGCATAGTTCTGAAATGTTCTTTAATGTTGTTGTTGAAATTAGTTCAATTGTTCATTGCAGACCATTAATTTTTATGGTGAAATTATGTCAGGCTTACTTTGAATATTTGCACATGTGTACCGGCACAACAATATTCTTCGCCTGCATGTATTTTTTTTTTTTTTTTTTTGAAGAGACGCAATATTGCGTGTGTTCGGGGTGAAAAGAGAAAGAGAAAGAAGAAGAAAGAAAAAAGACACGGAAGCAGAGAGAGAGAGAGAAAGAGGGAGAGAGAGAGAGAGAGAAGTAAAAGGGGAAATTAGTGTCACCCCCTGTCCGCCAAAAACGAGATTAAAATGGGCGATAATTTTTCTATCGTTTCCCTTTTACAATTTGTATGTGTGTTCACGCCACATGCGCAAACGTGGTATAGCAGTCATAATATTTCCTTTAGTCCGAAGAATTCAAATTATACAAAATCGTTAGCAAACTTTCTTACAATATCGGTGATTAAATTTTGATATGTCTGAACGCATATTGAAATCAATGAAGCTTTATATTACTTTTGGTTTTGACTAAGGAAAGTTAAGTCATAGTTAAAATGTTGAAAAAGTTTAACTTTAGATTTTTCCAAATTATATATGTATCTGACACGTTTTGATAATGACTGTTACGCAAAATTTCAGCTTAATTATTGATGTAATGTAGATGAATACATCTGAGTTACACCACAGAAGAATACAGTTGGCTGGTGTAAGCCATAGATATGGATGGGTAGATCAACTTGGAGAAGACGTCCAAAGATACACCGAAAACCTAAAGCTTAACGTTATTATCAATTACGACAAACAACGCATATTCATTAAGGCGACTTACCAGATTATATTACTCTAATATATAGCTAATACCACTCAGCTAATCCAAACAAATACATTCCTTCTCTGAACATATAATTTATATAACTAGTTTAGGAATCATCAACATTTCCCTGTCATAAGTTGAGGAATACTGCATACAATATGGTGAGGTAAGATCCAGATAAGACTTTGACACATCCTTGCATTGTCAGACACAGATATGTAGTCATACAACTTACTTATGGTGTTATTCTCTTTGTAATTCGTTTGTTTTTATTTGTCAGATCAATCATCTTGCTTTAATAAATGACCAAGCACATTATCTGTTCGAAACGTTCATTGTATATAATTAATTTAATGCGCTTTACTGTTTTTACTACTAAATAGTAGGACATTCCAGGAGCCATATTTTTTCCTACAATATTAGATTTGATTAGACATAAACTGGGCGGATTCGATTCCATTCACTGTGGAATTATATATAAAGCAAATCACACACCTTAGAGTAGAGGATAGAGCGTGAAATAAGTATTGATATTTAAATAAGCTTCCACACGCAAAATCGGATTTTAATGTGTGAATATATAAGAAAATTACAAGAAAAATCACCATTAGGCAATGTACCAGATATAAAAAGGTTTTATTACATAAAAGTAATACATTATAATATATATATATATATGTGTGTGTGTGTGTGTGTGTGTGTGTGTGTGTGTGTGTGTGTGTGTGTGTGTGTGTGTGTGTGTGTACGTAAAAACACTAAGGGCCTCTTTCGCCAACAAACTAATCAGGAGTTAATCGTTGGTATAATACAGACATACAAAAAACGAATTAAATTATCTCGAAAGAGCAAGCACTTTTATTTTTATGTTATACCAATGATTGACCCCTGATGAGCTTGTTGGTGAAAAGGGTTCTTAAGGTTTTTCTGTGTATTATATTTAAAGCACTATATAAGTGTTGTACAGTTAAAAAAGTACACACACACACACACACACACACACACACACACACACACACACACACACACATATATATATATATATATATATATATATATATATCTTCTATAATATAAAGCTGAATGTGTGTGTGTGTGTGTGTGTGTGTGTGTGTGTGTGTGTGTGTGTGTGTGTGTGTGTGTGTGTGTGGTCACGAATATGGTTGACTATTTTTAAAAACTGATTACATATAATGATAGAAGATGTATCGAGACACAGGAATGGGTACGTTTGATCTGGCAGAACGGTGGTTCATTAAAATTGTGGGGTCTGCGTTCGCGCCTTGTCCACAAAGTATGGAAATAAAAAATTTAAAAATAAAAAAAAAATGTTTACAAGTGGTTTTGATATAGATGTACATAAGAATACTTTGATTAGTATGTTTTAACTTAAATAGGGATGGTATAATAAAATTGTGGGGTCTGCGTTCGCGCCTGGGCTCCAAACTTTAATAAAGACTTTTCATATCTATCTGCGTAAGTATACTTTGATAATTATGTTTCAATTTGAAGAAATATGATATAATAACATTATGGGGTGTTCGTTCGCACTTGACCTCCATAGAATGGAAAGATTTCACAAAGTTTAAAACGGCTTTTTAATATAGATCCACAGATTATTGTGATAAGTGTTTCAATGTGAACAGGTATGGTATAATAAATTATAGGGTTTATCTATTTTGTTTTTACTTTCATCATATTTTGCTTTGGTTTGATACCTCCAAATTCGAAGCTATTTCTTTACAACCCTTTGTTCTCATAACCTATCATACTTTCATAAATCAGAGTCCATTTTCTGTAGGCTATTTTTGAACCCAGTCAACAACGGGTACTTTTGCTAGTATATATATAAATATATATATATATTAGTGAGGACTGTGTACAAATATATACTAAGCTTGTTTCCTTCAATAATTACAAGAAACCTTCTCTATCAGCAAAAGAGAGATGATTTAATACCTGAGAATCTATTTCCAGCTATACCACAGCTGGAGATCTTGTGAAGTAAACCTTTATGCCATACCCTATCAATCGCCTTACACCTAAAAGTATCCTGTACCTCTATAAGGCCACCACCCGCCCATGTATGGAGTATTGTTGTCACATTTGGGCTGGTGAATGCCCTGACGAACTACAAGCACTTGTGCCACCCTCAACATAAATACCCTGAAAAACCCGATAAGCAGCTACATCCCAATCCTACACAGTAGAGATTCTTAGGTGTTAGAAAACCTTCTACTCCGATAGTTTCTGCCTCAGAAGTGCTAGATATTGGAACTCCCTTCCGGGATTCTGCTTTCCTAACTGTACTGACATGCAGAAGTTCAAGTGTAATGTGAACAGGCATCTTGCTACTCAACTCCCTTCATAACATCCCTGCAACTTATGTCCTCGATAGTAACCTCCTACTTCAAAGTTGCATTGTGCCTTGTTTGCAGTGAAAATTGAATTTAAAAAAGGGGATGAATATTAAGTGTCGTTTATGTTCTGTTTCTGTCTCATCATGACCTCTCGAAGACAACACAAAACTAACAATAAAACAATATGGAAAAAGATAAATATACCTACAATATTGTCCCAATGATTACTGTACACTCTTTAACCCTTATCCTCGAGTGACATCTGGGCCTTGATAAGTGGTGACTTATGTAAAAAAAAATGGCATATTGAAGACTTTATTAATTACTCCTCTGCTATTTAATACTTTTCAGGCTCACACACACACACATGTATATATGTTGTTTAGAAATTTATGTAACTCCAATAACAATAACACTAATACTTACATTGGTTTTACAACTGCTATCCTATCTGGCGGCCTCACCATCTATCTTGTAAACTGTAGCTCAATTTACGAACATCTACAAATTCTAACTTCCTTTTGATTTAAAATAAATTCTAGTTAATAGCAATGGTACATTTTACTGATCTGTTTCTTGAGGGAACAACCATGATTTGCATGTCAATACTGGATATTTCTGTCGTGGACTCATCAGAAAAACAAAGTTCTCCCTCGGGTTGATTCTTGGACCACTATTATTTCTGATATTTATCAATGACCTTCCCGATAATATTGAGTCCGAGATGGGTATATTTGCTGATGATAGAATGGTCTATAACATGCATGAGAGAAGAATAGATGTACATAAATCCAAGACAATGACCGAATCATTAGAAAATGACCACCAGACCGTAGATGAATCAGGGCATAAATGGATGGTGACATTTAATGCTAGTAAGACTAAGCTGCTCTCCTTTAACAATTACCAATTACTGATATCCATGACAAATAACACCTTACCGGAGAACACTTCCTTCAAACTCCTCAGCTTAACATTCACAGGAAATATCAACTGGAATAAATAAATTGAAGACATTGCGAAGGCTGCTGCAAGGAAGGTGGGATCCCTCTTTCATGTTTGAAAACTGCTCACACCTGAGAGTGTCCTGTCCTTCTATAAGGCCACCATTCGCCCATTTATGGAGTATTGTTGCCACATCTGGGCTGATGCATCTACCATTAGTCTCTCCCTCTTGAATAGGCTCGAAAAAACAGGTCTGCAATCTAATAGGTCCCACTTTGTCAACTAGGCTCCAACCCCTGTCCCATCACTGCAATGTTGCATCCCTGTGCCTGTTTTACAAGTATTTTAATGGAATGTGCTCTGATGAACTCATTACACGTGTGCCTCCTCGATGTATATATCCCCAACAAATCCACTTAGCAACAAAATCACACCCATTCACGATTGAGGTTCTAAATGTCAGAAAGTTTTCTATTCAAATAGCTTATTCCCTAGAACAGCTAGACTTTGGAATTCTCTTCCTGCTGCCTGCTTCCCAAACTGGACTGATATGCAGAAGTTCAAATTCAACGTAAACAAATATCTTGATCTTTCTTATGCAGGGTTCCAATGGCAATATGCCTTACATGGGGTGAAGATGAGTCAAAAGAAAAAAAAAAGAAGATAGGTAAAATTCAGCAAGAATCAAAACGACTGATATCAGGACCATTTCTAATAGAGTTTCTATTATGGGTCGCTATTTTATCTTAAATACATTACAGAATTGAATCAATGAAGATCGAAACTCAATAAATGTATGTCAACGTTTCACCCAAATGTTACAGAGACTTTTTCAAGAGTGACAAAAAGCAAAATCTGTAAAATATGAGAAGATTTTTAATTTTATATATAAACAAGCAGTTCAGACCGGCTTTGCTGGGCCCTATGTATTGTTGATAACTATGTTTATATGTACACACACACACACACACACACACACATATATATATATATATATATATATATATATATATATATATATATATATAAATTAGAATTAAATTTACAAAAATGATCCAAGATGGTAAAACTAAAGTATATTATAAATATTAAAGTCTTAATATTTATAAAGTAATCTCAACTAGATGTAAAACCTCGATAAAACCAAATAGGAGATAGAGCTTATAATAAGAGCAAATAGTTAATAAAACATGTTACAAAACACTTTGAAAAAGAGTTAAAAACATATTTAATCTGAAAAGGAAACTCTTAATAAGTGGATAGTCCTTAATCCGCGGAGTTTTGAAGAAATACTTTTCCTTCTCATCAGAGGGTAGGAATTAGCAAAATGCGGGATCGGATTTTGCATTTTTGATAAAACTGATCACTTTTTGTTATCAAGTAAGACCTTTGACTTACTTGCAGTTTCATCAAATACTTTTGTATGCAAAATCCGATCCCGCATTTTGCTAATTCCTACCCTCTGATGAGAAGGAAAAGTATTTCTTCAAAACTCCGCAGATTGAGGACTGTCCACTTATTAAGTGTTTCCTTTTCAGATTAAATATGTTTTTAACTCTTTTTCAGTGTTTTTACATGTTTTATTAACTATTGGCTCATATATATATATATATATATATATATATATATATATATATATATATATATATATATATATATATAAGGTTTGTCAACATGTCCATGTAACCTACATCTAAAATTTCAAGTGTTTAGACACAAAATTGGCAATAAATATAACATTAGTCTTATATTTTAATATTTTATCTTTCTTTAGGGTGTATGATACAATTTTGGTGGCAGCTTTTACATGATACAGTTTACAAATAAAATAACATTCCTACATTACACACCCTGTTGCTTAGAATATATATTCTATAATTTATATGACCAATGGTTTAGGATTTTAACAAGCAAATTATTGATACTAACCAGCACTGATACTTTAATGTATTACTTACTATAACTCAAAATAAGATGTAGAGCAATTCTTCACTTATAAATTTTTCATACGTAACTTATTTTGTAAGTTTTGTTAAGGTAGTTCTTTTTAGTTAGAGAAGGTGGACGCATCTTCTAAATGTTAAATTTTACAAAAATATGTCAACATTTACAAAAAATATATATATAATCAAAAATTCATAATGATCTGTTCATTAGTTAAAGATATCACCATGTGTGTGTGTATGTAAGATAGAAAAGAAAAGAACATTTGAACACAGGAAACAATTGAAAAAAAACAGAGGGATATTTTTTTTTTCTTTCTGTGTTTAATTGTATTTCCTTTCTGTCTATCACACATTTTCGTTTATGATATATCATGTATTTTATTCTCATGTATGGAACGATAAATTTGTCACCATAAAGAAAACAACACGACAGATTTATTTTAAAACTTTTATTGAAAAACTCAATTCAGATAACTTGATTATGTAATAGCGCTGACATCTATTCAATGTAGTCGCCTACAGCCTCAATTACAGCCTCGATATGGATCCGGAACTGGGAGCCTTTTCCACAACTCCTGGCGGGAGCTTGGCGAATATTCAGCTGATGGCTTTCGTGTTGTGGGAGGTCATGTTGGTGATGTACTCGACAACGAAGTAGTCTAGAGGGGTAAGGTCAGGGGAGGAGGGGAACAGTGAGAGAAGAGTACAAAGTCATAGCACTCTTTCTGAAGTGAAGCCTAGGTCTCTTTGGACTTGTGGGGAGGCGCCAAGTCTGCCAGCGGCCACGTGATTGCACCGGAAGACCATCACACTCTTTAGCACATCGAGGTACACTTAGGTGTTGGCTTTCAAGCTGATTTCGAAGATGTGAGGTGACATGATGCGGTCCTCACTTAAAACCACATGAAAGACCATAACTATGGCTGGAAACAAGCATTGGACCGTGCAGATTTGCATTTTGAGGATGCTGGTAATAGTCCCTTTGTCATAACTTGGATCGATAGAGAGCATAAGTTGTACAGCAGAGCACCTCGGATCTCGCTTGTTGAATATTGTGTAACTGTCAGACGTGACTGAAGACTCCTGTTGTTCTTGGGATTTATACACAAATGGCCAACTAGTAGATGGTCTTCATCAAACGGAAATGGAATCATGTTGTCTTTTCTAGAGCGACAATTTTATTGTTCCACCCTGTATATGTGTCTCTATTCCGAGCCATTTTCTTAAATGCACTGTTAAATAAAGCTCATATAGCTACAGACTTATTTGAACGAGTTCATTATTCCTTAAATTCCATACCAATTTTGCTTTTGATTATTTAATACTTTAGCAGAATTCTTATTTCAAACGATGTATTTTATATGATTACTTTAACAAACGTTGCTATTTTGTCCATGGAAATTGTAGATTCATGTTTTTACCAACAGTACACATAACCACATTAGATCGATTGCATTTAGACTTAACCGATTCTATAGTTTATAAGGTGTACGGCAAAATCACATTGACACACCGGTTCTCATCAGATCACCAAAGTTAAGCAATGCTGACCCTGGCTAGTATCAGTTGAGTGTTAATTTAGGAATTCTAGGCGCTGTATGTACTCTCCGCTTACCTCGGCATTGTTTCTAGTCGTTCTGAACCTCTACTTACCACTGGTATTTAACAATATCGACTCAGATGTATGATTGAAAATTGTGCAACTCTTGCCACAAAAATTCCATGTGCAGGCACCTTTACAGTGGGTATCCATAGTCTCTCAAGACCGAAGGAAGTCAGCAATATATGAGGTTATCCAGTTAGGCCAATCATAGACCTTTTCAATATCATTTTTTTTTCTGTCTATGGATTGTCCATTTATTTCTGCTGCAATTCTGCCACCTACTGAGAATAAATCTTCCATTTTGCCTCAATAAACCTGCATTGAAAGTGATCGCTATTTAATCCCCCTTCCTCTACACATTCTTATTTCATGTACCCCCACTTTTTTTTTTTTATCTCTTATGGTACTTGGATATTATATATTTTACTATGATTAATACAGATTTGTCTGCAATTTTTTTTATCCATTATTAAATATAGAAAAGTTATTTTAGATAATTTATTAACGAAATTAGATTGAAAAAAAATTTCAAACTCATTGTAAAAAAATAAAAAGTAAAAAATCTAGATGAGGGATAAAAAAACACCGAATTGGTTGACATGATTTTCGTAAAGCCCAATAAAACCCTTACCCTGACTTCGCCCGGTTCCTGTATCAAAATATGCAAATCCAACAAATTTTTATGCATATAAAATAGTTCTTTTCATAGAATAGAGTCAGGTTATTAACTAAGTCATTCAGGCGAAAATGAAATGCGAAAAAAGGAAGAAAAAATAGAAAATGTTAAATAGTTTGTTATCTCCCTTGAGCCATATTGGAAAAAGGAAAATGTCACTCAATTTCGAATAAATACTATTTATTTATTTTTTTTTATAAAAGAATAAAAATTAAATAAAAGATAAAAAAAAACGAAATTAAAAAGGTTACAATTTTTAAAAAGGTTTTTATTAAATAAAGTCTGTTAATGTTTTGGGACTAATTTTATGTTTTTATGTACTTTTAGTGTCAAAAAGAAACATTGGGTTTGCTGGGTGTGTTGTTCAAGTATAACTGAAAATGTTTCATATTTATTTTTCATGATTGCCATAATAATACTATAACAGAATTAATGTCTATGGGTGATATATTAAATAGACATGTTTCATAGCGAGCTGTACCGGTTGTTAGATGTTATAGAAAAAAATCAAGTGCATTAAGGGGCCAATAGTGAGTTTATTGGATAATGAATGTATAAGGAGACATATACTAAAGCAATTCGCATGACAATTGCCCTTAAAGGACAGTCAGAATCTTTAAAAGAGCTCTCGGTTTGGATATCTGGGTAAGTCTGTGAATGTATGGCATTCGGTAGGAAGCCCTATCCCCAGCTTGAGCAAACTGGGAAAATTAAAAAAAAAATACTAAATGTGATAAAAGTGAAACATATATTAAAAGTCCACAGAATCATTAAATTATTTTAAGGCACATACAGCTTTTATGTAAATAATACAGACATCTGTACGTTCAGCATATTTAGGAGTTATCCCCCTTGAGTATTCCCGGTTCCTTCCCTGAATTATATTGAGCAACAAGACAATGCACTCTTCAATTTGAAAGTGCAAAAAGACAACATCTAAAGAACTGAAATAAAAAAATATGTATAAATGCAAATTAGTGCAAGATACTTCTTTTGCAAAATTATTCTTCCTCACTTTTTCATAATCTTTTTCAACTTTCAACTGGCTGGTTCATTCGCCAAAATCAAAATCAGTGTATCAGTCCAAATCTGGGAACAATATTCCATGCACAAGTTTTGCATAAAGTTGTGTTGTGTCCATTACGAACAATAGACAACTTGCATGTATAATATCTACCTCTAAAAACAACTCGGAATACGATTACGAAAGGATTTTTATTACATAAATCTTTTAGTGATTTAAAAGTAATTTAATGATTTTATTAACTTTTAGTTTATATTTTTCATTTTTGTACATTTATTTTATTCGTTATGCATTCATTTAAATGTTATATTTTTCATTCACATTTTATTTTCATTCATTCTTTTGATTTTAAATTAAAAAAACAACTTTTGGTCAACATTTATTGTTCTTTGTGCGATTTAGCATATGTGATATTTTTGTGTATTCTTCATACCAATCGTGTTTCTGAGGCGCAAAATTAATAATTGAAACAGTGTTATCATTTTTTTTATGACAAACATTATCATGGAGATTGGGTGACTGTCTGTAACCAAAGCGCATATAATTCTTTTGTTACTGTATTAATATATATTCCTTCATATACATAAAGGTGTTGGGTAAAATATATTCGAAAGTGAATTCTACCTGGAGTTAGTGAGTTTTATACTGTGGAAACGGAACTTTTAAACTGATAAAATATATCTAAAAGACATGTAATATGAAATTAGATCTAATGGAATTAGATTGCATTAAATTGTTACATTCAAGAGAGTACGGTAGATAATTTAACAATTACAAATGTGAGGACAACAGTCCAAAACATGTAAATGATGTTAATATATTTTTTAATCATCTAATGATCCATGTGTTTCCATCTTGGGCAATCTTCCTCATGAATAAACGAAACACCTTAATATGAATTTATTTATCTAAATCAATTACCGGCTAGTTTAAGTGTTGCTTCATACAGTCTTAGCAGATACTCATGAAGAATAGACTCATATGTGATCACTTATAGGATAATTTTCTATCACACCAACTCTAACATATCACATGATCTGGTAAGCCAATCATCTCTTGTTATTACATAAACAACAACTCAGTTCTCTAATGGCTTTATGAATACGGTTATTCCGGTATTAAACTTACATCTCATTGAGTTAGGTTTAATATGTATGAACTTGTAAAACCAAAGGATCAAAATATTTTTTGTGCATAGATATTTAGAATTTTGTTTTATCTAATAGATACTGTTAGATATTAAAATCTTTAGTTCAGGATCTGTTTTGTTTTTTTCTGAAGATAGCAGAGAGTTATGTGGAATAGTTGAGAAATACCCGCTCCAAGAAAGTTCAAATTAATTTCTTGAACAGAACAGTTTGATACAACATTTATACAGATTATAATCAAGATATGATGATAGTAAACCTTGTCTGGAATCTTTATTCAAATTGTATTCTATTTCATCCTTTTGATTCTCTAAACTTTAAGACTTAAGCTTAAGAGATCTTCAGAAAAGATTGAAACTGAGAGAATCT
The DNA here is from genome assembly GCF_053919585.1 of Euprymna scolopes. Classification (NCBI taxonomy): domain Eukaryota; kingdom Metazoa; phylum Mollusca; class Cephalopoda; order Sepiida; family Sepiolidae; genus Euprymna; species Euprymna scolopes. The sequence goes on from NC_136483.1 coordinate 48,727,478, forward strand.
TACTTCATTAGTGTCTAATGACTACGAATCAAATTTAATACAAATCTGAAATATCTAAATCATTAAATAGGAGGCTGTACTCAGTAATGACTCTAAAATCCATTAAAATACTCCACAGAAACTGTTTTAGGTAATATTTATTAATTGATGTCTAATAATTATTGATTTTTTTTTAAATCAGATTATTTGAATTTTGAAAGGGCTCCCCCCCCCCGTATTTCTCTCTTAAAATAAAACTAAATGAAATTATATTTAATCCATATTATATTTTCCCTTCTGACTAGCAGCTGTGTTCTAAAATTCATAACGATTGGTTAATTAATTTAGAATTGAATTCTATACACACAAATATATAAGCATATACACATACCTAACTTTATATAAATAGAAATATTATAGTGTATGCATTTATTGCTAAATACAATTATCGATAAAAATAGTTTGTTGTTTCTTTTTGTTTAAGAGGTAAAATGAAGAGCAGTGGGAGCTGAAGTAAATAGTGAACTTTTAATAATTCGATTTATGTATTTTTAAGTTAACATACAATTGGAAACAGGTGCACAATTATCTTACTGATGAAGAGCATCAACTCACCTGCACAATGTGCTGCATGTTATTTGTTTGTGTTTTTATTTTTGACTCAGAGGTGCATACCCAAACTCGAGTTACAATGAGTATAGTTTTAAAAAAATAAGAATGATCTGAATACTTTATAAACAGTTAGCATGAAAAAGACATGAATACATCTCAAATAATGTACTCACACTTCGAATGAATATTTAGAATGAAAACAATAGGAATACCTGGTGTAATCACACTTTGGATGACGATAAAGCTTTTAATTATGAATATAGAGTGAAATGGAATAGCGTCGAATACAGAAGACAAATGCACTTAAAGACTCATGTTCACAAATGTTCAAATTAATGACCAATAACAGTTAAAGTGTGAGTATATTTTTACAATTTTTGAGACACCCTGTATATTTAGAATGACAATAAATGTAAAAAAATAAATAAATAAAAATTACAGTAAAAAGATCAGAAAAGAGAAGAATAAATGTCTACTTTACATACGTGTTGGACATTTTTTAGAAATTCACTTCTAAATTTACTCGTTTCTAAGCAGTTTTATATTTAGCCTTGTTATTTCCTCCCATGTTGTTCTTGCTCTGACTGTCTTCACTAAATCTGTTAACCAAAGAACTCTCATCCATTCTATTAACGTGACCATAACAACAAAGGTTTTGTTATTCACACATATACTGTCCAGATTTAATCTTCCTCTAAAATATCAAATCTAAGTTGGTCTTTAAGACTCATATTTCACATCCATCGAATCATTTTGATATTATTTGTCCACATGAAAATCACATTCTCAATCTCCACTGGCCAGGTTTGATGTCTATACATTGACACTTCATAAACATGCCTGATAAATTGTTCCCTAGGTCGACAATGGTAATGCTTATAGATGAGCTGTGAGATGTGATCGAAGAAATAGCTTTGAAATCATTTCAAGATGGACAATCATTAACATCATCTAACTCCTGTGCCAGATTAAATATTCAATGCAAACACCTTCAAATGACTCATCACATAGCCAATAAATGTGTGCAGATCTAAACAAAATAGACTGCTGATTCCATTATAGTTTTTATAGATGAAAGACATAAGCTTTTAAAAAGCATTCATGAAATTTTGCTACTGACAAGAAATCTCCAGATGAGCTAACTCTCAGAAAATATATATATTTGAAAGTTATAACTTTCTGCTACTGATGACAAAGAACGAACTTCGGTATGAGTAACTGCTAAAAACGTGCAGGGAAAAAGTTCTTAAGCAAAAACAACGTTTTTACAAAGTCCATCCGTTTTAAACAAACACATGATCAGTATAGCAATATTTTTTCAGTTGTCATCAGAACACCCTGCAAGAGTTACCTTTCTTTTTTACTGAGATAATATATTAAATGTTCATTCGACGTGTATACTAGCAAATATGCAACAAGAGGAGGCATATCTTTGATAATATTATACATGTATATCGCCGTCCTTGACAGAACTCAGATACGAGTATACAGTTTTGCTCATTCGGATTGAGTCAACCCAAGATTCATATTGCACACACTTCAGATGTCACCATTCAACATACACCATTATGTAGAGTGCCATCTTGTTGCCGACCCGCCAGGTGAGTTTATTCAGAGGTGCATCTCTCCCAGTGAATTAAACGCACCTCCAGACACCAACCTGGGAATTTCTACAATTTGGCATGGTACATACAGCGCCTAGCCTTCTGAAATGGTTACCCATCTGTTAGTGACCTCCAGATCGTAGTAGAACGGGGATATAAATGGATGGTGACATTTAATGCTAGTAGGACTAAGCTGCTCTCCTTTAACAATTATAAGAAGCCTCTCCAACCACCAATATCCATGACAACACCCTCCTTAGAATTCTTCCTTCAAACTCCTCGGCCTAACATTCTCAGGAAATATCAATTGGAATAAATACATTGAGGACATTGCAAAGACTGCAGTACGGAAGGTAGGCTCCCTCTATCGTGCTAGAAAACTGCTCACACCTGAGATTACCAGTTTTTTTTGTTTTTTTTTTAATTACATTTTCACCCCAAACAAGGCGCATTGCCACTTTGGTGTAGGGGGCTACTATCAGGGGCAGCAACTACTGAGGCACTATGTTGGGATTTGGGCAGCAAGATGTCGGTTCACGTTGCACTTGAACTTCTGCATGTCAGTACAGTTAGGGAAGCAGGAACTTGGAATGGAATTCCAGAGTCTAGCGGTTATGGGGAAGAAACTACTGGAGTAGAAAGATCTTTTACATCTAGGGATCTCTACTGTGTGGGGGTGGGATTTAGCTGCCTTTCGGGTTTGTCGAGGGTGTCTACGTCGTGGGGCCACAAGTGTCTGCAGTTCGCCAGAGCATTCACCATTAAAATACTTGTAGAACAGGCAGAGGGATGCAACGTTTCGTCAGTGGGACAGAGGCTGAAGCTTAGATGCCAGTTCAGGGCCTATCAGATTGGCGACTCTCTTTTGAACCTTGTCTAGGAGTGAGAGACTAGTAGCAGATGTACCGGCCCAAATGTGACAACAATACTCCATACCTGGGCGAATGGTGGCCTTATAGAAGTACAGGATACTTTCAGGTGTCAGCAGTTTTCTAGCACGGTAGAGTGAGCCTACCTTTTTCGCAGCGGCCCTGGCAATCTTTTCAATATAATTGTTCCAACTCATGTTTCCTGTGACCGTTAGGCCAAGCAGTTTGAAAGATGTACTCCCAGACAGGGAGTCACTGGGCATTGCTATTGGTGGCAGAGAAGGCAGTACTTCTATAATGCCACCATTCGTCCATCTATGGCGTACTGTTGCCACATCTGGGCCGGCTCATCTACCACTAGTCTCTGCCTCTTGGATAGGGTCCTCAAAAGAGTCTGCAATCCAATAGGTCCCACTTTGTCAACTAGGCTCCAACCCCCATCTCATCGCTGCAATATTGCATCCCTGTACCCGTTTTACAAGTATTTTAATCGAATGTGCTCTGATGAACTCATTGCACTTGTACCTCCTCGATGTATTTTTTTTTTTTAGAATAGGCAACACCACTTATCAAGGCCAAGAGGTCACTCGAGGATAAGGGTTAAAGAGTGTACAGCAGAAATTGGACAATATAGTAATCATTAGTAAATGGAAATTCGGTAAATTTGTTAACAAGTGGAATGGCTAATCAAGAACTTGTTTACATTAGACTTGAAGACAACAATATTGTAGTGAGCTGGAAAGCAGGAAAACGGAAGACAATTCCACAGGCGTGCAGTTCTAAGATAGAAGCTTTGTTCATGGAATCTACATTTAGGTTTAGGCACAGATAAATATCCCCAACAAACCCGCTGGATAACAAAATCACACCCCTTCACTGTTGAGGTCCCTAAATGTCAGAAAATCAAACAGCTTCTTCCCTAGAACAGCTAGGCTTTGGAATTTTCATCCTGCTGCCTGCTTCACAAACTGTACTGACATGCAGAAGTTCAAATGCAACGTAAACCAACGTCTTAATCTTTCTTAAGCATGGTCCCAATTAGTAGCCTCTTTCGTCCAAATGGCAATATGCCTTGTTTATTTAAGTGAAGGTGAAGAAAAAATATATACATATATATATGTATCTATGATAAACATACATATATAGATTTTTATACCCCATGTATCAATGATTACACCCTCTATCTATCTATCTATCTATCTATCTATATATATATATATATATGTATATATATATATATATATATATATATATATATATATATATACTTCAAAAAAGGTGTTGATGGCAACAAAAAGTGTATTTCATTTTACGTTGCAATTGTTTCCATGCTCGGTCAACAATTTCAAACATTATGAAATACACTTTTTGTTCAATGAACATTTTTTTTGAATGTCTTTATTTTGCTTACACAGTGTATTAATGCTCAATTATGAAATATGATAATTTTTTAGCTTACTTCTTAAGTCACCTCTTTTTGGCTTAAAACTTACTGGTATATGAAAATTTACTGGATTACACGAACTCAGTATATTACATACAAGTCTATATATATATATATATATATATATATATATATATATATATATATATATAGTATAAAGAAAACAGACATATAGATATATGTGTGTTACTGCTTAAATTAATCTAGAATGAAAGAGGATATGAAGAAGTATGCCGGAAATGAAGCAAAATATATTAAAAATCTGGACGAACATCTGCAAACGGATAGTAAATTAAGAGATTCATGAAGAATAATATCTCAAAGAAAAATCAGAACGAAAAGAAAGAAAAGGAAATTTATTGCTGGTATCGAAATCTGTATCGATGGTCAGTGAGGCAGCTGCATTAGATGCGCAGACGCCGACCATATCTCTTTGAATGATGGCATCAGCACTTTAAAGCCACCAAATGTTTGGCAACTTTCATGATAGCCATCATGCAGTAAATCTAAAGGGATGTTTTCACTTTCGGTGCATTTGGTCTTCTCCCTCCGGCGCCTAATTCTTCCGAAAGAACCTTTGATAATTTCGAATATGATTTCCTGGGTTATCTTTCCTTTAGAAAAGGTTCTTGCGGATATGCTTTTTTTCCCCTTTGGGTCGTTGTTATTTTCATATTGGAATGGTTGATCGCATTTTATTTAGATGCACTTCTTCAATACCAATGTGAACTCAGTTAACCAATTGACTCTCCATGAATTCTCACATAAACAGAACACCCACTGAATCCTCTGTTTATATAGACATTTGGATGCAGTGCTGAGGCTTATAGAATATATCTTTTACTAATAGAGATTTGATATTTGTTTGTCTGAGGATAAAATTATGCAATTACTTCTATCAATATATTATCGCAAAACAAACGTAAGTGATTAACCGTAGACTAGCGCGACCTAAAGGCTCATTTTTAATAAGCTACTAAACTCGGATGTAGTAGAGGACGCCTCTCCTCTCCCGCAATGACTCCAATTCTCTTTTATCATCACCGTACCATGCTAAATGTTTAAGCAAAGAGGCATCACATAACATTTCTTGAATCTGTGGTATGCCTCAACTGGGGATTGAACCCTAATTTCTGTCCACAAATGAATACTGAGCCTTATGCTAAATAGGCTGGACAAAAACTGTTCCATTGTACTAACTTTCCAATTCAGGAGAAGTACTGTAGTATCTTTCCTGTTGTCAGGAAACCATCTTCCCAGGCATTACCTTCTGCTATTGATAGTTTTCATCCACCAGAACAAGATACATTATTCCCAAGCATTACCACCCCATTTTCGAAGTGGGTAGTGTAGTGTCTGTTCTGTTGTCATGAAATCATCTTTCCAGACATAACCTTCTACTTTAGAGAAGAGTAGTCAACACAATTTTCACACAACCAGCTTTTGATTAACAAACTGGACACATCATGAGTCGCATCTTCTGCTTGGTACAGATTGCCGAAACCATGAGCCTTATTTTTCGCCATTCCTTCCAATCTAGGGCAAGTTGGTTGATGGCCGCTCAACTTGAGAGATGTTCAATCAGAAGCATTTTCACTGCCTTTTTTTACCTTTTTAACTTACACTCAACTTTGACAGGCCAATGATTGAGCGTTTGTTATAGTCAAAAAGTTTAAAGGTTTTACTTTTGATTTTTTCAAATAAAGGGAGTAGGGAAGTAGTTTGACAGAGAGTGTATAGACTTTTTGTGATCAGACGATGGCTGGAAATGAAAGACATCACATGATTTTGAAACACCCCAGTTGTTAGCTAATTGTTTAGTTCACGTGATACAATCAAGGCCATATAAAACTACTGGGAGAACATGAATTAAATAAACTTTTCCTATAACAGTTATCAGCACCCTTATTGACTTTAGAATGGCGTTGTGTCTTAGGAAAGTTGTCAAAGCCAGCCCGATTCTGTGTTAATGTCCTCTCGTGATCACTGGAGAAAGTCAGTTTATGCCCTGAATGAATTGAATGACCTGTTTGATGGGTTTACTGTAAATAATCATTTTTACATTAAACTGTGATTTAGCTATAGATATACATTCTGTTTTCTCTAAGTTTATTTCTAATCCTATCACGTTTGCATTCTTTGCTAATACATTGACAAAAACTTGACGTTTATGTGTGTATTAACAAGAGCGAGTTGCCTTGGAGATAAATGTATCTCGTTGTATCCTATCTAGAAAAGTTAACTTTCTTGATCGATTGTGAGATGATGGGTGACTCCACAGTATAAATAATGAAACAAGTTCATCTGTGGCACGTGCTCAGTGCCCAGCAAACTGAACACGTCTTTTACAAACTGAGGTTGATACTCTCGGTTAGTTTCCACCTATAGAAAAATCGTTTTGGCAAGTCTCTTCTGTCTTAAGCATTACTGCAGCTAGTGCAATGCAGAACAGGATTGCTGAAAGCACATCTCCTTGCTTGACACCCTTTTTGATGTTTACGAAGTGGCTAAAAACAAGGTCAGTTTTTATAAAAGTCTGTGATCCGTTATAAAGTGAGTTTAGAAGTTTAATGTAGTTTTTGTATTGAAAGGGGTTTGTCTAAAATTTGAATAAAGTTTGTCTAATTTGATACTATCAAAAGCTTTTGTAAAATCGATAAAAATGATGCATAATGATTTGTTAAACTCTATTGATTTTTCAATCAATTTGGTTAAGCACAAAAATCTGTTCGACTGTACCCCTTCAAGGTTGATAGGCCGCTTGTAAATCGGGGAGACAGGAATAAAGATCACTATTAATTCTGTTGCCAATGATAGTCCTGAAGAGTTTATAAACATGGCGACAAACTTATACGTCAATAGCTTTTACATTCAGACCTGTCAACCTTTTTGTAAAAAAGAAACCATTAATGTTTTCTTAAAATTAGAAGGAATTTTACTAGTTTCTAAAAAAAGATTGAACAGCTTATGAAGAACTATGACCATGGAATCATCTACAGCTTTTTAAAAACTCAGAGTGAATGTTGTCAATGCCAGGCCTTTTGTTGGTGGATGTCTTGCTCATGACTGTTGCGATTTCTTCTTTTATTATATATCAGATAGGTATCTTTTTAATAAAGAACAAGAGAGATAGACGAGTACATCAATGTGAATGTTTGTTGTTTAACCAGCATATCGACCTTCTTTTGGTCATTTAAGGTCTTTATATATCTCTATATCTCTCTCTATATATATCTATATCTCTCTCTATATATATATCTATATCTCTCTCTATATATATCTATCTCTCTCTCTCTATATATATATATATATATCTAATGGGGACAAAAATGGATGGTCAAATTCAATGCTGTTAAGACTAAGCTTGTTTCCTTCAATAACTACAAGAAACTTTCTCTACCACCAATAGCAATAGCCAAGAACACATTGCCTGAAAGTACTTCTTTTAAACTCCTCGGCCTAACATTTACAGGGAATATGAACTGGAATAGATACATTGAGAGCATTGCCAAGGCTGCTGCAAGGAAGGTTGGCTCCCTCTACCGTGCTAGAAAACTACTTACGCCTGAAAGTATCCTGTACCTCTATAAGGCCACCATTCGCCCATGTATGGAGTTCTATTGTCACATTTGGGCTGGTGCATCTGTTACTTGTCTCTCACTCTTGGACAGGGTTCAAAAGAAAGTCGCCAACCTGATAGGTCCTGAACTGTTATCTAGGCTTTAGCCTCTGTCCCATCGACGAAATGTTGCATCCCTCTGCCTGTTCTACAAGTACTTTAATGGTGAATGCTTTGACGAACTACAAGTACTTGTATCCCATCGACGTGAACACCCCTAACAAACGCAAAAAAGGGAAATCTCACCCCTTCACAGTAGAGATCCCCAGGTGTATGAAAGCCTTTTACTCCAATAGTTTCTTCCCCAGAACTGCTAAACTTTGGAACTCGCTTCCGGGTTTCTGCTTTCCCAACTGTACTGACATGCAGAAGTTCAAGTGTAATGTTCAGACATCTTGCCACTTATCTACCTTCATAATATCCTTGCATCTTATGTCCCCGATAGTAGCCCCCTACTTCAAAGTGGCACTGTGTCTTGTTTGGAGTGAAAATTGAATAAAAAAATAAATAAACTAAAAAAACATGTGGTGGGATGTACATAGTGCAGATATTTATAGTTCTATATAGTGTGGCTGCTGTTGCAATGGCTTGAATATTAGTTTATAGATCTATTTTGCTTTGTGGGATATTATTTCTAATAAGGATAGCTACTCCTCTAGAAGCTCTCTGTTGGGTATTGTGGATGTGATTGTATTTTTTGTAGTTTTTATATTTATTTTATCTTCAGCTTATAAAATGTTATATCTGCTTATGTCACCACTCTCTATAACGAGAGGAAAACAACTGAACACATATCTAAGAAAATGGCAGAAACAATAGAGGATGACTGCCAATCTGCAGTGGAATGAGGACAAAAATGGATGGTCACATTCAATGCTGCCAAGATTAAGTTTGTTTCCTTCAATAATTACAAGAAACCTGCTCTATCACCAATAGCAATGGCCAAGAACACATTACCCGAAAGTACTTCCTTTAAACTCCTCAGCCTTTGTTGGTTGGTGGTTCGTTTCTTTTTCCTTCATGGATGCTTTTTGGTCTCTGTTTTCTTTTCTTTTCGGTGAAAGGTGTTGTTTCTATGGATATTGTAGCACTTTGGAGTTTTATGGGTCTTTTGAGTTGAGTTTTGTTCAGTTTTTTAACTTTATTTTCAATATTGATTTTTTTTATAGTTTTTTTTTTATCTCTTCTATTAGTTCTCTTATTTTAACGATTAAAAAAATGGAAGATAATATTAGTTTTAATCATGCAAAAATTTTAATCATAAAAAATAAATCATATTCGTAAATCCCTCACGATCAAACTAGCCGGTTTGCAGATTATGCTAATTGCCAGAAAAAGTTCTTTCATTTTGCCATGAATAGAAATTAGTAGGAAATGCATGGGTTGCAACATTGCAACTGTTTAGAATTTAAAGTGACAGTGTGTCGTTGGTTTGGAATACATCATCACCAATTGGAAAACGTCTCTTTCGAGACATATGCAAAGAGTATTTCCGTATAAATCTACAGCAGATAATTGAAAAATTTTCTGAAGAAATGAAAATGGCCTATATGTTAACCCCCATTTTTTTTATTCTGTTAGGTAAATACAAAACAAAAACATTTTGTCATCAAAATAATTTTGTACCCCCAAAACCTCTTTTAAAACAGTACCATTTCTTATGGAGAAATCGAAAAAATAAATACACCCCACCAAATGTTTTCTTCTGAAGAAATCGAAAAAATAAATACACCCCACCAAATGTTTTCTTATGAAGAAATCGAAAAAATAAATACACCTCACCAAATGTTTTTTATGAAGAAATCGAAAAAATAAATACACCCCACCTAAAAAAGTTTTCAACTGTTGTTACACATTATTTTCCAAAAAAGATATTTATTCATAAAATATACCGTAGGTTAATTTTTTATTATTTTTTTATTATATTTCCCATTTTTCGTCATTGAAATTACTATACAATTAATGTTTTCTATCACTATTTTCTTTCTAGCGTTTTAAAATTTGATCAGCGCTCGCCATATTCTGGCTGACACAACATCCATACATTCATTGAGTACTTTTGAAAAAAATATTGGTATTTAGTTCATGTTACCAACATATGTAGACTTATATATACTTGAACTTAATAGGTGAATCACTCTGATAAAGGAGATAATTGTTTCCACTCAGCATTTGGTAAAAATAATTGAATACTTTTAAGTATGTGCATCGTCAATACAAAATATAACATAATTTACAATGTGATATAATTTCTCCCATTATTGTTCAGAGTTTGCAACTCAGTTGGTAGAGCATCAGACTCAGTCACTGGGGGCCTCGTTTGAAATCTCACTGTCTAGCAACACTGATGAAATATGTTTCTGTAGATGAATAATTATTTGACAAAGAATGACTATTGTTTCAGGATGCATTGGTGCCTAAGTACTGTCTAAGTCTGTGTAAATACATTTATGTATAAATAAATACAATTATAAGTCAGTAATATATTTACACACACACTCACACATTATATATATATATATATATATATATATATATATATATATATATATACTAGCAGAAGTACCCGTCGTTGACTGGGTTCAAAAACAGCATACAGAAAATGGACTGTGATTGAGGAAAGTATGATAGGTTATGAAAAGGGGAGGGGGTTGTAAAGAAATAGGTTTTGATACTCAAAAATTTTTACCCTAAGCAAAATATGATGAAAGTAAAGATAATTTTCGCGAAAATATATTTTTTTTATATAAACTTTGTTTCCATTCGTAGCAAAGAATGACCAACAAAATGATGTTTCCTTACAAAGAGAAAATGTTATATATATAATAATATAAATATACAAGAAATAAATGTTACCATAGTCAATAAAAGTTACTTTTATGGTAGAAAAGTTCATTGGTTTATATTTTTAAGTAGTTTGTAAAAATTTATTTTTTAATTCACGAACCTGTTTTTTAAAAATCAAAATGGCAGCGACATTGAAATGGACAGCCCCGTTTTCAATTTGAAGGAGGGGCACCTGAGAATTCTGTGTTAACAATTTAAGAGAGTTCCGTCAACGTAAGGAATATTTATAAACATATTTTAATGTTTTCTGTTATTTTGTGCTTGAGGAATATTCGATTATGACATGTGTAGTTTATACAAAAATTCATTTAAGCAGTTATCTCCTCAAATTTCGTTTTACTTTCGGTTCGCTGAAATTATTTCAAGTAAAGAGCATTAAAAACTATTTAAAAAAAAACATGAACTGAACTTTTATTGACTATGGTAACATTTATTTCTTGTATATTTATTTTTTCGGGTAGGCGTTTGTTGGCTTTTCTGCTAAACACTCTTACTAAATAATATCGACGAAATATCGAAAAACAAAGAAACAAAAACAGTTTAAAAAAATAATGTAGTTTTACTTACTTTATAAAAAAATAATCCGAAATGAGAATGGGATATTAAAAAAGTAAACACGTAATTACGTAATTACTTTAGTTTTTTAAAGCAAAGAATCGGTATGAATATGAATAAGAAGAAAATGGCGCCCTTTTCAAGCAGAACCGCTTTGTTTCAGTTTTACAGTATTGAACCGTGTAGTATTGCGCCGTCGGATTCAGGGTTGTACTATTGCAATGTAAAGAACACCCAGAAAGGGTTGTAATCAACTGAATCCCTTCTATTACACTGACAAAAAAAGCTTAAACAGATATATAAATAAAAATAAAAAGGTTATGTAAATGTTTTCAAAAAGACACGTAATCACGTGAGCACGATATTTCCCTTCTTTTGACACGATAACAAGTAATGTTCTTATTTTTTATTATTTATCTATTTATCTATTTTCGAAAGAGTGTCATGTGTAAGTGGACAAGGAAAAACACAGAGTTATGCAAAATTTGTGTCGAGAATTGTCTAAAGTTCCGACTTTTTTTTTTTTGCTTTCACTTTAATAAGAACGTGAATTTATGAGGTGAATTTATTCGACATAATATGATGCAACTCTAAAAAATAAATAAAAGCTAACGTGAATTAAGATTAAAGTTAAGGTGTTATTGTGGATCCTCACACCTTTTAAAAAATCTTGTTAAACTTTGTGACATATTTACATTCTATGGAGATCAGGCGTGAATGAACACCCCATAATGTTATTATACCATATTTCTTCAAATTGAAACATAATTATCAAAGTATACTTACGCAAATAGATATGACAAGTCTTTCTTAAAGTTTGTGCTATATTTCCATGGAGTACACAGACCCCACAATTTTATTATACCATCCCTATTTAAGTTGAAACATACTTATCAAAGTATTCTTATGTACATCTATATCAAAAACCCCTGCAAACCTTTTTTTTTCATTTTTTTTCCATACTTAGGGGGCCAGGCGCGAACGCAGACCCCACAATTTTTATGAACCACCATTCTGCCAGATCAAACATACCCATTCCTGATCCTCAATACATCTTCTATCATTATATGTAATCAGTCTTTTAAAATAGTCAACCATATAGGAGACTATTCGTGACCACAAACACACACACATACACACACACACACGTTCAGTTTTATATTATAGATATATATACATACACACACACATTTATACATATATATATATATTAATGTACATGTCTGGGTGTGTGCATTTTGTGCATACAGAGTTCCCTATACATACACACGGACAGGAACGTGTACATCATTTCCCTCTAGCATCATTATTTCAAATCCATGTGCAACACACTAGGGAAGAAGCTGAGTTCTCCATTAAATGGCACTTGACAGCGCTTTGATCATCATCATTATTGCTATAACGATGACGTCAACCCCAAGCCATGCCAGACCAATTCATTCCTATCAGCTCCCTGAACCTTAATGCTAATCACCACACGAAATCCTTACAATTTAGTTCCTCTCAACAGACCAAACCCCACAACTGCACCACTCTAAAACTTTCCAGTCTGCACCACACACCCTCATACCCTCTTGGAAAAAAAGAAAAGGAACGATTTTTTTATCGCTTCATGCTCCTCGTTTTTGAATATGGGATGGTGCCCCTTTGCCAGAAAGATGTCTTGCATTTGGTAGGATGTGGGCTCTCATTCGCTCATTATGTAGATCCCGTCATGCGGAAACAATGAAACCCCTTACTTTCCATCGAAACTACTTACTCTTATTCCAGTTCCCCTTATTTCCCACCCTCTCTCTATTTTTATTTCTGCCTGTTTCCATCTGTCTGTCAATGTACAAATTACATTCCAAATTGTTAGTACGCCCAGACACACGCTCAAACTTCCATAAATAATGAAAACAGAAAATATTTATTCAGATACATGCAGTAATTTATATTTCAAAAGTTTACTTAAACAACTATAACTGTTGCTATATCTCAAGAAAATTATGTAACAGATATTTTATAAAACAAATAAGATATTACGAATTCCCAGGATATAACAAAACATTGCAGAAAAGCTTAAGCTCAATGGTTTACACTTCATGTCAAACAGAGCTCAGTAGAATACAAAATTTATGACACAACTAAAATTTTGTTATCATGCTCTAAAAGTTTCAACACTCAACAGTATTTTCCATGTGTGCACGTGATTTATAAATTCAATTTTATTATCACTTTTAAACCAGGGTAGATATTTAAATGCTGCCCACTGCATTATGTGACACAAGGTCAAGAAAGTATGGTTTAAAGCAAGCTCCTCTAAAGGCGGGGCACTCTTGCCTAGCAAAAATTGCTTAAGTATCCTCGTCAGCATTCCCTGGTCGGGGCGCCTCAGGCAGCAACTAATAATCTTACTTTACTTGAGAGCCAGGTTGCAAAGACTAGGAAAGTGAACCTCCTGGGTGATACCCAGATGGTGTACCTCAGTCCGACATGAACTGGTTCATTTCCTGACCCCACACCTGTCAGCTGGTTATCAAGAATGGATTCTTGATTAGTACTTTTCTATCCCGCCTCCAAGCAACCGAAGCAGCAAGGAGACTCATCCCTACCATATGTAAATTTTAAACCAAGGTAAACAAATTGACAGTTAATGATTAATCATTGAAAATGTTCTTTATCTATTTCAATTCAGGCGATTTTCAATAAAAATTTCACAATAAGTTCAAAACAAAAAGTCCAAGAAAATGGAATGGATGTCGCATTTACTCGATAATGACCGCAAAAATAAGTGAATAAAAAGCCAAAAATACTTTTCAGAATGAAATTATCATTTTTTTTTTTTTTTTACCCTGGCATAAAAGTGATTAAATTGAATTTCTGAAACATTGTTAAGTGTTGAAATCTTTTGGAGCATAATTACAATGGCAGATATGCTATACACCCACATTCATTATGTAATAAAAGCTTTACTTTTCCTAAATCACAAAGATCAATTTAGTTCTCCGACCCCCAAACAGTTTCAATATTTTATCTCACTGTACAATTATTTCGCTCCTAATGTAATATCGCTGGACACCACATCCCTGTTATGTTACCCAACATCTTCTCTCCTCTTCTGATGAGAAGCATTAGTCTTCGAAATACCATGGTATAAGGAGTTCTCACTTACCCTACACCCTTAATTGATATATCACCTTTATTGAATAAATGAACAAATATACATATATTAGTATATATTTTTATATCATCATTTTCTTTATTTATTGATTTCTATATAAGCTCCAAAACAATTGAACTTTGCATCATACCGATAAGTCTTTTCTTAAAGAAGTAATCTTAACTTTTAACTCCTCCATATATATATATGTATGTGTGTGTGTGTGTGTGTGTGTGTATGTTTATGTGTGTGTATGTATTTTGTTAAAATTTAACAATGTATAAAATCAATAAAATGGTAAAGTGGACAAATCACAAAATATAGAAGCACAAAAAATATTTAACTAATATTTTGTTTCGTTTGGAGTCAGGAGGAATTGGTCTGATAAAAAAATAGGGTGAAGAAAAAATGCTTCATCTAAAAGTTAATAAATTAAGTTATTTATTTACTTATTAAGCCATGTTAGAATATTAGGAATATCTAGATCCGGGACATAGTGACACTTACTTGTTGAAATATTCGCAGAGTTTTGTTTTCCCTAAAAAAACATCCGTTTTCTGTGACTCACCGTACAGAATCAATCCTTTGTTGATTATTATATATTACGAGGAATAATTCGCCTGCTGGATTACTTCGCAAAAAAATAAAATTTAAATAATAATGATAACGTCTTTTATCAAATTCCGTCTGTGTGTTTTTTTTTTATTTTCAATATCCCATCAGCTGATATTTGTGCTTGACGATGAATGCCCTGGAAAAGTTACTTCTGATTAATGTTTAGTTTTAAAATATAAAAACGAAGAAATAATTTGCAGCGATTTTCAATGGTGCCTCTTCTGTTATCGTAAATTGAACTCATTAATAAGAGAAAAATTAAAATAAAATGGTGAGGTACACTCGGGCTTGGACAGGTAATCATTCGATGTGTCGTCGAATGCTTTAGCACTAATCTGTTAATTTTGAGAGGAAATGATTTGTTAAGATTATATTATTTTCCTTGGCTGGTGTAACGTAAAATGTTACCCAGTAAAAATTATTCTTTTTTATTTATAAGAAAGAAAAGCTACTTTTAAGATCGGATACTGATCGTATGAATTTCTGTATAAAACATACGTAAGAACACTGCCGGACATATAAATTAGCTTTGTGTTAAATTTGCAAAAGATAGGCTCAACCGTTTCGGAACGTAGGAGAAAGGAAATTAAGCACACACAAAAGTGACTCAAATGGTAAAGATTTGTCGATTATCTAAAATTTATCAAATATAAAACTGCTGTTTTTGCTTGAGAAAACGAAATTTTATATCACTGGTGGTATATTTGTGCGATTCTTGTCTTTCCCTATTTTATTATTGGTCAATTTGTTCCTTTCATTTTGTGTAGATATTCGTATGTGCATAGGTGTATGTGTGGGTGAATATATGTGCATGTGCAGATATGCTTGTGTATTATGCTTAGCGCTTCCAGAGTTGTGATAAAAAAATAATAGCACATGCAATAATACTATTGTAAGCATCGTTGGGAGTAATTTTTACGAGTAAATTTAATTTCCATGTTCTGTCCCCTTTGCCTCCTTCAAACAAATCGAACATAGCTCATTACACTCGTTTATGTCTATCATTTATGTTTCAAATTTAATAAAAATTTCAAACAAATCGAACATAGCTCATTACACTCTTTTATGTCTATCATTTATGTTTCAAATTTCATAAAAATTTCAAACAAATAAAACATAGCTCATTGCACTCGTTTATGTCTATCATTTATGTTTCAAATTTCATAAAAATATCAAGTAGTTATTTAATATGTAGGTACATTCATTTTCAGAAACGGATGTTTTTCCTCATATGCCACTCCTCAAAAATAAATTACACATAGCTCATTTCATTCTCTATACCCTCTTCTATGTTAAAAATTACATTAAAGCTTTCAGTTACTTTGTAAATCTATAAATACATTTATTCTCACGGGGAGGGGGCTCTGCTCTTTAAAACATATATCAACATGAATGCAATTGCTACATTCCAGATTTCATAAAAATATAAAAGCCTCGTTGGTTAGATAAAAATGTTTGCTTCTACTTCCGGTTCTGAAGAGAGTTGTTTTGCTTTTACATTCTGTTTAAAACATGTTTTTACTTTAGAGGTCTATGTTAAACAGATCTGTTTTGGTTTTACTCACTAGTAGGAAAGACGAATTGTTTTTGTTTTTTTATTTTACTTTGGATTTATACTGGCATTTGAACTCCCCATTTAGATAGGCGCTGTGGCCTTTGCTCCTTGTTTGGTCAGGATCTCCGGCCTTTGCTCCCAATTTGGATATGTGCGTTGGTTTTTATTCCCTTATATGGAGTTTTGTTTTAATTCTCATGGGGTGGCGTTTGGATTCTCATGCCTATTTGATAGAAATTTCGTACTAAAACGCCTTATTTAGAGGAGCATTTGCACTTCTATTCTTTATTTGTGATAGACGTTTTGGAATGTTATTCTTGTTTATATTCACTATTTCAGATGATGGTTGGCTTCTAAAGGTGTATTGTTTTTTTTTTGTTGTTATTTTTGTTTTTTTGGAAGGGTGCAGGTCTTTAGTTTCTATCTAGTACGGCCTGCTAGCATTGAGTCTCTATATTGAATGGTGTGTTTGTTTCTATTTTAGATGGAACGACTTCTCTATTAAGGACAGCGTTTGGATTCTCTCTAATCAAAATACCACTTTGGATTTTACTCCATATTAAGAAACGCGTTTTGGTTGATATATATATATATATATATATATATATATATATATATATATATATATATATATATATATATATATATATATATATATATATATATATATATTCTTTTTTTGGATGAACCTTTTCAATTTTTATACATCATCTCCCATTTTAGATGAGTTTTTGTCTTCTATTCATATTTGATTCAGATTTAAGCTTTTATCTACTTTTACTCCCTGCTTACGTGGGAATTATATTTTTTCGCAATCTTTTTTGAACGACGTTTTTATTTTTACTCCTTATTTTAATAGATTTTTCTCACCCACTTACTTGGAAATATTGTAATCCCTATTTTAAATGAGGACTTTGCTTTAATTTTTATCTTTAAGAGGCTATTTCATTTTTCTCTCACTTCTGTCATCTTTTCAATATTTAGATATAAGATTTGAATTTTTATGCAATTTTAATTGTTTTTTTTTTATCGTTTATATTGTTAAAGTGATCATCTCTCTATTCCAGGTGGCAACTGATAAGACTGAGAAGTGAGTTTTGATTAGTTACTGCTGGAAGTGGGGTCTTTCAACCAGGAAAGACAGAGATTTGTGTTGCCGAAAATGGAGAAACAATTGCATATGTAGCGGTACAAGCGTTTCGATTCTAGTAACATGAGTCTGGAAGATAAGCCTCGTTTGGGACGGTCATTAAAGTTGGATGATGGAGACTTGCAAACTCACGAATTAGCTGATGAACTTGGAGTTCACAAACAGCCAATTCACTGACACTTAAAGCAACTTGATTTTGTACACAAAAAGCTAAGCCAAAATCCACACGAACTCTTCAAATCACAAACCAACAAACGAATTGAAATTTGCCATCAATTGCTCAGCAATCCATTGGATGAATGTTTTTGGAAGGGCATTATGACATCGGACAAGAAATGAGTCTATCTGGTCCAGCACAATCGAGACAAGCGATAGGTTCTGAAAGGGCAATAGACACCGCCGGTTCCAAAACAAGATCGATTCAGCAAGAAAGTCATGCTGTGCATGTGATGAAACTTTAAAGGACTCCTGCATTTTGAGTTGTTTCTGAATGGCCGTGCAGTCAGTACCGAACTTTACAGTAATCAAATGGAGTGGGTCTACAAAAAGTTGAAGCAAAAGTACCCAGCTCTGATAAACCGGAGCGCGCTTTGATGCAGAAAAACAATGCCAAGCCACACACTACCAGGAAGACTAAACACAAATTTGCAGAGGTCGACGTCATTGATATTCTGCCACATTCAGCCTACAGTCCTGAATACAGTCTTTTCAGTTCAATGCAACACTTTCTGAAAGGCTGTCGATTTGACTCGTTTGATGAAGTCGAGTGTGTCAAGAATTCTTTGATTCGAAGCCGGCTATGACTTGCATATCGATCGCAAAAAAGTCTTAGGAAATAGTGGTCTTTATTTTGAGGATTAATTTTGTTTTTGTGATTACTTGGCGAGTACAATTTCAATTTTTGGGACAACCTAATATTCACAAAGTCTACCAATTTTAACCTTGAGGTCACAAAGTTAACCACAACAACAGTTTTTAATCCTGTTATTCTAAACTATTTTTTTTTTATGTACTCGAGAATTTACTTGCTAAGTATCTAACACAATGACCTTTTTGTGAGGAAATATGCTTTCTACTTATTTACAATGGCGTATTGTCTTCTATTTCCTGTTAGGAAATGTATTTAATTTCCTACTCTCAAATTTTGAAGTGTGTCCTGTGTTCTACTAATTTAGAAAGGCGTTTAAGCTTTTATTCTCTATATGGAAGGATATCTGAACTTCTGCTGCTTATTTATTACGGCTTTTATAAGACAAATCAGTTTTTTGATGGGATCATCAATATTTCGTTTATGTAAATAGTCATTGATTCTAACATTTGATGAATTTTAAGCAAACAGTAATAAAAGGGCAATATATGTACTTGGTGAAATCATTGTTTAAATAAACAGAGAAAAATCTCTTTCATGGTTGTGTGTTATTGTCTTCATACATCTATATATCTATTTGAATTTTTGTTTTATGATTATCTAAGCAAAATTAAACGAGGAATTATTAGTTAAAACGAAGCAGATGTAGATTCACCTCCTTCTGTTATTATCGCAGAAGAATGTGAAACAGGTTGAGCAGAAAGATCAATTAAGAAATCTAAGTTAATGAACATCTGTTTAAGAAAAGATTATGTGTGTGAAGAGAGAAAGAAAAGGGAGAGCGAGTTAAATGCGAGATATGTATCATTTTTTGTTGTTGCTCCACAGTCAGACACAAACCGCAATCCACATATACCAAGACAGCCATTAACACGAAGCCCTGAATTCGAGTTTCTCCCTCTTTTCACATACAAGTGGCTCAGATTTAAAATCCTGGATTTTTAGACATCCTACAGAAGAACCCAAAGGCAGGAAAAACTCAAATGTAGAATTTTCTTGTTGATAGCTATCTTAGTGGGTGTTGATTGTCGTGCGTGTCTGATTGTGGAAATCACAACATTTTTATGTACTAATGAGTCACTGTTTATGAAGACCTATAAGCCACTTGAGAATAAAGGTTAATGAGGTTGCCCAGACAGTTAAACAACAACGTAAGAATTAATAACAAGGATTGGACAGGCAAGAAATTTGATTATTGTAAAGGCCGGCTTAACAAGAATTTGTTAACATAAACTTGAAAATAACCATCTGCGTTAAGCTGGGAAGCAGTCCAGTGGCATTATGCTGCACAGACAGATAGTTCTTGGAAAGTATTCTTGCTCATGGAAGTTCCGTCTAGTTTTAGATACACATAGTGAAAAAGGAAAATTATTGAAAATGGTTGTTGCTAGACGAATTCTTGTTATAAATGTAAACTATATATTGGAATTCAGTAAGGTACCTACCAAGGAAACAAGCATAGAATAGCGAAAGTCTAGCAACGTCTTTTCTATGAGAAAAAAGACTGTAGAAAAAAGAAAAGGACCCTCACTAGATTTCAAAGTCAGTCTTGTAGTTTGTCAGTGCAAAATAGCATGCTACGAGCGCTCCCTACCCCAGATATGCAAACAGTACTTTTTTTTTTACATGGAGTTCACCACTTATCAAGACCCAAGGGCCACTCGGAGATAAGGGTTATTGTGTGTACAGTAATCAATGGGATAGTGTAGTAATAGTATTGGAGAATCGATAAAATGTTATTACTTAATGGAGCGGTTCATCAGGAATTTGTTTATGTTGGACTTGAAGACATGACTTCATTTTAGCATGCATTTGACTTATACAGATAGAGCATTTTGTCAGGAGGGAGATACTTTTTTGAGTGGTAGAAAGATCAAACATATTTCGAGCAACCTTATAAGTCTTCAATTTGAGGTCTGGAATGTAGAGGCTTATTAAAGCAGAGGTGTTTCTCAAAAAGAAAACCATTAACTTCAATTAGGACAAAGCGATGATCTGAGCATTGATAGTGAAAGGAGGGGTTGGTTTTAGATGTATTAAAACTAATTATCCACCTTTAGCCACTGTAATGACATGCTTCAAGTCAGCAAAGAGAGAAAGATGGATCTTGATCATTAATGGTCTTCGAAATGTTACCATAGATGATTGTCTAATGTGTACAAACGTCATAAAATGAAGTGTGATTTACGATATAAAGATAAGGAAAATGTTTGGCTCTGGAGTAGATCCCAAAGGCATACTGACATTGATAATACGTGCTTTAAATTTCTTCACATCAACAACAACTTTTATCAGAGTTTAAGGATTTGATGGTTGAGAGGATATTTTTAGATATTTCATACCTAGCTAGTTTATGAAACAAACCTTTGTGTCCAATCTTATCAAACAGCTTTTATATGTCAAGAGCTATTGCACAAAAATGAAACCTCTGGAAACATTCCTTCTTTGAAACAGCCTTGTAAGAATACAAGATAGTTCTGGTTGCAGCTCCTTAAGCACTATTACTGGAATAGTGTCATGGGCATCAAACTTATTAGCATCTAGGTTCTTGATAAATTTGGGAAATCCTGGACACATATATGGATGTCGCTCAGAGGGCTTACTATCATATGAGGGAAATGCAGGTGGCTTTGATCACAAATTTCATGCAAAGTTGTTTTTCAAAAATGTGGCTTTATCAGATGCTAAGGAAATTATCTCCGATCCACTGATGATTGTTGGAACAGAAGTTATGTTATTTGCCAAAACTCTTGGAAGAAAAGCTTTTCTTAGCTCCTCTACATTTAAGAAGTATGCATAGTGCTACTTTTACGTCTTTTATACCACTATTGTAATTGTTGCAAGTAGTCCTGTTGGTGAATTTGGTTTGGAGCATCTATTTCTTTTAAAATAATTGAAATAGTGATTGTTGTAAGCAATGGTAATGCCACATTCAGCTTTCCATTCATGCATTATCTTCATGGATCAGCTAAAAAAACTACATACTAAACTGATTTAAAGATTTTTCACTCAACTATTGAATATAAGAATTATAAGTTTAGTACGAGAATAAACTTAAAATAAAATATAAATATTTTAAATATTTATATAAGCAATCCAAATCAGATGAAAATACTCAATTATCAAAAAAAAAAAAATGGAGAAGAGCTTAAAATGCTCATTAAATAAATCTTATTAATTAAAAAAAACAAAAAAACATTTTACTTAGAAAAAAACTCAATAATATAGCTGTATGTGGTTTATTTAAATTTAAATTCGTCTTATTTCATTTTAACGTCTAATTTATTTATCTAAAACTTGTCTTGATGTCAAGGTCATTGTAACCTGTAACGAATTCCAGCCGTCTTTCCCCAATCTCTCTAGCATTCAACGCGGGAAAATTAACGTAATTCTTTCCTGTTTCTTCATTTCGTCTTTAATCCACCCCTGGAAAGGATATTTTTTTTTAAATCTGAACTGAAACTTCTGCTTTTTTTATTTTATTATTTCAGAATAACTTATTTGGAAAAATATATTTTATTAGAATATATTTCCTTTCTGTCTATTAATTGTGCTTCAAACATTTTTGGATTTTCTCTACCTTGGATTTCAGTTTACCTCATCGGATTTACCTGTCTTGGATTTGCATCTAGTTGTTACTAAATATAAATTTCAACCTACGGATCTCCATTGACTTCCCCTACCTATTTGATATTCCAGAATTTTTTGTTGCTATAGCTACTCCCATTTGCAATTCCCAAAACTTTTTCTTTTATTCAAATATGTAAGCATTCATATTTTGCACTTTCATTTTATGCTTGAAATAGCATTTCATCATTTTGTTGTGTTGTTATCTTTCTTCTGACGAAAAGAAGGCATTCTTTGAAACTTCGCAGATTAAGGATTTCTTAATTTTTGATTTAGTATTCCTCGTTGGATAATAAAATTTCGGGTTTTCTTTATATGCAGATTTTTAAATTTTTATTATATATATATATATATATATATATATATATATATATATATATATATATATATATATATGTGTGTGTGTGTGTGTGTGTATATACAGTACTGTTATATGTCTTTTCAGCCCGTTAAAAACGGGAGAAAGTTAGAGACCATTAACTTACACTGAGTGCTTTATGCCAATTGATGGTTAAATATAATTTGTGCTCAGTTTCACATTAAATAATAACCCCTATTAATCCCTAAATCTACATCAAACACATATTATAATACTTAGTTCGCCGCACCTTATAACGAAAGATCATACAAAATTGATGCCAGATCGGCTCAGTAGTTTCTACAAAAAAGTGGAACGGGCAGACAGACTAAGAGAAATATAATATAGTTTACTTTGAGTATGCTTATACTATATACTTTCAAGAATGTGTTTTGTTCTGAAATAATTTCTTTTAATATTTTTTATTATTAGTTGTCAAATAAGTCATTTAGAGATCGTTCACTGATAAAAACAAGTTATTCCCCCTAGAATCTGCGACAACAAGTTTCTCTGGATCTCCACTACTCTGCATTTTTTTCAAGCCCTACTGCACGGCAGTCTTTAACTATTGCATTCTTGTTGATCACTTTCTCTTAGATTTTAGAGATAATTCAGCTGCTCAAGATTCCATTGCTTTCAGTCACTTAGGCTCCAAATACAACAATCTGTTTTTTATCGATTTGAGTGAGAACTTCAATTATAAACATATCTACTCTCCCAAACCATTGAATAGTATTGCAGTTTTTATGTGTATGTGTGTGTGTGTGTGTGTGTGTGTGTGTGTGTGTGTGCGTGTGAGAAGAAAGAGAGAGAAAGAGAGAGATATATATATGTTTCCCTATGAACTTGAAAACGGCTGGGTCGATTTTTATGAACTTTAATACGAAAATACTTTGTGCCTGGCAGTGTTTTTAGATAGGTTTTGTATCAGAATGGCATTAATAATCCTATGAAAGAAGGAACAGGCGATTTTGACCAAAATCCACACCTTACACAGCCTAACATCACAAGTGCATTCGAGAAGTTTTCCTACCACACAAGCCAAAGGGCACGACATATAAAATCAACAGTAGATTATTTGATATGACATTCAGAATGAATGCTTCTGTTTAAATCACAATTACACCATGATACTTGAATTCAAGCCATTATATATAAAAATAATTTTATAAAATCAACAGTAGATTCTCTAGAGCGTAATGTAGACTACAAAATACTGCGGACTAAGTCACTGTGAGAGACATATGAAGCTTCCTCCAGATCATCCACGATTAGTCCCTCAACTAAAGCAATCAATCGATTTGATTGAA